>NW_024037069.1:0-180000 GCF_015706575.1 Patiria miniata
ACCATGGTTCGAAAATTACATCGGTTACGTGGAAGTAAAATTTATCAGATTTTCGCGAAAGGTATTAAAAAAAACAGAAGAGCAAAATAAAGGCTCTGCGCATTTGCAATTAAATTTAACTTGCTCCAGAGCAAGGAACATAGATAAGTATAATACGTGCAAATGATTACGACGCAACACACAGATGCGACGGTCGCGAAAGTCCATCACCGTTTCGGTGATCACATTAAATGCCTCTTTGGCGTTCCTGTTTCGCCAAAAGCGGCATTTAATCGGTGATGGACTTTCGCGATCGGTGATGATCTTTCGCGATCGGTGATCAAAGCTGCGATGACCAGTCGTTGAGTAAAAGTCCATCACCGATTGCGAAAGTCCATCACCGATCGTGAATAAGCATCACCAGTAAAAGTCCATCACCGATTGCGAAAGTCCATCACCGATCGTGAATATGCATCACCAGTAAAAGTCCATCACCGATTGCGAAAGTCCATCACCGATCGTGAATTAGCATCACCAGTCAAAGTCCATCACCGATTGCGAAAGTCCATCACCGATCGTGAATATGCATCACCAGTAAAAGTCCATCACCGATTGCGAAAGTCCATCACCGATCGTGAATAAGCATCACCAGTAAAAGTCCATCACCGATTGCGAAAGTCCATCACCGATCGTGAATATGCATCACCAGTAAAAGTCCATCACCGATCGCGAAAGTCCATCACCGATCGTGAATATGCATCACCGATTGCAAAAGTCCATCACCGATTCGATGATCACATTAAATGCCTCTTTGGCGTTCCATAGATATGGGTTGACTTCAGCGAATTCTCCGCAGTCCAAATTCATTCGGTAATCGTGTAGTTGAGGACACCTCTATTTTTTTTTACAAGTTCCGTTCAAAGCTTATTTGTGATTAATCAAAGCCCTGCACTCATCTATCCAGAAGATATTACGCTTCTATGATCATCGCCAAATATTTAGGTTTGAAATCCTAAACATGAAGTGTCTTTTCGTTTTTATACTGAACTGGGTCCTAAACTACACGATTACATTCATTTTAATTCATTTTTTCCCGACATAAAAGTATTTCAAAATGACTATCGCCAAGTATGTAGGGTGGCAGATAGGCCAATGTGGAGGGATTGTGCATTTGATGATATGATACAAGTATGGCATTTTGGCACACAGTCAGAGTATGTGATAAAAAAAGATATCGGTTGTAGGGTCATCGCAGATTTGTCCTTTGAAAGGGGGCGGGGGCTCGTACCATACTTTCAATGGGGGCGCTGTTCAAATCCGACGATTATTAACACTATATTGCAGAATAGTGTACATATACACCCTAACCAAGCTGGCTCTGTCAGTATTTTGTGCAAAGGCGGACATTATTACCAGTATCATTTTTTGGATGTCAGAGGAGGGGGGTGTTTTGCATTATTTGTAATAAATTTCTGTGAATTTGTTTTTTTGACATAGCTGTTTCTTTTTAACCCCCCCCCCCCCCCGGATCCGAGCCTGGAAGGTGGTTGAACTCAAAATTAGCAAGGAAAATGCATCTTCGATTGATTAATTTTGTTGTGATGACTGCAGCAGAAATATAGACTTCATGCAAATAATTGAATAGATTATACGAAATTAATATGGCGCACATGGCCGATCGAAATCTCGCCAGCAACCCGAACAGACATGTGATTCGTGTTGTTGCTAAATCGGCTGGAACTGTTTTCGGGCCATAGCCGAGAAAAGTGGGGAAAGCAGACAGACAGGGCGGGCGGGCGAGGGGTTAAAAGAGAAAGTAGAAGTTGGGATAAACTTTTTTTTTTTTATATCAGGTTTTATACAAATTACAAACCACACACTCACAAAATCCAACACTAAATTGTTTAAATTTGTCTTGAAATGCGCAAACAGTTGACAGATTTGCAACAGAAATACAATGGCAGTGACTGTGGGATCCAATTTAAGGGGCCTCATTTTCTGGAGGAGGGCACTCAACTGTATTTACAAGATCAACGCTCCGTTGAATCTCCCCAAAATTCTAAGAAGGTGGGGGATTCACGGGGGAGGGGCATAGGCCATGAGTGGGGGTAAGCCTTTATATACACCACCAGGAAACTCTTGATACACACAATTGTCGTTTGAATGCTTTGTTGCTGGGTGGGTTTATCTTCAAAACAAAATACTTCAACTATATTTTTCTTATTTTAATATGTTATTGCGAAGATGAAGTAGCCAAAAGCAGGTACAGGTGTATTTCGAGTGTGACCCCGAAAAAAGATGTTATTTTCAATTGCTGTTTTCCTAGCGACATGAAGGTTATTCACTTTTGAATGAGACAATAATTAGGTTTGAAAGCCTAAACATGAAGTATCTTTTCGTTCTTATATGGAATGGTGTCCAAAACTGCACTATTGCAATTCATTTTTTCCCGACATAAAACTATTTCAAAATGACTATCGCCAAAGATAGTTCGGTAGATATGTGGAGGGATTGAGCCTTTGGTGATACAAGAATGGCATTTGGCGCACAAACAGAGTATGTTATAAGAAAGATAGCGGCTACCGAGCATAGGGTCATCGCAGATATGTCGTTTGAAAAAAAAAATATAGGTAGAATAACAAGCAATGGCAGTCATTTCGAAAATGGGGGCGTTGTTCAACCGGATGATCATGGGTACTATATATAAGACAATAGGTGGCGCTTTTCAGGGCGGCACAATAGGCGAGTTCGGTATTCCAACTACGTATGTGCACATCAAGATTTGCCGAATTTTCTTACGAGAAAAAAATCATTATATGCGAGCAAAAGCATAGCGGGGTACCAGCAAATTTGAAGAGAGCATCGTGCTATGAAGTTTTAATATTTTGAAGAAAAAAACTTTACAAAGCGAAGTGTTTTGGGTGTCTCGTGTATGAAAATGAACGAAAGTTCCATCGCTTTTCGATTGCCAGAAAAAAAATACACAGAATGCAGAATTAGTTACCACGATCCTCATAGCCTTGTGTGCATTTATCTGCCCCTGTTATCCTGCAAAAAAAGTCCAATCTTGCTGTGCACTAAAAAAAAGCCCGCTGGTGACAAAAAAGGCACTTGTGTACAAAATAAGGGCACTTGCGTAAAAAAGAAGGGCACTTTTTACAAAATATATTTTTGGGGAGTGGTAGAGTTCCCCCCCCCCCCCGTGTTATGATTATGAATTTTTGCTGACACACACTGCCAGCAATAATTACAAGTAAAGTAACGACGTGTTCGAGGGCACTGGTTTTCATAAACTCACTAGAATGGATTACCTCGTAATTGGATATGGTGCTTGTTAATCAATAACGATCTAATTTATGAGGGTCCCTGTTCAATGAAAGATTATTAGAAAGTGACAATGGAACGGCAGCCTAATTATCTTTTTGCATCAAACATTTTCCACGAGTTTTCTTGGATGCAAATTGATAAAAATATACTAAAATCTCCCAGGCATGGAAAATAGGGGGATACGGATGTAATACATTGTGTACAAGTGAACTTTTTTGGTCCATTTAGGCCGCTTGTATTTCAGTGTAAAATGGCAATTATTTTCTGCATTTTATTTAATTTTTGGGGGGGGGGATTTTTGTTGGATATTTACTCCCATGCTACTCTACGGATTTAGTTGCTTCTCCTAACAATTGTTCTAATTTTACGTATTTTGTCTGCAACCCTCTGAAATAGGCATTTTATTTGCACAACTTTTTGCACAAATAGACCCGCCCGTTCAGCAGACTTGTTTACGTTCTGTACATTATCGATTATGATCGGGGCGGGGACCAATCCTCCCGGCGCGAACTGAATTATCGTCGGATTACAAATATTTTGAAATGTGTACATTATTTATTCCTTCCCTACACATCGGCTTCATTCGTCCTTTGATTTCTATTTCTCAAAATGGAAAAATTCTTGTCTTTCTAGGGACACAACACAGCAATACGAATCTGCTTGTTTTGTAAAGGGACGAGGTGAACTCAAAATTAGCAATGAAAATGCATCTTCCATTGATTAATTTTGTTGTGATGACTGCAGCAGAAATATAGACTCTGTTCTTCATGCAAAGATTATTATATAATAGATTATGCAAATATGGCGCACATGGCCGATCGAAATCTTGCCAGCAACTCGCACAGACATCTGATTCGTGTTGTTGCTAAATCGGCTGGAACTGGGTTCGGGCCATAGCCGAGAGGGGGGGGGGGGGACAGACAGGGCGGGCGAGGGGTTAAAAGAGAAAGTAGAAGTTGGAATGAACTTTTATTTTTTCTTGAGATATCAGGTTTAATTCAAATTACAAACCACACACACTATCCAACACTAAATTGTTTAAATTTGTCTTGAAATGCGCAAACAGTTGACAGATTTGCAACAGAAATACAATAGGAGTGACTGATGCATCGATGGGGATCCAATTGGACCTCAATTTCTTGAGGAGGGCACTCAACTGTTTTTACAATATCAACGCTCCTTTTAGCCCCCCCCCCTTAATTCTAAGAAGGTGGGGGGATTCACGGGGGAGGGGCATAGGCCATGAATGGGGGTAAGCCTTAGATACGCCACTAGAAAACTCTTGATATACAAAATTGTCGTTGGGTAGGCATATCTACAAAACAAAATACTTAAAAAGTTTTTTAATTTTAATATGTCATTGCGAAGATGAAGTAGCCAAAAGCAGTTACAGGTGTATTTCGAGTGTGACCCTGTAAAAGATTTAACTTTCAATTGCTGTATTCCTTGCGACATCATAAGTTATTCAATTTTGAATGAGACATCGAACGAAGAAGTCCACCGAGGTTTAGTAATTGAACTATTTCTGTAAAAAAATTTGAATTATTTGCTGCTCGATAATGATTCGGCTTTTGGAGGGCGTTTTCATTTACACGCAAAACAGAAACGTCCATTTGCGAGGGCTGCAGACTCCTCAAATCGGGAAAAAAATCCCTGATATCAGTAAGGCCAAAAAAAAAAGTCTCCGGTTTCTGGTATGGAGCTTGCCCAAAAAGTGGTGCGGCAACGCGGCTTTTTTTTTTACCTGACTTTTTTGCTTCAAATGTCGGCTGATGACTGCAAATGGTGCCCGACTAAACTTAGTGCAAATATATGGGAGTCCAGAGAGGCCACATAAAGCTTATTCTCGATCATAACCCCATCTTAAAACACGTTAAAATCGTGCAGCAGCAGGATTCCAGTCAAACCAGTGACGCCAAGTGAAGAGTTTGGCGGTTTTGAGATATCATCTTTCATTGAAAAAAAAAAACGTTTTCATTTTGCCGACGCGCATGGCTACGGCGACGCGCGCGCATACCAGAAACCGGAGACTTTTTTGGGGGGGGGGGGCCTAACATACAAATTCAAAGTTTGTTAGAGCACGAGCATACTTCTTTAACTCGAATATTATTTTGTACGTTCATATATTCTCTCGCGCCCTATTCATTTTGTTTCAATCACTTGTTTGAATGAATGGTTCGAATTCTACTTCAGGAAATACAAAGAGGACTTTACCCATGCAGTTAAATAATTACAAGGCTTGTAGATTATCATGCGTGGATATAGCCGACGCCAAGTGAAGATCCCAGGGATCCAAAGCGTCTTGGATGATGTACCAGCAGGTTACTCACCGAAAATGATCAGGGAACTAATTACTGCATTGGATTCTCTTTCAACCTCGGTATTACGTAATTGTTGTCCTTGCATTCTATAATGCGGGATAGCGATGAAAAGAGGATATTGTCACTTGTGTAGGGCCGGGGGGGTGGAAAACAAGATAGTCCAAGTCATTTTATACTGTTTAGTTTTCTGAATTTTTGACAAAACTGCAAGAAAAGGGCCTTTAAATGTCAGATCCGTGCTCTAAGATACGTCTCCGTTGAGTTGAACAGCGCCCCAAGTGTCAAATAATCATAGCTGCCTCTGGACAAAATTCCGGCGACGCTCAATGCCGATGGGAGTGGGAAGGGTTCGGGGTGATTCGAAGAAACGGAAAATGGTGTAAATGAAACACAATGAAGTAGATATTATGTGTTTCTGTGTTATTTTCCCATGTCACCATCCAAGGTGGGTTTCATGAACAGTTTCTCTCCATTACACATGCCTGCATATCACAGATAACTTGAACATTCCAATAGTTCGTAGTACGCCCTTGTCGATAATAACACACAGTTCACATGACAGATAATATGCCAGATACGTCACAAAACTGGACTTATACAAAACGGTGGGGGGGGGGGGGTCTCAACTGAGTATTTAGTGTAAAATACTTTGTTTTAATATTAACTGTAAAGTCGAAACGATTAATTTTGAGTTACTGGTTTCATGGGAAATATTTCCAAAATTACCTTTTTACTGATAAGAATAATTATAGGAAATGACTTTTAATCAACTCTTGTGACAGAGAAGACGTGTCTTTTCATTACACAATGTCAAGATTAATTGTAATTTTGTCCTTTGCCTCTGATAGTCCAACACAGAAACCCTTTCAGGGTGTATGCATGTCATCAAAGGTCTCAAATTATTATAGGGACCGGTCCTCACCAAAATATCCACAGATTCTGTTGGAGTTGCAATCATTTCCAAGAAATATGAAAATGAGGTAACGTATCTAAAGAGTATTTGAAATGTGGTGGTCACTACTTGCGTAGTTCCTGGACTGTCGATGTGTGTACAGCAACGGGGGTAGGGATCTGGATCCCTGGTCAGGCGACGGCAGGGAGGCAGGCTGATGGGACACCCACAGAAAACTCTGACTCAATCAGTTTCAGCAACTCAATTTATTCTGTCATGGTCATGTGTCTCCCAACAAGACTCCACTAAAAAAGACTCCAATAAGACACCTCTTAAAAAGACACCCTAAATAAATAAATAAAAGATTCACAAATACATGTACATGTATAATGCACATGTGCATACAATACATGTGATTACAATGCGAGTACAATACATGTGCACCATGTCTACTTCAATGCATGTATGGGTGTGCATAGCACTACACACACTAAACGAAAAACAACGAACACACACATTATGCAAAGTTAATGTATCGTCAGACCCCCTAAAGCTACGCGCTCCTATTTCTGCGCACTCGCCTTTAACCATGAAGGGTTGTAATAACCCGAGCTGTACTGACTTTTTAGCCTCAAGCCTTGCGCATCTTTTGACACCAAAAACATAAAAATCAGACCAGGGGTTGTCGCGCAGCGAAAAGTTTTCAGGCGCTACGCGCCGTGAAAACTGAATTTTCCCATATTCGTCGTGTACACATACCAGAATTACCATTCGTACATATGAATAGTTAATTAGCCATAATTCCAAAACCCTTTGACCTATAGTCATGAAATTTCTTGGGTATCTTTATGAAGAGTTGCTCTCTGCATGTACCGAGTTTTCAAAATCTAACTGCCCGGTTCAAATACAAGACAAGACCGATGAAAATGAGACCAGTAGTTGTGAAAAGGTACATGGAAAATGTGCTTGTCCTTGTATCCACTACAGAAAGTCTTAACTTTAAGGATTTCTGATGACAATTCTGGTGTCGTTAAAGATCATCGCTTTATTGGGTTTTTTTCGAATGGTTTATTGATATTTTGTCATTTTTTGGACCAAAAGTGAAGGTTTTTTTTAGGAGTCATATGAAGTTTTTTTGATGAGTCATCAACCAAGAAACCACGATCAATAGACAAATCCATTAAGCCCCGCCCACTGAGCACGCGGGCAACAACACGTGACCCCATCCAACGTGCCAACCCGTGCGTCAAACGCACGCACACGCATGGTGGACTTGAGTGCACGCATGTCAGTCTTAAATCGCAGCCGTGATTGGTCAAGAAATCGTGGGTGGGGCTCAATGGATCGGTGTTTCAATGGAGTTCACATCTTATAATTTTCAGCCAATCACGAACGTCTGCTGATACCACCCTCACGCTATCGGTCCTTCGTTACCACTATCGTAAGCTCTGCACCGTCCATTTACATCTCCAAATAGTATAAAAAGTCTGTCTCGTTCTTCGAATAGTCATTCCGGCGATTGTCGTCAACTAGCAAGCTTATCTCTACTTCAGGAGCACAACAGCGTCAACTTCATGTAAGTAACTTACTTTGTGAGTAATTTCAATCCATCCTCCCTAATTTTCACGGCTATTACGAAGCGACAGTTTACATTGCGTTAGCCTATGTGTAGATGCCAAACGCTCGTCTTACGGACCTGTCACATACACTACATGACTCCATAAGAGTTCCCAGTAGGTTTCTGGTTCGTTCAACTGGTTTCAACTGGCATAATTACCCGTTATTACTGGTTTGTTCAGTTGTTTCCAACTGGTTCCTGTTGATTTCATCAGGATTACCAGTTATTACAGGTCTGTTCAGTTGGTTTCAACTGGTTCCTGTTAATGTTGAGTCCATCAGAATTACCAGTTATTGACTGGGTTTTTCAGTTGGTTTCAACTGGTTTCTGTTGAGTCCATCAGAATTACCATCTGCCATTATTCGCGTTAAATCTGGGAACATATTCGAAGGAACTCATCAGGCAATAGACCCTAGACATAATGACATCACGATTTGCTAACGCGCGCTTTCCTATGAAAGCCAGTTGGGGACGAGCTCTATATATTAAGCCCTCATGAGAATAATGCACCCGCGAGTACGGTCGTCGGTTTTCCTCGTTCCCGCCGTCCCCCGAGCCCGCCAGTCACCGCTGATGTCGTTCACGTTCGCCGCGTAGCTGCAAATGATTGTGGGAAGGCCATCCCCTGTACATTGAATGTAAAATTGCGCGCACCGGCGTGTCTGCGAACAAAATCCGTCCAATGCGAGCACGATGACAATTTGAGGGGACTTAGTGATTCAGTGTACATTTATTTAGTCACAAGTGTCTTTACGTTGATTAAGATCGTTAAGCTGACATTCGTTCATAGTCCATGGGACGAGGCCTTTTTTTCCGCTCGCCACGCGGTCTGGTTCGCCGAATTTTATAAAACTTCACAGACATGTAGATTATGGTGTACCATATCGAAAAAAATCTTTGTTCCCCGATCCACAGTTTGTTCGGGAATGAGAAAATCTGGGATAAAAACGCCGAAAATTCTACATGAGAAAAAAAACATAAGAAACAGCGTCCCCTATTGATACAGTCAGAAACCTTTTCTCACGCAATGGCTGTCCGACTCTGAGTTCGGGCCGGCGGTCTGTTCTCAAGTTGACGCGAGTATTATTGTTCTCGCGCTCGACGGCGAGAACACGACCCACGAGCACTGTACTCGGAGCAGGATCTCACACCATGCCCCTATCCGTCGTTGTATGTAACTATATACCCGTGTCAAGAACAAGACCCGCCAAAACTCGGCCAATGCTAAATGACACTTCTTTCATATATTATATTCTAGATTTTTGTTATTTGTCATCGGGATACCAAAATATCTTCGTTACAGTTTTGTCCAACATGAAAATGATCACGCTTTAAATTTAAGATCGAATGTTTACATGTTATGTATTAGCTGAACATCGATTGGTATGGTTAAACCACAGATCAGAATAATTTTGTGAACTCTTATCTCAGGGTAACATGTTTTCAAAAATAATATAAGTCCGTGGCATCTGCTGGAGCATCTGAACTTCTGAACCATCTCTAAGACATGTTATTCCTGAAATTTAAAAAAGTAATGCAAATTTGATGCAGCCTCAAAAAGGAAGCGGGTGGACCGTTGGGTTATTTGTGGTTTCACGGACAGAGCAACAACAAAATAAGGAATCGGTTCTTAAAACAAGATTCAAAATAATAAAATCGGTAAAACAGTTTCAGCTGAAACAAATTGCAGTGGTAATGCTGCAGTGCCTCTCACAGCTTCCAAATAGGGGAATATACATTAATTTTCTCTTCTTAAAGTTTGCAAACAAAAAAGTGGGTCCTTCAATTTGATGAGGCTTTTGATATGTTAAAAGTTATACAACAATTATCTAACCGGCCTGTACATGTGCTCATAATCTCGTTTTGGTCAGTTAAAAATAATTAAGTAATTAATGCTCATTCAGTACAGATTGAACAAACCTATGTAATCTAAATACCATTCTTCTTGTGTATACGGGTGGGTAACAACTGTGCAGGTTTACATCCCCCCAAAAAAGAATAAATAAATAAATTATGAGTGGATTAAATTAGATTATATAGGTTTCCCCGGCTATTTTAAAACGTTTATCATTCGAATTCACCGTTTCTAATATTCATATTCGCCCATCACTGTCGATTTAGTGCACTTCCAACGTTTAATTTTGTCTTTTGTGTGACAGTATAAAATTCAGTTCAAGCAATTCAAACAACAAGTATATACACGTTTTCGGACCAGAGTATCGTTTTCGTCTAGTCTACGCCAAACCTTCTTAGTCAAGAAATTACATTGATTTATTATCAACGAATTCGATTTCTGAATGCTGCCATTCGGCAACAGCTTAGACGAATTTGATCTGTAATGATCTTTTTTCAAACGGAAGTTGAAAGAAGTGTTATCTGGCAAGCGCTCATTGCGTGCGAAAATGGTTCTGACTGTATCAATAGAGGGCCCTGATTCTTATGTTTTTCTCATGCAGAATTTTCGGCGGTTTTATCCCAGATTTTCTCATTCCCAAACAAACTATGGATCGGGGATCAATGTTTTTTTCGATATGGTACATCATAATCTACATGTCTGTAAAGTTTTATAAAATTCGGCGGACCAGATCGCGTATCTCGAAAACTAAAGCGTTTTCGGTCTCTCGTCCCACGGACTATCAGTCTAGTAGCCATTTTTTAAATCATTTGATTTGACGCCATAATTGCTGGAATCGTGTTTTCTGAATTTTTTAAATCTAGACATCTGCAGATATGGAGAATTCAATTTATGTAGTTATTCACCAGCTAAATAGTCATTACAACTTTGGTATTATCATGATTAAGGCAACAGGGCAGGAAAATACATTGATGCTCGATGCAGGTATGGAACGAGTACCGTTCTTGTTGTGTATATTTGTATTATTCTCGGTTAACGTATCTTTATGCAGTCAAGATGAAGGCTTATATCTGCTTGGTCGTTCTGGTGTGCCTGGGCTCTGTCCTCTCGGCTAAAACTAACGAAGGTAACATTTCCTTGTTTTTCCCTTCTTTCTTTTTTTAGCTTCAGTCCGTCGTTTCTTTTTGTGAGAGAGTGCCTCCCTCCGACCATAATCAAATCCCCGTGCTAATTTGTGTTTCACCCCGAACATTCCCATTGTTATTTTCCGTGGAGTCAAAGAAACATCAAAATCGACCGACGTTTAGTTGATTGAATTGTTGATTTTAAAAGGTTGGACTTTATTTGCGGCCCCACAAAGTAAGTCGGTTCCATGGCGCCACATTAATTTAAAATGTAGCTGTATGGTCGCTTCTGATTGAAGATGGCCAAAATGAAAAATAGAAGTAGTTTTCCCGTTAATTGAAAGCAAAATATAAAACATGAATTTTAGAATTGAGCAGGTTCCCTGTCACATTCTTTTTCCGTACAGCCTAGAATATTGCGGGCCCTGGAATTGGTTATGGTATTGGTATTGTTTTATTTCCATACATCACAATACACAGTTGTTTACAAAAATTGCACAGTGGGTGATCAATGGCAGATACCAGGCAAAAAGCAAATGCTTGGACGTGGTCTGGTTCCGTATTTAACACATTGGCGTACATGTACAACAACTATAATGACAAGGTACAAAAGAGAAAAAAAATACAAAAGGTAACTGACTGAAAGTACAGCTGAATTCCAGAATATAACAAGGATGCTATAAACTCATGACAGTCGTTATGGTAAACAACAGGATGTTTTTGTTACCGAGTTCCAATCATTATTCCACAATGATGACCGTAATTGACTTCCCTTGAAACCAATGGAACACCTTTTTAATAGAATCATTGGAAACCAAAGCTGTGTCCCGTTTCCTTTTTGAAGAGCACGGGGCACGCATTTCTTTTTGAAGTTATTCCCTTTTAACGGATGCAGCTTAGTTAAACGACATCTATTTAACATTAGGATGCAATCCGCCAATCGGGCCAGTACAGTAGTAAAGTACTGACACATTTTAATGGACATTCGACCATGTTCCAATAAAGATCCTTGTCATTATATGTGTAAGATTTAGCGTTGTGAATTTTTTTATCTAAACTGACGCACTGACTAGCAATAAAATAATTGTTCCGCCTCTCTTTCCTTTCAGCCGACGAGGTTGCTGTGAAACAATATCCAGGAGCACGTAAGTTTCTGCAGTTGATTTATTCTTAATTTCGAGCTAATTAATTAGATTTAATGTTCACATTAAACACGCTGCCAATGTATTGATGCACAGTGTTATCGTGTGGTAACACTAACATTTCGTATCCAACTGCTTTATTTTCAGCCTGTGGTTTTGATTCTCCACCGTGCGATCCCGGCTTGACCTGCATGCCATGGGGAGTGTGCGACATTCCTTACAAGAGAATGGCAAATGTTGAAGGTAATTTTTACTTCGTCCGAAAAGTTGACTCGACAATCGTTATAATGTTTATTTCCCGGAAGGGGGGGGGGGGCTGTTTCAATCAATCAATCAATCAATCATTTAATCAATCTTACTTTATTTACCACATAGCAATACAAAGCAGTATGTCAAGACAATCATAAGATCACAATAATGTGGATGAGGGTCTCCAAAAAGCAAAGCTTGTCGAGTAGTGACCCCACTTTTGTTAAATAGATGTCGTTCAACTTAGGCCAAAAAAAAGTCTCCGGTTTCTGGTATGAAGCTTGCCCCAAAAAGTGGTGCGGCGACCCGGCTTTTTTTTCCCGTTTTTTTTCTCAATGCCGGCTGATGACTGCAAATGGTGCCCGACTACATTTAGTGCAATGGGAGTCCCTAGAGGCTACATAAAGCTTATACTCGATCGTAACCCCATCTAAAAACACGTTAAAATTGTGCTGTAGCAGGATTCCAGTCAAACCAGTGAGTTTGGCAGTTTTGAGACATCATCTTACATTGGCAAAAAAAACTGTTTCATTTTGCCGACGTGACGCGCATGGCAACGGCGACGCGCGCGCATACCTGAAACCGGAAACTTTTTTTGGCCTTAGCTAGTGAGCCCACGTAATGATATATTTCGTTCAACTAAGCTGCACCCGTTTAAGGAAATAATAATTTCAAAAAGAGGAAAATTTGTCATTCAAAACTGCATTTTACTGTAATTGACTTACCTCGAAACCGATGTAACACTTTTTTAATAGAATCATTGGAAAGCAATGCTGTGTCCCGTTTCCTTTTTGAGGAGCGCGGGGGACGCATGTTTAACGCAGTGAACATAAAAAGTGAATAGTCAACATGTTCTCCGTCTCATTGCTCTTCAGCTCAAGCGGCGAAGTTTCTAGGATTATTTTCCTCTTTTTGAAATTATTCCCTTTTAACGGATGCAGCTTAGTTAAACGACATGTATTTAACATTACTATGCAATCCGCCAATCGGGCCAGTACAGTAGTAAAGTACTGACACATTTTAATGGACATTCGACCTTGTTCTAATACAGATCCTTGTAATTATTATGTGTAAGATTTAGCGTTGTGAATTTTTTTATCTCAACCGACGCACTGACCAGCAATAAAATAATTGTTCCGCCTCTCTTTCCTTTCAGCCGACGAGGTTGCTGTGAGACAATATCCAGGAGCACGTAAGTTTCTGCAGTTGATTTATTCTTAATTTCGAGCTAATTAATCAAATTTAATGTTCACATTAAACACGCTGCCAATGTATTGATGCACAGTGTTATCGTGTGGTAACACTAACATTTCGTATCCAACTGCTTTATTTTCAGCCTGTGGTTTTGATTTTCCACCGTGCCTTCCCGAATTGACCTGCACGCCATGGGGAGTGTGCGACTTTCCTTACAAGAGAATGGCAAATGTTGAAGGTAATTTTTACTTCTTCCGAAAAGTTGACTCGACAGTCGTTATAATGTGTTTTTTTCCTGAAGGGGGGGGGGAGGCTGTTTCAATAAATCAATCAATCAATCAATCAATCAATCTTACTTTATTTACCACGTAACAATACAAAGCAGTATGTCAAGACAATCATTAGATCACAATAATGTGGATGAGGGTCTCTAAAAAGCAAAGCTTGTCGAGTAGTGACCCCACTTTTGTTAAATAGATGTCGTTCAACTTAGGCTAAAAAAAAGTCTCCGGTTTCTGGTATGAAGCTTGCCCCAAAAAGTGGTGCGGCGACCCGGCTTTTTTTCCCCGTTTTTTTTCTCAATGCCGGCTGATGACTGCAAATGGTGTCCGACTACATTTAGTGCAATGGGAGTCCCTAGAGGCTACATAAAGCTTATACTCGATCGTAACCCCATCTAAAAACACGTTAAAATTGTGCTGCAGCAGGATTCCAGTCAAACCAGTGAGTTTGGCAGTTTTGAGACATCATCTTACATTGGCAAAAAAAACTGTTTCATTTTGCCGACGTGACGCGCATGGCAACGGCGACGCGCGCGCATACCTGAAACCGGAAACTTTTTTTGGCCTTAGCTAGTGAGCCCACGTAATGATATATTTCGTTCAACTAAGCTGCACCCGTTTAAGGAAATAATAATTTCAAAAAGAGGAAAATTTGTCATTCAAAACTGCATTTTACTGTAATTGACTTACCTCGAAACCGATGTAACACTTTTTTAATAGAATCATTGGAAAGCAATGCTGTGTCCCGTTTCCTTTTTGAGGAGCGCGGGGGACGCATGTTTAACGCAGTGAACATAAAAAGTGAATAGTCAACATGTTCTCCGTCTCATTGCTCTTCAGCTCAAGCGGCGAAGTTTCTAGGATTATTTTCCTCTTTTTGAAATTATTCCCTTTTAACGGATGCAGCTTAGTTAAACGACATGTATTTAACATTACTATGCAATCCGCCAATCGGGCCAGTACAGTAGTAAAGTACTGACACATTTTAATGGACATTCGACCTTGTTCTAATACAGATCCTTGTAATTATTATGTGTAAGATTTAGCGTTGTGAATTTTTTTATCTCAACCGACGCACTGACCAGCAATAAAATAATTGTTCCGCCTCTCTTTCCTTTCAGCCGACGAGGTTGCTGTGAGACAATATCCAGGAGCACGTAAGTTTCTGCAGTTGATTTATTCTTAATTTCGAGCTAATTAATCAAATTTAATGTTCACATTAAACACGCTGCCAATGTATTGATGCACAGTGTTATCGTGTGGTAACACTAACATTTCGTATCCAACTGCTTTATTTTCAGCCTGTGGTTTTGATTTTCCACCGTGCCTTCCCGAATTGACCTGCACGCCATGGGGAGTGTGCGACTTTCCTTACAAGAGAATGGCAAATGTTGAAGGTAATTTTTACTTCTTCCGAAAAGTTGACTCGACAGTCGTTATAATGTGTTTTTTTCCGGAAGGGGGGGGGAGGCTGTTTCAATCAATCAATCAATCAATCAATTAATAAATCTTACTTTATTTACCACGTAACAATACAAAGCAGTATGTCAAGACAATCATTAGATCACAATAATGTGGATGAGGGTCTCCTAAAAGCAAAGCTTGTCGAGTAGTGACCCCACTTTTGTTAAATAGATGTCGTTCAACTTAGGCTAAAAAAAAGTCTCCGGTTTCTGGTATGAAGCTTGCCCCAAAAAGTGGTGCGGCGACCCGGCTTTTTTTCCCCGTTTTTTTTCTTCAAATGTCGGCTGATGACTGCAAATGGTGCCCGACTAAATTTAGTGCATTGGGAGTCCCTAGAGGCCACATAAAGCTTATACTCGATCGTAACCCCATCTAAAAACACGTTAAAATTGTGCTGCAGCAGGATTCCAGTCAAACCAGTGAGTTTGGCAGTTTTGAGACATCATCTCACATTGGCAAAAAAAACTGTTTCATTTTGCCGACGTGACGCGCATGGCAACGGCGACGCTCGCGCATACCTGAAACCGGAGACTTTTTTGTGGCCTTAGCTAGGGAGCCCACGTAGCGTAATGATAAATATATTTCGTTCAACTTAATAGCTGCACCTGTTTAAGGAAATAATAATTTTAAAAAAAAGGAAAATGTGTCATTCAAAACTGCATTTAACTGTAATTGACTTACCTGGAAACCGATGTAACGCTTTTTTAATAGAATCATTGGAAAGCAATGCTGTGTCCCGTTTCCTTTTTGAGGAGCGCGGGGGACGCATCTTTAACGCAGTGAACATAAAAAGTGAACAGTCCACATGTTCTCCGTCTATTGCTCGTCAGCTCAAGCGGCGAAGTTTCTAGGATTATTTTCCTCTTTTTGAAGTTATTCCCTTTTAACCGATGCAGCTTAGTTAAATCTATTTAACATTACGATGCAATCCGCCAATCGGGCCAGTACAGTAGTAAAGTACTGATACATTTTAATGGACATTCGACCATGTTCCGATAGAGATCCTTGTCATTATATGTGTAAGATTTAGCGTTGTGATTTTTTTTTATCTAAAATGACGCACTGACCAGCAATAAAATAATTGTTCCGCCTCTCTTTCCTTTCAGCCGACGAGGTTGCTGTGAAACAATATCGAGGAGCACGTAAGTTTCTGCAGTTGATTTATTCTTAATTTCGAGCTAATTAATCAGATTAAATGTTCACATTAAACACGCTGCCAATGTATTGATGCACAGTGTTATTGTGTGGTAACACTAACATTTCGTATCCAACTGCTTTATTTTCAGCCTGTGGTTTTGATCTTCCACCGTGCTTTCCCGAATTGACCTGCATGCCATGGGGAGTGTGCGACTATCCTTACAAGAGAATGGCAAATGTTGAAGGTAATTTTTACCTCTTCCTAAAAGTTGAATCGACAGTCGTTATAATGTTTTTTTCCGGAAGGGGGGGGGGGCTGTTTCAATCAATCAATCAATTAATCAATCAATCAATTAATCAATCTTACTTTATTTACCACGTAACAATACAAAGCAGTATGTCAAGACAATCATTAGATCACAATAATGTGGATGAGGGTCTCTAAAAAGCAAAGCTTGTCGATAAGTGACCCCACTTTTGTTAAATAGATGTCGTTGAACTTAGGCCAAAAAAAGTCTCCGGTTTCTGGAATGAAGCTTGCCCCAAAAACTGGTGCGGCGACCCGGCTTTTTTTCCCGTTTTGTTTTCTTCAAATGTCGGCTGATGACTGCAAATGGTGCCCGACTAAATTTAGTGCAATGCGAGTCCCTAGAGGCCACATAAAGCTTATACTCGATCGTAACCCCATCTAAAAACACGTTAAAATTGTGCTGTAGCAGGATTCCAGTCAAACCAGTGAGTTTGGTAGTTTTGAGACATCATCTTACATTGGCAAAAAAACCTTTTTCATTTTGCCGACGTGACGCGCATGGCTTCGGCGACGCGCGCGCATACCTGAAACTGGAGACTTTTTTGTGGCCTTAGCTAGGGAGCCCACGTAGCGTAATGATAAATATATTTCGTTCAACTTAATAGCTGCACCCGTTTAAGGAAATAATAATTTAAAAAAAAGGAAAATATGTCATTCAAAACTGCATTTAACTGTAATTGACTTACCTGGAAACCGATGTAACGCTTTTTTAATAGAATCATTGGAAAGCAATGCTGTGTCCCGTTTCCTTTTTGAGGAGCGCGGGGGACGCATCTTTAACGCAGTGAACATAAAAAGTGAACAGTCCACATGTTCTCCGTCTATTGCTCGTCAGCTCAAGCGGCGAAGTTTCTAGGATTATTTTCCTCTTTTTGAAGTTATTCCCTTTTAACCGATGCAGCTTAGTTAAATCTATTTAACATTACGATGCAATCCGCCAATCGGGCCAGTACAGTAGTAAAGTACTGATACATTTTAATGGACATTCGACCATGTTCCGATAGAGATCCTTGTCATTATATGTGTAAGATTTAGCGTTGTGATTTTTTTTTTATCTAAAATGACGCACTGACCAGCAATAAAATAATTGTTCCGCCTCTCTTTCCTTTCAGCCGACGAGGTTGCTGTGAAACAATATCAAGGAGCACGTAAGTTTCTGCAGTTGATTTATTCTTAATTTCGAGCTAATTAATCAGATTTAATGTTCACATTAAACACGCTGCCAATGTATTGATGCACAGTGTTATTGTGTGGTAACACTAACATTTCGTATCCAACTGCTTTATTTTCAGCCTGTGGTTTTGATCTTCCACCGTGCTTTCCCGAATTGACCTGCATGCCATGGGGAGTGTGCGACTATCCTTACAAGAGAATGGCAAAATATTGAAGGTAATTGTTGCTTCTTCCGAAAAGTTGACAATCGTTATATTAATGGATGCGGGTCTCTAAAAAGCAAAGCTTGTCGAGTAGTGACCCCACTTTCGTTAATGGCGTTCAACCTAGGCTAAAAAAGTCTCCGGGTTTCTGGTATGAAGCTTGCCCCAAAAATGTGGTGCAGCGACCCGGCTTTTTCCCCCCGTTTTTTTCCTCAAATGTCGGCTGATGACTGCAAATAGTGCCCAACTATATTTAGCGCATTCGGAGTCCCTAGAGGCCACATAAAGCTTATACTCGATCATAACCCCATCTAAAAACATTATAAAATTGTGCTGCAGCCGGATTCCAGTCAAACCAGTGAGTTTGGCAGTTTTGAGGCATCATCTTACATTGGAAAGAAAAACTGTTTCATTTTGCCGAAGCGCATGGCAAGGGCGACGCGGGCGCATACCTGAAACCGGAGACTTTTTTGTTTGGCCATAGCTAGTGAGCCCACGTAATGACAGATATAATCGTTCAACTTAGCTGCACCCGTTTAAGGAAATAATAACCTCAAAAAGAGGAAAATTTGTCATTCAAAACTGCATTTTGCTGTAATTGACTTACCTTGAAACCAATGTAACCCAGTAGACTTCCTTACCTCCCTACGTACAGAGGGAGTCCACGATATTAAGTGCTCAAAACAATAATTTTCTTTTTTTGAGTCGTATTCCACAGAGGTCTAAGAACCTGGACGTCAGTCGTAATGCAATGAAGACAATCCAATCGTCCAACCTGGGCTAGATTTGACACCATTATAGACATTTAACATTCCTGTACTAGTTTCTGTGCATGCGATTTCTAGCACTGACATTTTAAGCAAGTTCAAAGGACGTAAATTAATACCAAAAACGATATTTTTTTTCCATTTTTTTTCATCCGACGAGATTGGTGTGAGCTTAACAATGAAATTATTTTTATTTTCTCTTGTTTTGGTCTTCATTTCAGATTTCAAATGCCAACAGCCTCGGGATGATGAAGTCGCAATTGAATATTTATTACGGTGAAGGGTTTAAGTTGTATTGTCTTTGCCTTGTTCGAGTTAAATGAGACTTTTTGCATCTACATGTAATTGAAATTCCCACAAGGAATAAAAGTTGACAAAGCTAACTCCCGTGAGTAAATTAATGACATATTTTTCGATTACTATTTAATCTGATCCTAGTCTGAATCTTTATCTGGAAATGAACAACAACACCCGATGGGTGTCACGATTGTGAAGCTACCACTGCGAGTTTCTCTGACACAACTTCCTCCTTTGCATCGCATTTATTTATCATGTTGTCTTGTTATTACATAGGCCTTTCTTTTACAGCTTGCTGAAATCAGTTTTCACTTACAAGACATTATACAGTGAATTATGAAGACTTAAAACTGACCTGTAGGCAGATGAGAAAAATCATACGCTATATCTGAACTAAACAAAAGCATGAAAAGTCATTCTGGGTGGTGGGTCTTAATTATTGTAATCACACTTTTAAGATTTTCTGTTGAATAAATGCTGTTGGCATGGTATGAGCTCCTGCGACCAAAGTTATCTCTTCGTAGCCTGTTATTTTTTGTCGCAATTGAAATGTCCTTTTTAATGCAGAAACCGTAGAAGTTAGCAAAGAACTTGAAATATGTGCCTTGAAGCATCTAATCGCTATCTTCGAGCATAATATCTCCAGTAAAATATCTTCACTCTATCTAAAACGTCCCGGGTCAGATATGCATGCCCTGCGGAATGCGGGTCATATTAGACTCAGTGATGCTACTTCGGGTCAAATTGACAATTTTCCGTGTCAAATGGTCCGAAAAATGATCCAGAGAAGTGTAATTTCGACCTGGAAAAGTGTCACTTTGACCCGGAAAAGTGTCACTTTGACCCGGAAAAGTGTCACTTGACACGGAAAAGTGTCACTTTGACGGGATTTAATCTGACTCCGGCTTTTCAGAGTGTTAAACCATTTTTGTATCTCTTTGTTAAATATCACAATGTCACACGACACCGGAACATTACTTCAACAGTTTCTTCATGAAGTTTGCGAAGTCCGTCCGCTGCACTCCAATTCAAAACGACGTGAAGAGAAACTACAAACCTGTCATTAAAGACTGTTGGTTGGATTTAATCGATTGTGCGTGCATACCAGACTAGGCCTAACCCATCCTCCGAGCTCATGAATAAAAGTTATACCCTCAAAATATTCTATATTAGAGAGTTCTGAGAGCCATACAATTGGGAAACTGAAATGCTATGGCAATGCATCTCTGGCCCGGACTTTGGGATTCCAATTCTGAGCATTTTGGATGCAATTGGGCTCGAATTTGGCGCTAGTTTGCCATGTTGTGGAGGGATCGTTTTTCAAGATAGCTATACTTCTCCGCTTTGGGAAAAACAGGTTTCGTCTTTTTAGGGTGCAAATTTCTCGAAAAATCAATTAGCAAACCACCAAAATTTGAAAAGAAAATGAAAGACGACATGTTGATCGTCATCATGTTTCTGTTCATCTTTAAAACCTGTGAGAGTTTTGAGTATTTAAACAGGAATTTTGAAGTATGGGCATTTAGCACTAGTGTCGAGGGGGAATTTTAATACAGGCATGCATCATTGTACCAAAATCTGTACGGAAACGCAATGCATTCTGGGTTGCTTATTACTGTGGGAGACTTTGGTGTACAAGGGTCATGCACACACGGAAAAGCTGACCAGTGTCGTCAGCGGGTAAACAATGTGTCCAGTGAGAGCCGAGGACGCGTTGAACATGGGACATCTTTGAGAATAGTGTTGAGTTCCCGCATGATTGCGTAGTTTACTTCTTTCCCAACCAATCCATTCCACTCCGTGCACAGCGTAATGCTTGCAGCGATCCTGTGTGCCCTCACACACAGCGCGAAGCTTACCACGAAGTCTTAGACGCACACCAAGTGTGCAGCACATTGTTCAGTACGCTATTGTATAGCGCGCAATGCATGTAGCTCTCACTGCTATTGAACATGTACCGCCATGGGACATGTACTTAGCCATTTTCCCTCCACCTTTCCCCGGAGTCGATGCGAATTCCCCTCACACACCTTACCTCGCATCCGACCCACATTGACCCCAAGCATTTAGCGAATGTGGCTCGCTAAAACCTACCCGTGTATTCACCCCTTAGTGACCCCGTACACCCCAGCGAGTGTGTCCCGCTAACCCACTGGCCGAGACCTACGGTAGCTAGAGGTCAGGTTACGTCCTTCGTCTCATAGTTTTACTCCATAGCATTAGTGTGTAGATTCCTACCTAGTCTAGAGACCAAGTCTTGTACACAAACCTATGTACCGAGAAGTTATTCCCTTTCCCTTTTCCTTGAGGATCAGTTCCCCGTAACGCACCCACGAGTGATCCTACTCCGCCCGCTAACCACTGCTCTTGGACTTTCTTCCAGTAGATTGTCCAAGTCAGTCGTGTACAAATCTCCCATAGAGAACTTTCCCCATGCCTTTGTACAGGATGCATTATTCATAACTACCAGAATCCAATGCTCCCATTGGCTAAGACGCGCCCCCAAAAGTCTATATAAAGCGCGTAGAACTGGCAATGTTGATCATTGTTGTACTGGGCTCTTCCCCAGTAGATTCCTGAGCTGAGCTCTGACCTACACAGAGCTCCCGCATATGATGCATTAGATTGTTGCTCTGGGCTCTGACCCCGACAGAGTTCCTGACATGTACACATGTACGCCTTAACTTTACATTGTATATAGTGCGCCCTCTATTGACCTGAGATGTAAATAATCTCAAATAAAGTACTTGTGTGAGTTTGTCTTACATACGCAGTGTGGACTTCCGAACAAAAGACGTCCACATAATGTAGGTAGCACCGACGTTGTGTGGACTTACCCCACGTCCACACAGTGTTTCCCCATTTCTGGAAAACAGGTTTAGAGGCATTTTTGGGTTAGGTTTATCTGTAGCAGAATGAAGAGAAACACTAAAGGGAATCATAGAAAAACAATTGGGTTGAAAGAGTTTTCACAGTTTGAGAAAAATGATTTTTTTCACTGGTTTTTCTTAACTACACGAACTTGGAAAGTCCACACTAGTCATGTGAAACAAGTATGGGTGTGTGTGTGTGTGTAAGATATTTGTATCTGACTCTTTATTTGATAATGTCTCTCACCCGAGAGAGACGTTACAATAGTAATTCAGTTCTCACTTACCTTAAAACAAAAAAAAGGACAGAGATTGAGTTGCATATGTCAGACATGAGTGTTTGGGGAATCGAACACGCTAGCTTCGAAATAACAGACAGATGCTCTTCCATTGGACCTACTCAGCACTGTTTGCAAGTCTCTTACACGGACGAACGTAAAACCGAGACAAGGAAAGCTTCAGCACACCAAAATTACTCTCAATCGATTCAGCATACATATTTATGGAACGCCAAAGAGGCATTTAATGTGATCATCGAATCGGTGATACACTTTTGCAATCGGTGATGCATATTCACGATCGGTGATGGACTTTCGCGATCGGTGATGGACTTTTACTGGTGATGCATATTCACGATCGGTGATGGACTTTCGCGATCGGTGATGGACTTTTACTGGTGATGCATATTCACGATCGGTGATGGACTTTCGCGATCGGTGATGGACTTTCACTGGTGATGCATATTCACGATCGGTGATGGACTTTCGCGATCGGTGATGGACTTTCACTGGTGATGCATATTCACGATCGGTGATGGACTTTCGCGATCGGTGATGGACTTTTACTGGTGATGCATATTCACGATCGGTGATGGACTTTAGCGATCGGTGATGGACTTTTACTGGTGATGCTTATTCACGATCGGTGATGGACTTTCGCAATCGGTGATGGACTTTTACTGGTGATGCATATTAATGATCGGTGATGGACTTTCGCAATCGGTGATGGACTTTTACTGGTGATGCATATTCACGATCGGTGATGGACTTTCGCAATCGGTGATGGACTTTTACTCAACGACTGGTCATCGCAGCTTTGATCACCGATCGCGAAAGACCATCACCGATCGCGAAAGTCCATCACCGATTAAATGCCGCTTTTGGCGAAACAGGAACGCCAAAGAGGCATTTAATGTGATCACCGAAACGGTGATGGACTTTCGCGACCGTCGCATCTGTGTGTTGCGTCGTAATCATTTGCACGTATTATACTTATCTATGTTCCTTGCTCTGGAGCAATTTAAATTTAATTGCAAATGCGCAGAGCCTTTATTTTGCTCTTCTGTTTTTTAAATACCTTTCGCGAAAATATGATAAATTTTACTTCCGCGTAACCGATGTAATTTTCGAACCATGGTGTGTGTGTTTGATAAGAATTAAATTTAGAATTTAATCATTTTTAAGATTAGAAAATATTATCATTGTTTTTTCAAAGAGCAATGATTCGATGTGTACATTTTTGTAATGCAGCATGGTACTCAATCTGCTAAGACCACTGTGGGAAATAGAGCTAGCTTTATGGTTTGTGCCAGCCATGTCTTCTTTGGCAATCAATCACCTTGTCCCTTTAGCCCTCGCAACAACACGTGCTTCAGGTCTCCACTTACCAGCTACCATTTTTTTTTGCAGTCGTGGAATTGGGGCACGATCGAGGTCAATCGTTTTTACATGGGGGCTCACAAATTGGGTGTTCCACATGCAAACGCGTTCCATGCACCAACTGACGTTCAGCAAAATAATGGAATCCTTTTCAATTTTAAGAACATATACCTTTACATCATGTACATGATGTATAGGCTACAACGGTCTACAATCGAGCCGCAACTTCCGAGATCTTTTCGAGCTTGTCTTAAGTGGCCTTGTCAATTGTATAGTGCACAAACAGAACAGACATTCGCTATTTAACCCAATTGGTTACATTATTCTTTAACTAATGAATAATAACTTATTCACCGGTGTGCACAGTCTTTTTAAACATCGGAGTTATCAAAGGAAAATATTGAATAATGTATAAATAAAAACACACTAAAATTTTCCAAAAGGAGTACAACCGCAACAGTTACCTATGTACCGATAATAACCTAAACAAAGCTTAGTCTGCCCATGACGCCGGCAGCCTCCGTCGCCCAGAAATCACAGCATATTTAAGTTGAAGAAAGTGGGGTTTTTTTTGGGGGGGGGGGGGGGTTGGCTGGGATATTTTCACCCACTTACTTTGATAATATAAAAAAAACACTCTGCACCGATAGGAAAAGTCCATGCAAGGTTGATCACCGATCGTGAAAGACCATCACCCATGGGCGTCACAAGGGGGGAGCACGGGAGCGCTCCCCCCCGGAAAAGCCCCCCCCCCCAAAAAAAAAAAAAAAAAAAAAAGATGGGGGAAGAAGACAGAAAAAGGGGCGCGAAGTAATATTGTTTGAAAAATGCCCACCCTCGAAAAATGATAAATCGTGAATATGCTGGAAAAATCCAGGTATTTCGGGGAGAAAAATGTTTTGCCCCTCTGCCAAAAAATTCTGGCGACGCACAAATCACGGTGTTTTATAGCCACATTGCCAATGATAGGGAAAACCGGTCGACTTATCAATTGTTATGGTTATATTAATAACGGCAACACCAAACCGTAGTGGGCAACAGCGGAGACTCAAAGCCACGACATACACAATATGCTTGACAATAAATGAAATACATGAACATGAGATATGTGGCAGTAATAACAACAAATGAAAATCATACTTGAATTACAAAAAAATAACTTCCCACGTCATAGCCTCGTGACACTTGAGAGCGCTACGGCAAGTATCAAATTAGAAAAACAAGGGATTGAATGGTTTCGTTTGCCCCATAAATATGAGGAGCAGGCTGTCTGTATCCTAAAAATTGCGAACATTTTAATCCTTGTAATGGATATAGTCTCTTGAAACCTTGGAGCACTATAACTGGCGGATGTAAGGGGTGGTGGTGGAAAACATTTGCAAGGAAAGTTCCTCTGTGTACTGTCCATCATGTGCTCGCTTAAAGGGAAAATACAACATTTGCAAACATCAAAAAATAAAACTACCAAATAATTTTGAAATACCTTGCTGGACTGTTAGTGAATGACAGTGTAAAGCATCCTGTAAAATCATGGCACCTGGTATACTGTCATTTTCAAGAAAAGTGGTATTTTTGTATCAATTTCCAACGCTGGTCGGCCGACCAGCGTTGGAAAAAACTGGCTTTTTTCAAATACTGGCCCCAATTGACCATCGCACTTGTTTGCAATCGATTACACACCTATGAACGGGTACAAGCCAGCTAGACTGGTTCCCTGACCTTACAATTCCCCAATGTATGTTAACTGCTCTGTTTCTTCTTATATTGAGTCAGGGAACCAGACTACAGGAAAATGATTGTTTTTCTTAGTTTTTATAGCATTTTCGAACCCAAAACCTCAAAAAAGTCAGTGTAACTACATTTGCTATATATTTCCAACCCCTGCAATTCCATTCGTTTCTGAAAATTACAGCAAAGGCAAATGATGTATATTCCCTTTAAGTGTGCTTAAGTGACCAGAGGCCCCACATATCTATACCAAGATTGGCTATTAGATGGATTTATGATGATGATGATGATGATGATGTGATTGCATTCCTGTGCCCCCTGGATGCCTGCTCAGACCCCTCAATAACCCCGCCATATATGCTGTCTCCAATGACCCACACATCAATCATCATATTATGCAAAAACCTTTTATCACGTATTGGTAAAAAAATACTCGGACTCAAATTTAAGGACATGAGAAACACATTGCTGAGATGATTGGTAAAGCTAATAGAAAATTATTCATGTTCAGGAAACTGAAAGAAACTGGTTTTACTCTAAGAACTTGTTACCCTATGTTAGACCAGTCCTAGCAAACGCATCGCCGGTGTCACGGTCTCGCTTCTCCGGCGTGCTAGCTTCTCCAAAAGGAAAATTTCGCTTCAACACGCATGCACAAAATTGCGCAGTAGTGTACATTTTCGTCACTGTATTAGTGTGCCGAGTTCCTCGGGGTTGTACTTGTGCACGTAAGATCTTATTTGTATGAATGGTTACAGGGTATCAGTCGAATCCAGAATTTTCGTGGCACGCACTATTAACTCCCACGAACAAAAAAAGACTTGAAATGCACATTTATTTTAAGCCATGGTTGCAATAATAAAGACAAAATGGACCACGAACGAGCAAGGAACACGGACCAAGGAGTTCGTTCTTAATTATTCCTCCATGAACACACACACATGCATGACGCTGGGAACACCAATCAGAATGCTTGCAAGACCATGGAATGACTTGACCCACAGGAAGTGTTACATAACACATTCTTAGGTGTCCTTCACTGTGTTATTAATGGGCTTGGTAGACTTCAACAGCCCTAGGAAAAGTAAGCACAGTGGACACATGAGCATGAATCGTGCTCATGTAACGTGCACTATAACGTGCTCAATTATCCGCCGAATCCACCCGGAGAAGCTAGCACGCCGGAGAAGTGAGACCGTGACACCGGTTTGGCACTCAAGCATTACACTCAAACAGACCAATCTAATTTAGTCGATCCAAAAGAGTTTGCCGTATTACTCTATCTCTGGATCACCTTTATGATAGAAGAACCACTATGTGTACAAACTTTGCTCTAGGTGCTTTTAAATCAGGCAAATTTAATGAGTGGTTTCCTCAATCAAAAAGTTGGCACACTATGAATCTTAGATCGAGTAGAACACTCAAGGAGCATCCCAGTTCATCCAAGAGATTTCGAAATAGCCCAGACTCATCAATAGTTCAACATAGGATTTTCAAATGTATACAATTTTAATTGCTATTATCCGAGTGTATATGTTTTTGAGAATAATGGATTGTTGTGCATTTTGTATGTGTTTCGATTTCTCGTGAAATGTGTGTATTTTTAATTTATTTTAATTTTTACTGTAAATCACTGTGCAATTCAGCGTCTGAGCTGCTTGATGGTGATAATCAACCCAAATAATAATAATGTTAATAATAATATTGATAAAAAAATAATAACTTATAATAACCCATAATTGGCTATTTGGGGAACATTCCCATAAACTAGTGCACACATTTTTCCCCCAAATTTAATGACCCGTAACTCCAATTTTACCTTAATTCGCCGGGTAATTTTTACTAATTCGACCACGAGCAATCGAGTCTATTTGCGACGATAATATTTTGCCTCTAAATGTGTGACGCTAAAGTGTCTCCCGTTCTGTTCATGCCACATTCACAGAGGAGTGTTTTATTCCGGATACCTGTGATATGGCATATACCGTTTGAATTGTTAATTGTTATGGTTATGTTAATATGGGCAACACCAAAGGCCCAAATCCACAGCGGCATACACTAACTGCAAACATTTCACGGACATTACAAAAAATGGAGTTCGTAAGTGAGAACGGACATATTATAAAACATATAACCGTATTAACACAATTTAGGGGCAACACCAGGCCCGACCAGTATAGTGGGCAACACAAGAAACTCAAAGCCACGGCATACACAATATGCTTGACAATAAATGAAATACATGTAGGCCTATATGAAAATGAGATATATGTGGCAATAAATGACAACAAATGCAAATTAAACTTGAATAACAAAAAAATAGCTTCCCACAGATGTACATTCAGTCAGGAAAACATCATAGCCTCGTGACACACTGAGATCGCTACGGCAAGTATCAAATTAGCCTAACAAAATAGAAAAACAATGGATTGAATGGTTCCATTTGCCCCATAAATATGAGGAGCAGGCTGTCTGTATCCTAAACATTGCGAACATTTTAATCCTTGTAATTTGTATAGTCTCTTGAAACCTTGGAGCACTATAACTGGCGGATGTAAGGGGTGGTGGTGGAAAAACATTTGCAAGGAAAGTTCCTCTGTGTACTGTCCATCATGTGCTCGCTTAAGTGTGCTTAAGTGACCAGAGGGCCCCACATATCTATACCAAGATTGGCTATTAGATGGATTTATGATGATGATGATGATGATGTGATTGCATTCCTGTGGCCCCTGGATGCCTGGTCAGGCCCCCCAATAACCCCGCCATATGCTGTCTCCGATGGCCCACCCATCAATCATCAGGTGCAAAAATTGTTTTACCATTTATTGGATAAAAACAAATCACTGTGTTTATGCCACATCCACAGAGGAGTGTTTTTATTCCGGATACCATCGATTGGGCATTTACCGGTTGCAATATGGGCAGCACCAAAGCTCAAAGCCACAGCGGCATACACCAACAACAAACATTTTACGCACATTAATTTAAAAAAAAAATGCAGTTCACATATGAGAAAGACACTTTCAAACACAAAAACACCGTAAACAAATATCACCGTCAGGGGCAACACGAGAAACCCTAAGCCACAGCGGCATGCAAGTTCAATAACTGATGCACTTTGGCGATCGATGATGGATTTTGCAATCGGTGATGGGTCGTTGATCATCGGTCGCAAAAGTCCATCACCGATTGCAAAAGTCCATCACCGATTGCAAAAGTCCATCACCGGTCGCGAAATTCCATCACCGATCGTTAACATGCATCACCAGTAAAAGTCCATCACCGATTGCAAAAGTCCATCACCGATTGCAAAAGTCCATCACCGATTGCAAAGTTGATCACCGATCGCGAAAGTCCATCACCGATCGTTAATATGCATCACCAGTAAAAGTCCATCACCGATTGCGAAAGTTCATCACCGATCGTGAAAATGCATCACCAGTAAAAGTCCATCACCGATCGCGTAAGTCCATCACCGATCGTGAATATGCATCACCAGTGAAAGTCCATCACCGATCGCGAAAGTCCATCACCGATCGTGAATATGCATCACCAGTGAAAGTCCATCACCGATTGCGAAAGTCCATCACCGATCGTGAATATGCATCACCAGTAAAAGTCCATCACCGATCGCGAAAGTCCATCACCGATCGTGAATATGCATCACCAGTAAAAGTCCATCACCGATCGCGAAAGTCCATCACCGATCGTGAATATGCATCACCGATTGCAAAAGTGTATCACCGATTCGATGATCACATTAAATGCCTCTTTGGCGTTCCATACATATCATCTGGTTCAACCAGAAGAGGACGACTAATACTCGGTGTGATTCATGATCCCCCTTCTCTCAGCAATTACATTTGTCAAATATTAATTATAGAAAGTCAGATGAGCAAAAGAGGAAAAGCGCTCTCTGGCGTCAAAATGACCCCCAACCTTCAACGACTGACAGGGAAACGTTTTGCCCTTGGTGAACAATGTGTGTATTGTTGGACAATTAGTATAATTTTATATAAAAAGCCAAAAGGTTTTTTCGGTGATTAAAAAAAATAACGACGTGAACTAAAAAAACAGCCCTGAAAGTGCTCTGAGGGCATGCAAATCGTGAATTGGCAGGCGTAGGCAATTTCGGGCCTATTTACTGGCCTTCACCCCTTCATTAAGCAAAACCTTGCAATTTTCAACCAGGCCACATTTCAGGCAAAAGGAAGGACCCATGAATCATATTTCATAAAACAAATGTCTAAACAGGCTTGAACATTCAACAGCTTGTACGCCTCGCTGTGAAATGAAGTTTACATTAAGATTTCCCGCTCTCTAATTGGAGTCTAAATTCCCTCTTAGGTTTAAACTATGTTACCTCGCAGCTCCTTACGTAGCCGGGGCGATTTGGTTTTTTTCCCAAACGAGATCGGACAATATCAAGAGAGGGCGCTCTTTCTGCGTTATGTATATTCATGATGTCCAGGCTTTAGAGAATAACAAGGAATAATGGTGTTTAAATCTCCGACGATTGACCCCGGATTTGTGGACGGGTTGGAAGTAGTCCTGACTTCTAATCAGGTCATCCGAGTTCGAACCCCAGTGAGCGTTGTTCACGTCCTCTCATTTACCTTACATAACTGAAGTGGGGAAGGAACATTTCTCACAAGACGTAAAAGCCTATCTTGGGTTTGTTGTAATGGACCAATCAGGAGATGAGAAGCGGATGTCGTTTGAAAAACAAAAAGATTCGCGGGGGGAGGGACACCCCCTTACAAATTCCCAGTGTCCATCAAGGATCCAAATTTTGCCCTTCACTAGAAAATTGTCATCATGAGAAAGAGCGACCTCACTGTAACTAGACTGCATCATCATGGAGGCAGCCATTTTTAATTAAAGGTTACGCAGACCAGTAAATAGACTGACATAGATCTCAGTGACAATTACGCGCACTTTCCAAAATTATTGAGACACACTTCGAATTTAATTTTTTTTTTCATCATCTTTAATTTTATCATCTTACGAATCTTTAATTTTTGTATGACTTTTGGGAGAAAATTCCATCCAAAGATGATCACCTTTGTGTGATCTTAACAAAAAGATACAACACTATTGTTAATCACTCGGAAAAAATATCAAGTCAGGTTAAATTCGGTCAAAATAATACTTTTCGTGTCAAAGCGATACTTTTCCAGGTCGCAATGATACTTCTCTGGATCAGTTTTTTGGATCATTTGACCCGGAACATTTTCAATGAGACCCGGGAAGGTATCATATGGCTCGCATTCCGGGTCTAATTAGCCTTTCGCCAAGGCTATTGTGGCTTAAGGCTATAAATACAGCACGCACGAGTGGCGAAGCCACGAGGCTTTTTCTAACTTGTTTTGTTGAATTATTCATATTTTTTTATGCAAATAAGTAGAGTGCTGAAAGGTTTACCAATCACAACGCAGATTTTGCCGAGTTGCGTCCATTTGTGAAAGAAGGGTGATTTTCGAAAAAACGTAAGAGGAAATAACTAAACAAAATAAGTTCATACACTAAAATAATTTCTTGAAATTCTTATATAAGTAAAATTATAATAAGATAATGAAAGAACAATTGCGCAGTCACGATCTCGTGGAAAATGAACACTAGACTCGCTTTTTTTTTTTTAATTTTGTGTCAGCATCCGGGGTGCGCACGCGCCTGGGTTGAAGCCACGTGCGCCCTAAAAGGCTAATGACCCTTTTAGGGTAGCAAAAATCGAGATTACAAAGAAAAACGTAAGAAAAAAAGTTGGAAAAGGCCTCGTGGATTTGCTACTCGCGTGTGTGGTCTCCCGCCCCAGTCGTTTCGTCCCGCCCCAGTCGTTTCGTCCCGCCCCAGTAGTTAAACCACGATGGACTTGGCGAAAGGCTAGGGTCAAATGTGATCAGGGACTTTTTAGACTGAATAGACAACATTTTACAGGCGAACAAATTATGCTTGAAGATGGCGATCAAAGCCACATATTTCATGCTCCAGCCAGCTCAGTTAGTACATTGCTCGGTTGGCTTTACACAACAACGGCAACTTTGCTAACTTCTACAGTTTCTACAATTATTTAAAAGGACATATTTATATGTGACCAATAAAAACCCAGGCTACAACGAGATAACTTTAGTCGCAGGAGCTCATACCATGCCACCAGCATTTATTCAACAGAAATCTTAAATGTGATTACATTTGAACGAATTAAAACCCACCACCTAGAATGACTTTCATGCGTTTGTTTAGTTCAGATATTAGCGTATGATTTTCCATTAGCCTACATCGCAAGTTTAACCCTAAAAGGGCCGGGTTATTTTGACCATCTCCCAGCCGGAATCAAACATCTCTCTAAGATCTCAGCCATCGAGTGACGAACAATTATGAAACTTGGAACACGCATAGAACAACTTATCATAAACATACCCAAGAAATGTTATGACTATAGGTCAAAGGATTTTGGAATTATGGCTAATTAATTATTCATATGTACGAATAGTAATTCTGCTTTTTTGTGTACACTATACGTATATGGGGATATTCAGTTTCGCTGCGTGGCAACCCGTGGTCCGAATTTTATGTTTTTGGAATCAAGAGATGCGCAAGACTCGAGGCTAAAAAGTCAGAACAGCTCGTCTCGCGAAAAAAAAATTCAAGGCTATCGCGGAAAAAGTTGAGGGGGCGGGGTGGATTCCGCCCCGGCCCTTTTGGGTTAAAAGGAAGGCCTCATTGGCTTATTAATAACAACACAAAATGATACATGAATGCGATGCAAAGGAAACATTTCCCATAGCAAATTGTGTCAGAAAAACTCGCAGTGGTAGCATCACAATCGTGACACCCATCGGGTGTTGTTAATATTCATTTCCAGATAAAGATTCAGATTAGGATCAGATTAAAATGGTAATTTTGACAATGTGTCATTTACTCATGGTAGTATAGCTTTGTCAACAGTTTCTTCCTTTGGGAGGAATTTCAACTACATGTTAATTTAAAAAGTCTCATTTAACTCGAACAAGGCAAAGACAATACAACTTAAACCCTTCACCGTAATAATTAATCAATTGCGACTTCACCATCCCGAGGCTGTTGGCATTTAGGACTCTGAAATGAAGACCAAAAACAAAACAATAAATGAGGAAAATAAAATCACTTTTTCGGTATTGGTTTAGCTCTATGGAACCGACTTATTGTCGGGCCGCAAATGAGTCGAATTTGTTAAAGCAATAATTCAATAAAGTAAACGTCACTTGATTTCAGTGTGTCTTTGTTTTATACTCGAGGGAAAATGGCAATTGAAATAAAAAATCTACTTTCGGGGTGAAACACGAATTAGCTCGGGGAATACAGCTTTAAGAACTGGATATTGGATATTGCTTCACAGCAACCTCGTCGGCTGAAAGGAAAGAGAGGGGGCGAAATTATTTTATTCTTGGTCAGTGTGTCCGTTTGTATGAAAAAAACGGTATTAACGCTAGATTTTACACTGAAAATTACAGCAATCTTGATTGAATTAAGGTCGAATGTCCACGGAAACGTACTCGACTGGTCCGATGGGTGGAATGCATGCAGAAGATATTCCACTTTTACGTTGGCTTTTTCGTTCATTTCAATGTCCACTAAAACGTGTCAGTACTTCAGTGCTAAATAAGGGTCGTTCAACTTAGCTGCATCCGTTAAAGGGAATAATAGCTTCAAAAAGAGAAAAATAATCCTGGAAACTTCTCTGCTTGAGCAGCCCCCTACTTGTCAACTGAAGAGCAATGAGAAGAAAAAAAAGAAAGTTCAGTGCGTCATTTTGGATAACAAATTTTAACGCTATAGATCTTACACAGAAAATTTCTTACACAGAAAACAAGGAGGTTTATTGAATTAAGGTAGAATTTCCACAACTTCCACGGGGTGCTATAGATTTTTGAATTCAGTTTGTAAATTTTGCTTTAATTTTGTTCTTTCCATTTTGCTCATCTACAATCAGCTGCGACCATAGAGCTATATTAAACTTAATTTAATTGAGCTTTATGGAACCGAGTTATTGTCGGGTCCTAAATAAGTCGAATTTGTTAAAGCAATAATTCAATAAACTAAACGTCGGTTGATTTCGGTGTGTCTTTGTTTTATACTCGAGGGAAAATAGCAATTGAAAAAAAATCTACTTTCGGGATGAAACACGAATTAGCAGGGGGAATACATGTTTCAGACTATATTGATACAAACTTAAACAAACAGACTTGTCAACTGAAGAGCAATGAGACTGAGAACATGTTGACTGTTCACTTTTTATGTTCACTGCGTTACAGATGCGTGCCCCGTGCTCTTTATAAAGGAAACGGGACACACTGTTGCTTTCCAGTGATTCTATTTTAAAATAGGGTTCCATTGGCTTCAAGGTGAGTCAATTACAGTAAATCCCATTTTTGAAACATCCCCCCCCCCAAAAAAAATCCTCATATTGATATTGAATAATTATCGGAAATTTACGTCTTGGTAACAAAAACACCCCTATAAAGACTGCTATGTCAATATTTCGGGAGAAGTGAAATTTACCTTCAACATTTGCCATTCTCTTCTTAAAACGTATGCACTCGCCCCCCGTGGGAGTGGGTGCTGGCACACAGAGCCAGCCGGGAGGGCACTGGTACGGCAATTGATTATTGATGTCACAGACTGAGAATAAAGCAATCGGATTGAAATATGAAGTTAATCGCAATATTATACAATGCATTGGCACATTGGAAGTGTGTTGAATGTGAACATTAAATCTGATTAACAGGAAAATTAAGAAGAAATCAATTGCAAAAACTTACGATCTTGTTTGACACCAAACTCGTCGGCTGAAAAGAAAGGAAGAAAGAGAGAGGGAAGTACATTTTATTCCTGATCAGTGCGTCGGTTTGGATGAAAAAAAATGTCAACACTAAATCTTACACAGATAATTACAAGGACCTTTATTAAGGTAAGGTCGAATGGCCACTAAAACGTGTCAATACTTTACTACTGGTCCGATTGGTGGATTGTATATTGATGCTAAATATGGATGTGGTTCAACTGAGCTGCATCCGTTTAAAGGAACATACTTCAAAAAAGAGGAAAATAAGCCGAGAAACTACTCCGCTTGAGCTGCCCCAACTTGTCAACTGAAGAGCAATGAAGCGGGAAGATGTTGACTGTTCACCTTTTATGTTCACTGCGTTACAGATGCGTGCCCCGTGCTCTTTATAAAGGAAACGGGACACACTGTTGCTTTCCAATGATTCTATTTTAAAATAGGGTTCCATTGGCTTCAAGGTAAGTCAATTACAGTAAATCCCAGTTTTGAAACAAAACATCCCCCCCCCCAAAAAAATCCTCATATTAATATTGAATAATTATCGGAAATTTACGTCTTGGTAACAATAACACCCCTATAACGACTGTTAAGTCAATTTTTCGGGAGAAGTGAAATTTACCTTCAACATTTGCCATTCTCTTCTTAAAAGCCGCGCACTTGCCCCCCGTGGGAGTGGGTGCTGGCACACAGATCGAGCCGGGAGGGCACTGGTACGGCCATTGATTATTGATGTCACAGACTGAGAATAAAGCAATCGGATTGAAATATGAAGTTCATCGCAATATTATACAATGCATCGGTACATTGGAAGCGTGTTGAATGTGAACATTAAATCTGATTAACAGGAAAATTAAGAAGAAATCAACTGCAGAAACTTACAAAAATATTGTTTGACACCAAACTCGTCGGCTGAAAAGAAAGCAAGAAAGAAAGTTCAGTGCGTCCATTTGGATAACAAATTGTAACGCTAGATATTACACAGAAAATTTCTTACACAGAAAACAAGGATCTTTATTGAATTAAGGTAGAATTTTCACAACTTCCACGGGGTGCTATAGATTTTCGAATTCAGTTTGTAAGTTTTGCTTTAATTTTGTTCGTTCCATTTTGCTCATCTACAATCAGCAGCGACCATAGCCTTTCACCAAGGCCATCGTGGTTTAACTTGCCCGCATTCAAAGCGGCGAAACAAAAACAAAAACAAAAACAAAAACGAGAAATAGAAAGAAAATGTTACCTTCGTTAGTTTCGGCCGCGAGGACAGAGCCCAGGCACACCAGAACGACCAAGCAGATATAAGCCTTCATCTTGACTGCATAAAGATACGGTAACCCAGAATAATACAAATATACACAACAAGAACGGTACTAGTTCCATATACCTGCATGCATCGGGCATCAATGGGTTTTCCTGCCATGTTGTCTTAATCATGATAATGCCAGAGGTGTAATGACTCAGTTTAGCTGGTGGTTAACAAGATAAATTGAAATCTGTATCTGCAGATATCTTGATCTACAAATTCCGAAAACGCGACTCCAGCATCTATGGCGTCAAATCAAATGATTTAAAGAGAGCTATAGGACTGAACGAATATCAGGTTAACGATCAACGTAAATACACTTGTGACTTAATACATGTTCACAATGGAAACTGAATCACCTAGTACACGGTGCAAAAGCTGACGAAATCCCCGAAAGGTACCAAAATCCATCCATCGCTGTGCGCGCAGGTCAACTCAAATTTTCTTCGTGCTCTCATATTGGACGGATTTTGTACGCAGACACTCGCCGGTGCGTGCAAATGTAATTTAATGTTGCAGAGGATGGACTTTTCACAATCTAGCTTTGCAGCGAACATGAACGAGATCAGCGGTGACTAGCAGACTCGGAGGACGGCGGGAACGTGGAAAACCTACCACCGTACTCGCGGGTGCATTATTCTCACGATGGCTTAAAATAGAGCTCGTCCAGAACTGGCACCCATAGGAAAGCGCGCGTTAGCAAATCGTGACGTCATCATGTCTAGGGTCTATTCCCTAAATGAATTCGTTCGAATAGCTTCCCCGAGTTAACTCGGATAAAGGCAGATGGTAATTCGGATAGAATCAACAGAAACCGGTTGAAACCAACCGAACAAACCAGTTATAACTGGTAGTTCTGATGGAATCAGCAGGAACCAGTTGAAACCAACTGAACAAACCAATAATAACTGTACGTAGTTCTGATGGAATAAGCAGGAACCAGTTGAAACCAGTTGAACGACCGAGTAATAACTGGTCATTCTGATGGAATCAACAGGAACCAGTTGAAACCACTTGAACGAACCAGTTACCTACTGGTAATTCTTATGGAGTCGTGTATTGGTCGTGACAGGCCTGTAAGACGAACGTTTTGGCATCTTATACAGATAAGCTAACACAATGCAAGCTGTCGCGTCGTTTTAGCCGTGAAAGGTAGGGCGGATTTCGACGATGGATTGAAAATACTGACAAAGTAAGCTACTTACATGAAGTTGATGCTGTTGTGCTCCTGAAGTAGAGATAAGCTTGCTAGTTGACGACAATCGCCGGAATGACTATTTGAAGAACGAAACAGACTTTTTATACTTTTTGGATGTAAATGGACGGTGCAGAGCTTACGATAGTGGTATCGAAGGACCGATAGCGTGTGAGGAGAATCAGCAGACGTTCGTGATTGGCTGAAAATTATAAGATGTGAACTCCATTGAAACACCGATCCATTGACACGATTTCTTGACCAGTTACAGCTGCGATTAAATATTGACATGCGTGCACTAAAGTCCGCCATGCGTGCGCGTGCGTTTGACGCACGAGCTGGAACATGCAGTGTGGCATTGGATGGGGTCACGTGTTGTTGCCCACGTGTTCAGTGGGCGGGGCTTAATGGATTAGCCTATAGATCGTGGTTTCTTGGTTGATGACTCATCAAAAAACTTAACTTTCCGTCCAAGAAATGACAAAATAAACAATAAACTATTCAAAAAACAATGAAGCGATCATCAGCATTCCTTAAAGTTAAGTTTTTCAAATACTCTTGTTAAGAACAAACAGATACGTTACCTCATTTTCATATTTATTTTTGGAAATAACTGCAACTCCTGCAGAACCTGTGGATATTTTTAGTTTGGACCGGCCGGCCGGCCCCCCCCCCCCCCCCCCAATTTGAGACCTTTGATGACATGCATACACCCGGTTCCTGTGTTGGGCTATCAGAGGCAAAGAACAAAATTACAATTTAATCTTGATATTGTGTAATGAAAAGACACGTCTTCTCTATCACAAGAGTCGATTAAATGTCATTTCCTATAATTATTCTTATCAGTAAAAGGTAATTTGGAAATATTTACCATGAAATCAGTAACTCAAAATTAATCTTTTCGACTTTACAGTTAATATTAAAACAAAGTATTTTACACTAAATATTCAGTTGAGACCCCCCCCCCCTCCACCGTTTTGTGTAATCCCGTTTGACCCCCCAACCCCCCTCTGGAACCGCGCCCGGTGTTTCATCATTTTTACACCATTTCCCGTTTTCTTCGAATCACCCCGAACCCTTCCCAATCCCATCGGCATGAACGTCGCCGGAATTTTGTCCAGAGGCAGCTATGATTACTTGACACTTGGGGTGCTGTTGAACTGTAAACGGAGACGTATCATAGAGCACGGATCTGACATTTAAAGGCCCAGTTTTGTCAAAAATCCACAAAAATAAACAGCATAAAATGACCTGGACTATCTTGTTCTCCACCCCCCGGCCCTACACAAGTGAAAATATCCTTTTTTTTCGCTATCCCGCATTATAAAATGCAAGGACAAAAATTCCAATGCAGTAATTAGTTCCCTTATCATTTCAGGGGAGAAACCTGCTGGTACATCATCCAAGACGCTTTGGATCCCTGGGATCTTCACTTGGCGTCGGCTTTATCCATGCATGATAATCTACAAAGCCTTGTAATTATTTGACTGCATGGGTAAAGTCCTCTTTTTATTTCCTAAAGTAGAATTTGAACCATTCATTAAAACAAGTGATTGAAACAAAATGAATAGGGCGCGAGAGAATATATGAACGTACAAAATAATATTCGAGTTAAAAAAGTATGCTCGTGCTCTAACAAACTTTGAATTAGGCCCCCCCCCCAAAGTCTCCGGTTTCTGGTATGCGCACGCGTCGCCGTAGCCATGCGCGTCGGCAAAATGAAAAAGTTTTTTCTTTCAATGAAAGATGATGTCTCAAAACCGCCAAACTCACTGGTTTGACTGGAATACTGCTGCTGCACGATTTTAACGTGTTTTTAGATGGGGTTATGATCGAGAATAAGCTTTATGTGGCCTCTCTGGACTCCCATATATTTGCACTAAGTTTAGTCAGGCACCATTTGCAGTCATCAGCCGACATTTGGAGCAAAAAAGTCAGGTAAAAAAAAAAAAAGCCGATTTGAGGAGTCTGCAGCCCTCGCAAATGGACGTTTCTGTTTTGCGTGTAAATGAAAACGCCCTCCAAAAGCCGAATCATTATCGAGCAGCAAATAATTCAATTTTTTAACAGAAATAATTCAATAACTAAACCTCGGTAGACTTCTTCGTTCGATGTCTCATTCGAAATTGAATAACTTATGGTGTCGCAAGGAATACAGCAATTGAAAGTTAAATCTTTTAAGGGGTCACACTCGAAATACACCTGTAACTGCTTTTGGCTACTTCATCTTCGCAATAACATATTAAAATTAAAAAAAACTTTTTAAGTATTTTGTTTTGTAGATATGCCTACCCAGCAACAAGGCATTCAAACGACAATTTTGTATATCAAGAGTTTTCTAGTGGCGTATCTAAGGCTTACCCCCACTCATGGCCTATGCCCCTCCCCCGTGAATCCCCCCCCCCTCACCTTCTTAGAATTTAGGGGGGGGGGGGCTAAAAGGAGCGTTGATATTGTAAAAACAGTTGAGTGCCCTCCTCCAGAAAATGAGGTCCAATTGGATCCCCATCGATGCATCAGTCACTCCTATTGTATTTCTGTTGCAAATCTGTCAACTGTTTGCGCATTTCAAGACATATTAAACAATTTAGTGTTGGATAGTGTGTGTGGTTTGTAATTTGAATTAAACCTGATATCTCAAGAAAAAATAAAAGTTCATTCGAACTTCTACTTTCTCTTTTAACCCCTCGCCCGCCCTGTCTGTCCCCCCCCCCCCCCTCGGCTATGGCCCGAACCCAGTTCCAGCAGATTTAGCAACAACACGAATCAAATGTCTGTGCGAGTTGCTGGCAAGATTTCGATCGGCCATGTGTGCCATATTTACATAATCTATTATAACAATCTTTGCATGAAGAACAGAGTCTATATTTCTGCTGCAGTCATCACAACAAAATTAATCAATGAAAGATGCGTTTTCATTGCTAATGTTGAGTTCACCTCGTCCCTTTACAAAACAAGCAGATTCGTATTGCTGTGTTTTGTCCCTAGAAAGACAAGCATTTTCCATTTTGAGAAATAGAAATCAAAGGACGAATGTAGCCGATGTGTAGGGAAGGAATAAATAATGTACACATTTCAAAATATTTGTAATCCGACAATAATTCAGTTCACGCCGGGAGGATTGGTCCCTGCCCCGATCATAATCGATAATATACAGAACGTAAACAAGTCTGCTGAACGGGCGGGTCTATTTGTGCAAAAAGTCGTGCAAATAAAGCGGCCTTAAATACAATGAAATACACTGAAATACAAGCGGCCTAAATGGACCAAAAAAGTTCACTCTTACACAATGTATTACATCCGTATCCCCCTATTTCCCATGCCTGGGAGATTTTGGTATATTTTCATCAATTTGCATCCAAGAAAACTCGTGGAACGGATGCAAAAAGATAATTAGGCTGCCGTTCCATTGTCACTGTCTAATAATCTTTCATTGAACAGGGACCCTCATAAATTAGATCGTTATTGATTAACAAGCACCATATCCAATTACGAGGTAATCCATTCTAGTGAGTTTATGAAAACCAGTGCCCTCGAACACGTCGTTACTTTGCTTGTAATTATTGCTGGCAGTGTGTGTCAGCAAAAATTCATAATCATAACACGGGGGGGGGGGGGGGGGGACTCTACCCCTCCCCAAAAAAATATATTTTGTAAAGAGTGCCCTTCTTTTTTACGCAAGTGCCCTTATTTTGTAAACAAGTGCCTTTTTTGTCACCAGCGGGCTTTTTTTTTTAGTGCCCAGCAGGATAACAGGGGCAGATAAATGCACACAAGGCTATGAGGGTCGTGGTAACTAATTAATAATAATAATAATAATAATAATAAAAGAACATTTGTAAAGCGCCGGTATCCGCCAAAAATAGGCGCTCATGGCGCTCGAGGAGAAAGTCAAGTTAAGATTGTGTGTTGTGAGAGTAAGCTTGTTTGTACAGGTGAAATTTTATGTTTGTCTTAAATGTTGTGATGGATGGAGATGATTTGATAGCCAGAGGGAGTTGGTTCCAAACTCGGGTTGACGCTGCAGCAAAGGATCTGTCACCCCACAGAGTGGAGGTCCTGGGCTCATGAAGCATCATGAGCTCACTGGAGCGAAGTCCGGTGCGTGCTGTTGAGTACGGGTTGATGAGATCGATGAGATACTCCGGCGCATTGTTGTGGAGGATTTTGTAAACGAATAGGCCAAGTTTGTATTTAATTCTGTATGATACTGGAAGCCAGTGGAGATCTGCTAGTACAGGAGTGATGTGAGAATGTTTACTAGTGAGAGAGATTAGTCTGGCACTGATGTTTTGTAGTCGCTGCAAACGGTTTAGTTGATTTAGGTTAATGCCATACAATAGTGAATTGCCCATGTCAATTTTGGATGTGATGAAAGCGTGAACAAGTATTTCAGTTGTGTGTTTGTCAAGATATTTTCGTATGTGTCCGATGTTACGGATCGACATGCAGACTGATCTAGAGATTGATGTAAGGTGATGTTCCATGGATAGAGATGAATCAAAGATAATACCAAGATTTCTGACTTGATTTGATGGCATGATGGTTGAATCACCAACCCTTATGGATGGAACATGAACTTTGCACGATTGCTGCTTTGAACCTATGATGATAAATTCGGTCTTTTCATCGTTGAATTTGAGCCAGTTGTGAGTCATCCAAGAACGTACGTCATCAATGCATGTTTCCATCTGCTGGATTGCTGAATCAACCTTGTGTTGTTGAGGGTCTACTGACATATATAATTGGGTATCATCTGCATAACAATGATAGCATATACCATGCTTTCGAATGATTTCACCAAGTGGCATTGTATACAGAGAGAACAAGACGGGCCCTAGGACTGATCCTTGAGGTAGCCCAAAATCAAGAGAGACAGTAGATGAACTTGAATCATTGACCCGGACAAATTGAGATCGGTCATTAAGGTATGATTTAAACCAGTCTAATGCAACTCCATCTATCCCAATACGAGTGTTGAGGCGGCTGAATAATGTGGGATGGTCAACTGTATGAAAAGCTGCTGATAGGTCGAGCAACACGAGCAATGATATCCTGCGCTTGTCCATAGCCTGCAACAGGTCATTTTGGATTTTGAGGGTGGCAGACTCGACGCTGTGATTAGCACGGAAGGCAGATTGATGCGGGTCATGTAGATTGTTCTCAATTAAGAAAGATGAGAGTTGCATTAAGACTACCCTCTCAAGGGGTTTACTCAAAAGGGAAAGATTCGAGACTGGTCTGTAATTCTTCATTTCCTATTTGTTTAGATGCGGCTTCTTTAAAAGAGGTCGTATCTGAGCAACTTTCATATCATCCGGTACATCACCAAACAGTAAACTGTCATTAATGATGCCAGTGAAAACTGGCACAAGGGAAGCTGAGCATTTCTTAAACAGGGATGATGGAATTGGATCTAATTCGCAGGATTTAGATGATGATTTACTGAGAATGTTAGACACATCATTTTCTGTAACTGGCTGAAATGATGTGAGGTGATGTGAGGCACAGAGCTCTTCCTCATGCGGCAAATCAGTAGTAACACGCTTGAAACCTTGGCGAATCTTCTGGATCTTCTCAGTGAAGGAACAGCAGAACTCATTTGCCAGATTCTCGTCACTGCTTTCAGGGAGAGGGGACACACGACACCTGTGAAGTAATCGGTCTTATTCTGTGCATTTTTTTTCTGGCAATCGAAAAGAGATGGAACTTTCGTTCGCAAAGATCATTTTCATACACAAGACACCTAAAACACTTTGCTTTCTAAAGGTTTTTTTTCTTCAAAATATTAAAACTTTATAGCACGATGCTCTCTTCAAATTTGCTGGTACCCCGCTATGCTTTTGCGCGCATATAATGATTTTTTTCCCGTAAGAAAATTCGGCAAATCTTGATGTGCACATACGTAGTTGGAATACCGAACTCGCCTATTGTGCCGCCCTGAAAAGCGCCACCTATTATCTTATAGTACCCATGATCATCCGGTTGAACAACGCCCCCATTTTCAAAATGACGGCCATTGCTTGTTATTCTACCTATATTTTTTTCAAACGACATATCTGCGATGACCCTATGCTCGGTAGCCGCTATCTTTCTTATAACATACTCTGTTTGTGCGCCAAATGCCATTCTTGTATCATCAAAGGCTCAATCCCTCCACATATCTGCCGTACTATATATACAATCTTTGGCGATAGTCATTTTGAAATACTTTATGTCGGGAAAAAATGAATTGCAATAGTGCAGTTTAGGACTCCGTTCCATATAAGAACGAAAAGACACTTCATGTTTAGGCTTAATATTTTAGCTAAATATTTGGCGATGAACAGATAATACAAGCAGGAAAAGTTATTTGATATGTTTGGAATCATCAATTCGCAAAGATCATAATATCTTCTGGAAAGAGGGCAGGGTTTTGATTAATCATAAGCAGCTGTAAACGGAACTTGTAAAAAATAGAGTTGTCCTATACCGGTACTACACGACTATCAATTGAATTTGGACTGCGGAGAATTCGCTGAAGTCCTATATCTCGTTAAACCAAAAGAGGACGACTAATACTCGATTCATGATCCCCCTTCTCTCAACAATTACATTTGTAAAATATTAATTATAGAAACTCAGATGAGCAAAAGAGGAAAAGCGCCCTCTGGCGTCAAATGACCCCCAACCTTGAAACGACCGACTGAAAAAAAGCTTTGCCTCTTGTCAACAATTTGTATTGCTGAGAAATTTGTGAAGAAATAATTCCATAACTAAACCTGGTGGACTAAACCTCGTTCGATGTCTCGTTCAAAAGTGAATAACTTTCATGTTGCTAGGAAAACAGCAATAGAAAATGACATCTTGTTTTCGGGGTCACACTCGAAATACACCTTTAACTGCTTTTGGCTACTTCATCTTCGCAATAACATATTAAAATTTAAAAAAAAATTATAGTTTAAGTATTTTGCTTTGTAGATATGCCTACCCAGCAACAAGGCATTCAAACGACAATTTTGTATATCAAGAGTTTTCTAGTGGCGTATGTAAGGCCTACCCCCACTCATGGCCTATGCCCCTCCCCCGTGAATCCCCCACCTTCTTAGAATTTAGGGGGGGGGGGGGCTAAAAGGAGCGTTGAAATTGTAAAAACAGTTGAGTGCCCTCCTCTAGAAAATGAGGTCCCTTAAATTGGATCCCATCAGTCACTGCCATTATATTTCTGTTGCAAATCGGTCAACTGTTTGCGTATTTCAAGACAAATTTAAACAATTTAGTGTTGGATTTTACGTGTGTGTGGTTTGTAATTTGAATAGAACCTGATATCGAAAGAACATTTTTAAAATGTTCATCCCAACTTCTACTTTCTCTTTTAACCCCTCGCCTGCCCGCCCTGTCTGTCTGTTTTCCCCACTTTTCTCGGCTATGGCCCGAAGCCAGTTCCAGCCGATTTAGCAACAACACGAATCACATATCAGCTGTTCGGGTTGCTGGCGAGATTTCGATCGGCCATGTGCGCCATATTTGCATAATCTATTATATAATAATCTTTGCATGAAGGACAGAGTCTATATTTCTGCTGCAGTCATCGCAACAATCAAAGATGCATTTTCCTTGCTTTCCTTGCATTTTCCTTGACCGGAAAAGAAGTTTTGCCTCTGGTGAACACCTTGTAATGCTGGAGAATTTTTAAAATTATGTATAAGAAGCAAAATCTTTTTGGGTGATAAAGAAAAATAACAACATGAACGTCTACGTCCGGAGTGGGAGGGCCGAGGCTGTTATACCCTTGTTGCTTTAGTAGTCTTGCCGTTAAGTAGTGTTCACATTTCTACTTGTTTGTTTTCTTTTTAGTTTAAATGAAAATTTTGTTCAAAAGTAAAAATAACAACTAACCAGGAAAAATAGCACGTTGTAAATAGATAATTCACTCGCAAAAACTGATACACAAAATCGTTTTATTCAACAGCAATCAAGAGCAAGGTTACAAAGCGTTATGATATTGAATTAATTAAGACCCACCACACAGAATGACTGTTCATGGTTGTATTTAGTTCAGATCATATATAGCATTATTTTTTTTTATTTTCTTCCAGTGGCCTTGACCTACAGGTCAGTTTTTTTGGAACTCTTTACAATATTATGTCTTGTAAATGAAAACAGATGTCAGCAAGTTTTGAAGTAATGGCATAGCAAGGAAATATTTTCCATAGGAGATTGTGTCAGAAAAAAACCAGTTAATAGCTTCACAATCGTTACAACCTATCAAGTGTTGTTAATTGCTAATTCCTATAGATTGAAATTCTGATTAGCTTCAGATTTAAAATGGTAATCAGAAAATTTGTGATTCACCATCCCATTGCTGTTGGTATTTTTGGAATCTGAAATGAAGACCAACAACAAGAAAAAATCATGCCATTTTTTTTCATAATTTATGCATGAAGCTAAAAAGGCAAACATGCGGTTATTTGCTGTACTCGTCTCTGAGAAAGGAAATCTATAGTCCTCTTTGCGCATGCTTGAATGATATAGGTACACTGACTAACTAGCTCCCTGATTGACCGAGTGACTGACGAACTAACTCACTGAGTTGATTGAATGACCGCCTCACTCACTAAATAACTAGCTCCCTAATTGACCGAGTGACTGACGAACTAACTCACTGAGTTGATTGAATGACCGCCTCACTCACTGACTAACTAGCTCCCTAATTGACCGAGTGACTGACGAACTAACTCCCCGAGTTGATTGAATGACCGCCTCACTCACTGACTAACTAGCTCCCTCCCCGACCGAGTGACTGACGAACTAACTCACTGAGTTGATTGAATGACCGCCTCACTCACTAAATAACTAGCTTCCTGATTGACCGAGTGACTGACAACTAACTCACTGAGTAATTGATTGAATGACCGCCTCACTCCCCGACTAACTAGCTCCCTGATTGACCGAGTGACTGACAAACTAATTCACTGAGTTGATTGAATGACCGCCTCACTCACTGACTAACTAGCTCCCTAATTGACCGAGTGACTGACGAACTAACTCCCCGAGTTGATTGAATGACCGCCTCACTCACTGACTTACTAGCTCCCTCCCCGACCGAGTGACTGACGAACTAACTCACTGAGTTGATTGAATGACCGCCTTACTCACTGACTAACTAGCTCCCTAATTGACCGAGTGACTGACGAACTAACTCACTGAGTAATTGATTGAATGACCGCCTCACTCACTGAATAACTATCTCCCTGATTGACCGAGTGACTGACGAAATAACTCACTGAGTTGATTGAATGACCGCCTCACTCACTGACTAACTAGCTCCCTCCCCGACGGAGTGACTGACGAACTAACTCACTGAGTTGATTGAATGACCGCCTCACTCACTGAATAAATAGCTCACTAATTGACCGAGTGACTGACGAACTAACTCAATGAGTAATTGATTGAATGACCGCCTCACTCACTGACTAACTAGCTCCCTAATTGACCGAGTGACTGACGAACTAACTCACTGAGTAATTGATTGAATGACCGCTTCACTCACTGACTAACTAGCTCCCTGATTGACCGAGTGACTGACGAACTAACTCCCCGACCGAGTGACTGACGAACTAACTCACATAGGCCAAGTTCGCGCAAGGACTATAGTTGACCAATGGTTAACTAACGTTTGCCCGAACTCTGTCTAGTCAACGGTGGTTGACTACGCTAGTTGTCTATTTGGAACCAGCCTACTGGGGTTGGTTGCTTCGCTGGTAACCAATAGCCGCGCGCATTCATAACGCTAGCAGAGAGCCAGGATCAAGAAGTTTTGCGATGACATTTTGACCAGTGTTTGACTAGAGACGTTCGCACGTTGCTATCAGTGCGCAGGCGTAAGGTACGTCACAAATCAACCACTTGTCGACTAATGGTCCTTGCCCGAACTTGGCCTGAGTTGATTGAATGACCGCCTCACTCACTGACTAACTAGCTCCCTAATTGACCGAGTGACTGACGAACTTACTCACTGAGTTGATTGAATGACCGCCTCACTCACTGACTAACTAGCCCCCTAATTGACCGAGTGACTGACGAACTAACTCACCGAGTTGATTGAATGACCGCCTCACTCACTGACTAACTAGCTCCCTGATTGACCGAGTTACTGTTCTGAAGTCTCACCAAGGCCACGTGCATGAACAGTTTCCCACTATTCATGTTCTGAATCCATTGAATAGACTTTACTAAGCGTTCCTTGTCTCTGGTTGAAGTTAGTAAAAGACGACTTTACATTTACTTAACGCTCTGTGTAAGACACCTCGCGAACAGGGCTGAGTAGGTCATTTGGAACAGTATCTGTCTGTTATTTCGAAGCTAGCGTGTTCGATTCCGCAAACACTATAATGTCTGACCTATGCTCCTCAATCTCTGTCCTATTTTTGAAGGTAAATGAAAACCGAATTAAAATTCTCAAAAGGTTCAACGCGTCCTCATCTCACATTGGAGCTTTTTTTGCCAGCTGACGCAGGTCAGCTTTTTCGTGTGTGCATGACCCTTGCACACCAAAGTCTCCCACAGTAAGCAGCCCAGAATGCATTGCGTTTCCGTACAGATTATGGTACAATGATGCACCCCTGTATTAAAGTTCCCCTCGATACTAGTGCTAAATGCCCATACTTCAACATTCCTTTTAAAATACTGAAAACTCTCACAGGTTTTAAAGCTGAACAGAAACGTGATGATCAACATTTCATCTTTCATTTTTTTTTTATTTGTGGTGGGTTGCAAATTGACTTTTCGAGAAATTCTCACCCCAACACCCTATTTTTCCCAAAGCGGAAAAGTAGCCATCTTACAAACCGATCCCTCCTGCCCTCCACAATACGGAAAACTAGCGCCAAATTCGAGCCCAATTGCATCAAAAATGCTCAGAATTTGAATCCCATAGTCCGGGCCAGAGGTTCATTGCCATATCTCTTCAATTCCCCTATTTGATGGCTCTCAGAACTCTCTAATATAGAATATTTTGAGGGTATAACTTTTATTCATGAGCTCGGAGGATGGGTTAGTCCTAGTCTGGTGTGCACGCACAAGCGTTTAACCCCAACTAACGGCCTTTTCATAGAGGTTTGTATTGTTTCTCTTCACTTCGATTTGAATCGGAGTAAGGCGGGCGGGTGGGGGATAGATGACTTATTCATGAAGAAACTGTTGAGGTAATTTTCCGCTGTCGTATGAAACTTGGACTCCGATGAAATCTGTTCTCTTATACGGTTCTACATCCTTGAAGGACATTGTGATATTTATTAAACAAAGTGATATTAAAATGGTTTAACACTCTGAAAAATCCCGAGTCAGATTAAATCCCGTCAAACTGACACTTTTCCGTGTCAAAGTGGCACTTTTCCGGGTCAAAGTGACACTTTTCCAGGTCGAAATTGTCAATTTGACCCGAAGTAGTATCACTTAGTCTTATATGACCCGCATTCCGCAGGACATGCATATCTGACCCGGGACGTTTTAGATAGAGTGAAGATATTTTACTGGAGATATTATGCTCGAAGATAGCGATTAGATGCTTCAAGGCACATATTTCAAGTTCTTTGCTAACTTCTACGGTTTCTGCATTAAAAAGGACATTTCAATTGCGACAAAAAAATAACAGGCTACGAAAAGATAACTTTGGTCGCAGGAGCTCATACCATGCCAACAGCATTTATTCAACAGAAATCTTAAAAGTGTGATTACAATAATTAAGACCCACCACCCAGAATGACTTTTCATGCTTTTGTTTAGTTCAGATATAGCGTATGATTTGTTTCATCTGCCTACAGGTCAGTTTTAAGTCTTCATAATTCACTGTCTAATGTCTTGTAAGCGAAAACTGATTTCAGCAAGCTGTAAAGAAAGGCCTATGTAATAACAAGACAACATGCTAAATAAATGCGATGCAAAGGAGGAAGTTGTGTCAGAGAAACTCGCAGTGGTAGCTTCACAATCGTGACACCCATCGGGTGTTGTTGTTCATTTCCAGATAAAGATTCTGATTAGGATCAGATTAAATAGTAATCGAAAAATATGTCATAAATTTACTCACGGGAGTTAGCTTTGTCAACTTTTAATCCTTGGGGGAATTTCAATTACATGTAGATGCAAAAAGTCTCATTTAACTCGAACAAGGCAAAGACAATACAACTTAATCCCTACACCGTAATAAATAATCAATTGCGACTTCATCATCCCAAGGCTGTTGGCATTTGGAATCTGAAATGAAGACCAAAACAAGAGAAAATAAAAATAATTTCATTGTTAAGCTCACACCAAACTCGTTGGATGAAAAAAAATAGGAAAAAAATAAAAACGTTTGTGGTATTTACGTCCTTAGAACTTGCTTAAAATGTCAGTGCTAGAAATCACATGCACAGAAACTAGTACAGGAATGTTAAATGTCTATAATGGTGTCAAATCTAGCCCAGGTTGGATGATTGTCTTCATTGCATTACGACTGACGTCCAGGTTCTTAGACCTCTGTGTAATACGACTCAAAAAAAGAAAATTATTGTTTTGAGCACTTCATATCGTGGACTCCCTCTGTACGTAGGGAGGTAAGGAAGTCTACTAGGTTACATTGGTTTCAAGGTAAGTCAATTACAGCAAAATGAAGTTTTGAATGACAAATTTTCCTCTTTTTGAGGTTATTATTTCCTTAAACGGGTGCAGCTAAGTTGAACGATTATATCTGTCATTACGTGGGCTCACTAGCTATGGCCAAACAAAAAAGTCTCCGGTTTCAGGTATGCGCCCGTGTCGCCCTTGCCATGCGCTTCGGCAAAATGAAAAAGTTTTTCTTTCCAATGTAAGATGATGTCTCAAAACTGCCAAAATCACTGGTTTGACTGGAATCCTGCTGCAGCACAATTTTAACATGTTTTTAGATGGGGTTATGATCGAGTATAAGCTTTATGTGGCCTCTAAGGGACTCCCATTGCGCTAAATTTAGTTGGGCACTATTTGCAGTCATCAGCCGACATTTGAAGAAAAAACGGGGGAAAAAAGCCGCGTCGCTGCACCACTTTTTGGGGCAAGCTTCATATCAGAAACCCGGAGACTTTTTTAGCCTAGGTTGAACGCCATTAACAAAAGTGGGGTCACTACTCGACAAGCTTTGCTGTTTAGAGACCCGCATCCATTAATATAACGACTGTCAACTTTTCGGAAGAAGCAAAAATTACCTTCAATATTTTGCCATTCTCTTGTAAGGATATTCGCAATCTCCCCATGGCATGCAGGTCAAGCCGCGTTCGCACGATGGATAAACATAAAAACAGGCTGAAAATAAAGCAGTTGGATATGAAATGTTAGTGTTACCACACGATAACACTGTGCATCAATACATTGGCAGCGTGTTTAAATGTGAACATTAAATCTGATTAATTAGCTCGAAATTAAGAATAAATCAACTGCAGAAACTTACGTGGTCCTTCATCTTGTTTCACAGCAACCTCGTCGGCTGAAAGGAAAGAGAGGCGGAACAATTACTTTATTGCTGATCAGTGCGTCAGTTTAGATAAAAAAAAAATCACAACGCTAAATCTTACACATATAATGACAAGGATCTTTATTGGAACATGGTCGAATGTCCATTAAAATGTGTCAGTACTTTACTACTGTACTGGCCCGATTGGCGGATTGCATCGTAATGTTAAATAGATGTCGTTCAACTAAGCTGCATCGGTTAAAAGGGAATAACTTCAAAAAGAGGAAAATAATCCTAGAAACTTCGCCGATTGAGCTGAAGAGCAATGAGACGGAGAACATGTTGAATATTCACTTTTTATGTTCACTGCGTAAAAGATGCGTCCCCCGCGCTCCTCAAAAAGGAAACGGGACACAGCATTGCTTTCCAATGATTCTATTAAAAAAGTATTACATCGGTTTCGAGGTAAGTCAATTACAGTAAAATGCAGTTTTGAATGACAAATTTTCCTCTTTTTGAAATTATTATTTCCTTCAACGGGTGCAGCTAAGTTGAACGAAATATATCATTACGTGGGCTCACTAGCTAAGGCCAAAAAAAGTCTCCGGTTTCAGGTATGCGCGCGCGTCGCCGTAGCCATGCGCGTCACGTCGGCAAAATGAAAAAGTTTTTTTTGCCAATGTAAGATGATGTCTCAAAACTGCCAAACTCACTGGTTTTAGCAGCACAATTTTAACGTGTTTTTAGATGGGGTTACGATCGAGTATAAGCTTTATGTGGCCTCTAGGGACTCCCATTGCACTAAATTTAGTCGGGCACCATTTGCAGTCATCAGCCGACATTTGAAGAAAAAAACGGGGAAAAAAGCCGCGTCGCCGCACCACTTTTTGGGGCAAGCTTCGTACCAGAAACCGGAGACTTTTTTTTGGCCTAAGTTAAACGACATCTATTTAACAAAAGTGGGGTCACTACTCGACAAGCTTTGCTTTTTTGAGACCCTCATCCACATTATTGTGATCTTATGATTGTCTTGACATACTGCTTTGTATTGCTATGTGGTAAATAAAGTAAGATTGATTAAATGATTGATTGATTGATTGATTGAAACAGCCCCCCCCCCCGCTTCCGGGAAATAAACATTATAACGATTGTCGATTCAACTTTTCGGACGAAGTAAAAATTACCTTCAACATTTGCCATTCTCTTGTGAGCATATACGCACACTCCCCATGGCATGCAGGTCAAGCCGGGATCGCACGGTGGATAATCATAACCACAGGCTGAAAATAAAGCAGTTGGATATGAAATGTTAGTGTTACCACACGATAACACTGTGCATCAATACATTGGCAGCGTGTTTAAATGTGAACATTAAATCTGATTAATTAGCTCGAAATTAAGAATAAATCAACTGCAGAAACTTACGTGCTCCTTCATATTGTTTCACAGCAACCTCGTCGGCTGAAAGGAAAGAGAGGCGGAACAATTACTTTATTGCTGATCAGTGCGTCAGTTTAGATAAAAAAAAAATCACAACGCTAAATCTTACACATATAATGACAAGGATCTTTATTGGAACATGGTCGAATGTCCATTAAAATGTGTCAGTACTTTACTACTGTACTGGCCCGATTGGCGGATTGCATCGTAATGTTAAATAGATGTCGTTCAACTAAGCTGCATCGGTTAAAAGGGAATAACTTCAAAAAGAGGAAAATAATCCTAGAAACTTCGCCGATTGAGCTGAAGAGCAATGAGACGGAGAACATGTTGAATATTCACTTTTTATGTTCACTGCGTAAAAGATGCGTCCCCCGCGCTCCTCAAAAAGGAAACGGGACACAGCATTGCTTTCCAATGATTCTATTAAAAAAGTATTACATCGGTTTCGAGGTAAGTCAATTACAGTAAAATGCAGTTTTGTATGACAAATTTTCCTCTTTTTGAAATTATTATTTCCTTCAACGGGTGCAGCTAAGTTGAACGAAATATATCATTACGTGGGCTCACTAGCTAAGGTCAAAAAAAGTCTCCGGTTTCAGGTATGCGCGCGCGTCGCCGTAGCCATGCGCGTCACGTCGGCAAAATGAAAAAGTTTTTTTTGCCAATGTAAGATGATGTCTCAAAACTGCCAAACTCACTGGTTTTAGCAGCACAATTTTAACGTGTTTTTAGATGGGGTTACGATCGAGTATAAGCTTTATGTGGCCTCTAGGGACTCCCATTGCACTAAATTTAGTCGGGCACCATTTGCAGTCATCAGCCGACATTTGAAGAAAAAAACGGGGAAAAAAGCCGCGTCGCCGCACCACTTTTTGGGGCAAGCTTCGTACCAGAAACCGGAGACTTTTTTTTGGCCTAAGTTAAACGACATCTATTTAACAAAAGTGGGGTCACTACTCGACAAGCTTTGCTTTTTTGAGACCCTCATCCACATTATTGTGATCTTATGATTGTCTTGACATACTGCTTTGTATTGCTATGTGGTAAATAAAGTAAGATTGATTAAATGATTGATTGATTGATTGATTGAAACAGCCCCCCCCCCCGCTTCCGGGAAATAAACATTATAACGATTGTCGATTCAACTTTTCGGACGAAGTAAAAATTACCTTCAACATTTGCCATTCTCTTGTGAGCATATACGCACACTCCCCATGGCATGCAGGTCAAGCCGGGATCGCACGGTGGATAATCATAACCACAGGCTGAAAATAAAGCAGTTGGATATGAAATGTTAGTGTTACCACACGATAACACTGTGCATCAATACATTGGCAGCGTGTTTAAATGTGAACATTAAATCTGATTAATTAGCTCGAAATTAAGAATAAATCAACTGCAGAAACTTACGTGCTCCTTCATATTGTTTCACAGCAACCTCGTCGGCTGAAAGGAAAGAGAGGCGGAACAATTACTTTATTGCTGATCAGTGCGTCAGTTTAGATAAAAAAAAAATCACAACGCTAAATCTTACACATATAATGACAAGGATCTTTATTGGAACATGGTCGAATGTCCATTAAAATGTGTCAGTACTTTACTACTGTACTGGCCCGATTGGCGGATTGCATCGTAATGTTAAATAGATGTCGTTCAACTAAGCTGCATCGGTTAAAAGGGAATAACTTCAAAAAGAGGAAAATAATCCTAGAAACTTCGCCGCTTGAGCTGAAGAGCAATGAGACGGAGAACATGTTGAATATTCACTTTTTATGTTCACTGCGTTAAAGATGCGTCCTCCGCGCTCCTCAAAAAGGAAACGGGACACATCATTGCTTTCCAATGATTCTATTAAAAAGTGTTACATCGGTTTCGAGGTAAGTCAATTACAGTAAAAGGCAGTTTTGAATGACAAATTTTCCTCTTTTTGAAATGATTATTTCCTTCAACGGGTGCAGCTAAGTTAAAGGAAATATATCATTACGTGGGCTCACTAGCTAAGGCCAAAAAAAGTCTCCCGTTTCAGGTATGCGCGCGCGTCGCCGTAGCCAGGCGCGTCACATCGGCAAAATGAAAAAGTTTTTTTTGACAATGTAAGATGATGTCTCAAAACTGCCAAACTCACTGGTTTGACTGGAATCCTGCTGCAGCACAATTTTAACGTGTTTTTAGATGGGGTTACGATCGAGTATAAGCTTTATGTGGCCTCTAGGGACTCCCATTGCACTAAATTTAGTCGGGCACCATTTGCAGTCATCAGCCGACATTTGAAGAAAAAAAACGGGGGAAAAAGCCGCGTCGCCGCACCATTTCTTGGGGCAAGCTTCGTACCAGAAACCGGAGACTTTTTTTTGGCCTAAGTTGAACGACATCTATTTAACAAAAGTGGGGTCACTACTCGACAAGCTTTGCTTTTTTGAGACCCTCATCCACATTATTGTGATCTTATGATTGTCTTGACATACTGCTTTGTATTGCTATGTGGTAAATAAAGTAAGATTGATTAAATGATTGATTGATTGATTGTTTGAAACAGCCCCCCCCCTTCCGTCAAATAAACATGATAACGATTGTCGATTCAACTTTTCGGACGAAGTAAAAATTACCTTCAACATTTGCCATTCTCTTGTGAGCATATTCGCACACTCCCCATGGCATGCAGGTCAAGCCGGGATCGCACGGTGGATAATCATAACCACAGGCTGAAAATAAAGCAGTTGGATATGAAATGTTAGTGTTACCACACGATAACACTGTGCATCAATACATTGGCAGCGTGTTTAAATGTGAACATTAAATCTGATTAATTAGCTCGAAATTAAGAATAAATCAACTGCAGAAACTTACGTGCTCCTTCATATTGTTTCACAGCAACCTCGTCGGCTGAAAGGAAAGAGAGGCGGAACAATTACTTTATTGCTGATCAGTGCGTCAGTTTAGATAAAAAAAAATCACAACGCTAAATCTTACACATATAATGACAAGGATCTTTATTGGAACATGGTCGAATGTCCATTAAAATGTGTCAGTACTTTACTACTGTACTGGCCCGATTGGCGGATTGCATCGTAATGTTAAATAGATGTCGTTCAACTAAGCTGCATCGGTTAAAAGGGAATAACTTCAAAAAGAGGAAAATAATCCTAGAAACTTCGCCGCTTGAGCTGAAGAGCAATGAGACGGAGAACATGTTGAATATTCACTTTTTATGTTCACTGCGTTAAAGATGCGTCCTCCGCGCTCCTCAAAAAGGAAACGGGACACATCATTGCTTTCCAATGATTCTATTAAAAAAGTGTTACATCGGTTTCGAGGTAAGTCAATTACAGTAAAAGGCAGTTTTGAATGACAAATTTTCCTCTTTTTGAAAAGATTATTTCCTTCAACGGGTGCAGCTAAGTTAAAGGAAATATATCATTACGTGGGCTCACTAGCTAAGGTCAAAAAAAGTCTCCCGTTTCAGGTATGCGCGCGCGTCGCCGTAGCCATGCGCGTCACATCGGCAAAATGAAAAAGTTTTTTTTGACAATGTAAGATGATGTCTCAAAACTGCCAAACTCACTGGTTTGACTGGAATCCTGCTGCAGCACAATTTTAACGTGTTTTTAGATGGGGTTACGATCGAGTATAAGCTTTATGTGGCCTCTAGGGACTCCCATTGCACTAAATTTAGTCGGGCACCATTTGCAGTCATCAGCCGACATTTGAAGAAAAAAACGGGGAAAAAAGCCGCGTCGCCGCACCACTTTTTGGGGCAAGCTTCGTACCAGAAACCGGAGACTTTTTTTTGGCCTAAGTTAAACGACATCTATTTAACAAAAGTGGGGTCACTACTCGACAAGCTTTGCTTTTTTGAGACCCTCATCCACATTATTGTGATCTTATGATTGTCTTGACATACTGCTTTGTATTGCTATGTGGTAAATAAAGTAAGATTGATTAAATGATTGATTGATTGATTGATTGAAACAGCCCCCCCCCCTTCCGGGAAATAAACATTATAACGATTGTCGATTCAACTTTTCGGACGAAGTAAAAATTACCTTCAACATTTGCCATTCTCTTGTGAGCATATTCGCACACTCCCCATGGCATGCAGGTCAAGCCGGGATCGCACGGTGGATAATCATAACCACAGGCTGAAAATAAAGCAGTTGGATATGAAATGTTAGTGTTACCACACGATAACACTGTGCATCAATACATTGGCAGCGTGTTTAAATGTGAACATTAAATCTGATTAATTAGCTCGAAATTAAGAATAAATCAACTGCAGAAACTTACGTGCTCCTTCATATTGTTTCACAGCAACCTCGTCGGCTGAAAGGAAAGAGAGGCGGAACATTGTATTAATACTCCACGGAAAACTTAGCAATGGGAAAAACATTTTCGGGGTGAAACACAAATTAGCACGGAGAATTGATTGTGGTCCGAGGGAAGGATTGTAAATTGCAGCCACCGCTTTCTCCCAAAAATAAAAGACGGACTGAAGCTCAAAGAGAAGAAAAAAAGAAGAAGGACATGTTACCTTTGTTAGTTTCAGCCGCGAAGACAGAGCCCAGGCACACCAGAACGACCAAGCAGATATAAGCCTTCATCCTGACTGCATAAAGATACGTTAACCCAGAATAATAAAAGCGGCACCCACAACAAGAACTAGAGGTTTGCGTTTGTTGAGTTACAAACACAAAGTGGTCGGGCTGGCATCTATTTCATTATGTCTTAAACTTTGCCACAATAATCAACTGAAAATCATTTTCAAACATTTTTCAACCTGCCGCTAGAGGCCGTTCTAACATGACGTCACCGGTATTTTTTGTCTAAAGTACAAACTGGCTGGAGACTAACATCGCTGAAAGCAAATGCACATCTTTTTTCAATTTTTAAATTACAAGGCACTTCCAGTTTGCAAGTCCCGTACACAGCAAAATCAGATCTCTCCATAAAGCTATAATAAATTTTATATAGCTCAATGGATCTCTCACAGTTGATTTTCAAATATTAATCACGTGGTCTCAACATATATGCACACCTAAGCTACTGTATTGTAAACTCATCAAGTACAATCGTAAAAAACCCGTATCTCTAAAAGTAAAATTCGCACACCATTGGCGTAATGCAAAGTATTGCTCGCCATACCTATTCATCCCAATGTGCACGTTTAAAAAAAAGCCGCCTAGTTGGGCACCCGTTAAAGTTATGTAGCGCCCTCTAATTCATATGGCATCTATTTCATGTGTCTTAAAATTTGCCACAATGAACAGTTCCATACCCAACCTCGTCACCAGGGTGTCGAGCAGAACGCGCCCACCTCTGCTCTCTCACCCTGGTATTGGATCATTTGCATGTTCAAGATTATTGAACACACATGCAAATGAGGAATAGCCTGGTGCCTGCATGTGCATTACATCAGCGTTTGTTTTTGTATGCGGTATCTGGGGTAAAACTAACATCAATTCGTCGCGCCGGAATTTGTTTAACTTAAAATGTTACAATCTGGCCCGCCAATATCACATTTCATATTAATATAAGCAAACTGGAAAGAAAAGGAGTGTTTTTGAGAAGGCGTGGACGTTATTATTACAAAGCACCGTGAAAACACGTAATGTACGTTGGAAATAACAACACCAACTACACGATATCAATCAATTATTAGCAAATTGCTTTATCGAATCAGGACGAAGGTGGTTCCATACCTGCATCGGGCATCAATGGATTTTCCTGCCATGTTGCCTAAATTGAATTCTGTATCTGCAGATGTCTAGATTTGAACTTTCTATTAAAAAACACAATATTCAAGCAACTGTGGCGACGATCTTATCCAACGTAAAGACACTTGTGACTTTATACACGTACACAATGGTAACTGAATCACCAAGAACACAGACTTGACTCAAGCTGGAATTGCCTTAAATCGGTATCTTACAAAAATAAGTTTAAACTAGAGGTTCGCGTTTGTAATGTTACAAACGCAGAGTGGTCGGGCAGACAACTATTTCATTAGACACTGCCCAGTTAAGTTTGAATATTTTTATGTCAGAACAAAGGATCACGAACTTCAAAATGTCCAGTACAATCAATTATTTTGTAAAAAAAAATGCATCTTTTAAAGAGAATGATAAATTTCAGTATACATTTTAGGTACACGTACACGTTGTTTCCAGTTTGATGACGTCATCAGTCAAGGGACTACTGATATAGTTCAAGGAGGATACCTGTTTATCATTAAGTAAAAATAATGCACGGAAATATAGAAATTACAAGTGTATGTAATAATAACACCCAACTTCCGGTCTGATCCTGTAATGATTATAAAATCCTGCAAATTCATTTGTGGTTGCTCACGGAATATATAGGGACAATTTGGAAGAATTTTGCTTGAGGGCTTTAAAATTTGAAAAGGTTAAACTCGTTTTTATGTTCCGCTGGAGGGTGTCCTTTCGGGGATGACGTCAAAACTATGTTTTTGTGTTTGGCATCCCTCACTTAACACTTTCATAATGTACTTGTCTGTTGTAAAATGCTTTTGTTTTAGTTACAATTAATTTAGGTCAAGCGGTTTTGTGCCCGGGAATACCGGAAATGAATAAGTTGCTCAAGGCACCGTCTACAACCTCACGAAAACAATTGAACACGAAATTCTATGTAGTTTAAGAGATTTTGCTCAAACTATTTTGTCAAATTGTGCCCTGAAATCGCTTGTTATTTGATACCTGATGACGTCTTGATGACAAAAAAATGTATAACATCATCGTCGTAACATGGTACAAGTTCCCATAGGATATAAAGCGCACGTTAGCATATTGTGTCGTCAATTATGTCTCTGGTCTGTACCCTAATGAGCTCGTTTGAATAGCTTCCCCGAGTCAACTCGGATATGGTAATCCTGGTGGAACCAACAAGAACCAGTTGAAACCAACTGTCCAAACCAGTATTAACTGATAATCCTGATGCACTGTTATTTCGGTTGTGTAAAAATCAAACGGTTGTGTACTATTTGAACCTAGCAACCCGTTGTGTAAACTGTTCTTTACACAACTTGTGTAAAATATTACACAACTTGTTCAATATTTTTACACAACTAGTTGCTAGTTTCATATAGTACACAACCGAAATGACAGTGTGGAATCAACAGGAACCGGTCGAAACTAAATGAATAAACCAGTAATAACTGGTAATTCTGATGGGATCAACAGGAACCAGTTGAAAGCAACTGAATAAACCAGTAATAACTGGTGATCCTGATGGGACCAATAAGAACCAGTTGAAACCAGTTAAACTTACCAGTAAGAACTGGATACATTGGAATTACAGGGAACAGGAACCAGTTGAAACCATAGCCGAACCAGTTACCTACGGGTAAGTCTTACTGGATTCATGAATTCTACGTGACAGGTCTGTAAGACGAGCGTTTGACATATTTGTACAGATAGGCTAACACAATGTAAACTGTCGCGTCCATATACTCATAAAGTAAGTTACTTACATGAAGTTGACGCTGTTGTGCTCCTGAAGTAGAGATAAGCTTGCTAGTTGACGACAATCGCCGGAATGTCTATTTGGAGAAAGGACCAGACCTTTTATACTTTTTGGAGATGTAAATGGACGGTGCAGAGCTTACGAATGTGGTAACGAAGGACCGATAATTGAGAGTGGTATCAGTAGACGTTCCAGATTGGCTGAAAATTATAAGATGTGAACTCCAGTGAAAGCCCCACCCACGCTTCTTGACCAATCACAGCTGCGATTAAAGACTGACATGCGTGCACTAAAGTGCACCATGCATTTGCGTGCGTTTGACGCACGGGCTGGCACGTGCAGTGGGGCAGCGGATGGTGTCACGTGCTGTTGCCCACGTGCTCAGTGGGTGGAGCTTAATGGATTGGTTTATTGATCATGGTGACTCATCAAAAAACCTCATGTGACTAAAAAAACCCACTTCACTTTCAGCCCAGTTTACGTAGCATCTAAGTTTGGTCCAATGACGAAACAAAAGAAAAATTCGGAATCTCTTTCAATATTGCAAACTTCAATAGTTTCAGAACACGAACGATGAAGCAACGACTTTTAACGATGTCAGTATTATCAACAGAAATCCTTAAGTATAGACTTTCAAAACGTATTGTTACAAACAAACAGATACCTTTTATTCATTTTTAGAAAAAAGTTGTATATCAAGCAGAATCTGTTGATTTGTTGTATTTAGAAATACCTATCAAGGCATACGTACAGTCGTACACCCTTAAAAGAGTTAATTTGTCTATAAGAGACAAAGGACAAACATTCTAATTTAAAGATGACATTGTGCAATGACAAGAAACGTCTTTGCTATCACAAGAGTCAATTAAACGTCATTTCCTACAATTACTCGTATCAGCGAACTGTAATTGATCATAAAACCAGTAACTCGAAATTAATCGTTTCGACGAACATTATTTTGATATTAAAACAATATTTTACACTACAGATTCAATTGAGACAAAACATACTTCGTTTTGTATGAATCCTTTTTTTTTAACGTATCTGGCAAGTTATTTATCATGTAAACTGGGTTGTTATGGTTGTCGGCCGCTAAAAGCAGACATATCAGGACAAACAACGGAACGCAATACTTCACAAAAGTTACCATCAAAAGCTTTAAAGTGACTGCCTCAATAAGTACGTAACAATTCTGCAATGCTGGCTCTTGAACACTTACATAATCTTATGTTTTATACTCAGTCCAATTTAAAAAAAACCTATAATTTTCTCTTACAAAATGTTTGGATTCGAGTAATCACAATATGTCGCAAAAAGAATCAATGAAACAGTATACACCTGACATTCGGAGATGTAACGTATCTTGTGACAAATATAATGGCACGCCTATAAGACAAAGGCCTATCTTTTTTTTTCTTTTCTTTTTTTAGCCCCCTTTCATAACCTTCTTGGACTTTTTTAAAGCCTTTTTGCAGTAGGATATCATTTCAAGTTTATTTTACTGAATTGGTCGCCTTGCTCAGAGCTTTTGAACATGACAAGTGACACTAATACGTTACCAAGCTGATCAGATACGTTACTTACCAGGTTGATCAGATACGTTGTCAGGTTGATCAGACTGCTTTATTTAAACCACCATTTTCCTTGAAAATCATGTGTTGGCGGGCTTAATTTTTTTGTAAAGTCGTAGTGCTGTACGGCCTTAAATGTTCTTGTTTTAGGTTTATATCTATACTTAACAATTTATAGGTTATGTCCTTAAAGTTGGTTAAAATTTAAACCAATTTTTACAATGTTGCCCAACGTTGGGTATTTTTTTTTAAACAACTGTTGGACGGTTCACCTGGTAAACAACAGTTGGCTAAAATTAGTCATTCTACTAGTACCCAATGCTGGTTAAATTTACCCTTATTCAAGGCAGAATAAAGAGAAACTCTGCGTTTTTAGTCTTTTTTTTTTCATTATTAAATTCGATGGACTAAATTAAATTTTTCGATTGGCTACCACGAAAATCATGGATTTCCCCCCAAACAAATTCGTCAAAAGTCTTAGAATAGAAATGAAATTTAATTTGAGCTGTCACGGTGCTCAGTTTAAGAAGCTGTTTAAGAAAAGCAGGCCTATGGTAGTTAGGTTCGTGGAGAGTCCATGATATATATAGCACTGTATATTCGTTTGGATATCCGTCCCCTTAGTGGCGTAAACCCGTGCCGACGACTGGGGGGGGGGGGGAGGTGACTCCCCCTAAAATTCTAAAACCATCCCTACGTAGCAAAATTCAAAAAGCGGTTAGCGGGAGGGAGGGGGGCTGAACACCATTCGTCACTATACGTAGCACTGCATGATGACAAATCAGCGACATGAGTGTATGCTACTGCTGTTTATGAGCATTTTACCTCAATTACTGACTTTATGAGTATAGTTGATATTTTCCTGTCGATTTTTTTAAATTGGCTACAATTTCTTTCTGTATGTGTGTATGTATGTATGTGTGTGTTTGTTGTTGTTGTTGTTGTTGATATTCACCACTTATGGGGGATGATCCAATGACCCACCTTTCCCCCTCAAAAAAAATGTTGGGGGTATATATGCCCCAGGGATTTACACCCTTGTCCGTTCCTTCGAATCACCCCGAACCCTTCCCAATCCCATCGGCATGAGCGTCGCCGGAATTTTGTCCAGAGGCAGCTATGATTATTTGACACTTGGGGCGCTGTTCAACTTTAAACGAAGCCGTGTACAGAGCACGGATCTGACAGTACATAATATTTTAAAGGCATCTTTCCGGTGGTTTTGTCAAAATTTCAGAAAAATTAACAGTTCCAAAATTACTCAGACAATCTTGTTCCCCCAGCCCCGGCTCCGCACAAGTGACCCCCACCCTGTTCTTCAATCCTCTTGTCCGCACTGTTACCACCTTATAGAATGCAAGGAGAAATCCCGAGGTACCAAGGTTGAAAGAGAATCCAATGCAGTAATTAGTTCGCTTATCAATTCAGGTGAGTAACCTGCTGGTACATCATCCAAGACGCTTTGGATCCCTGGGATCTTCACTTGGCGTCGGCTATATCCATGCATGATAATCTACAAAGCCTTGTAATTATTTGACTGCATGGGTTAAGTCCTCTTTGTATTTCCTGGGGTAGAATTGGACCCATTCATTAAAAATGTTGATTGAAACAAAACGAATAGGGCGCGAGAGAAGATATTCACGTACAAAATAATGACCGAGTGAAAGAAATTTGCCCGCGCTCTTAATTTTTTCCCTCGCAAAAGGACGTTTTTGTTTTGCATGTAAATGAACCCGCCCTCCAAGAGCCAAGTCATTGTCAAGCCGCAAATAATTCATATTTTGTAAAAAAAAATATTCAATAATTAAACTTTGGTGGACTACCATGTCTCATTCAAAAGTGAATAACTTTCATGCCGCTATAGGTAAAAAGCATATATATTACATTTTTTTTCCGGTTTCACACTCGAAATGGATGTTTAACGGCGTTTGGTTGATTTTTCGCCATCGTAATAACATATTTAAACCAGAAAAATATTATTCTAAATAGTTTGTTAATGTAGCAAAAACCAATCCAACAATAGCAATTATATTTACCAAGGGCTTCCCCTGAGGCGTCCCTGAAAAATGAGGCTCTTCCACTTGAGCCTTATACCCCCGCCCCGCCCCCTGAATCTCCTACCTTCTCAGAACTTATGGGACTAAAAAGGAGCAGCCGCAGCGTTGGTATTGTTAAAAATTTAGTGCCCTACTTCAGGAACTGAGTCTTTTTAAGCGTACCCTATTTTCGAGTTGCACCCCCCCCCCCCAAAAAAGCAACGTAAATAAACAACGAATAATATGGATAAGTACATGCGTCGGGTGCGCGGAAGAAAGTCGTTAGGGTGAAAAACAATGGGTCAAAGGTCAAATTCGGATTTTTTTTCGGGTAATAGATAGAGCATGGAAAAAACTTTCATTTGATCTAGATTTTCTCTCAACGGGCTACGTAATACTGATGTAATTAACAGTACAGCAAAAGTAGTAAGGACGTTTTTCTCTATTTGTTCCCGGCAAACGGTCGTTAGCGTGTAATTGTAATTAATGTAACAAAATATGTGCCAAGTGCGCTAACTTTTTTCTTCCAAAATGACCGGCCGGGCCATTTTCAAGATGGCGGCCAGCTTTTTTTTTAAATGGCCGCCACTTCAACCTCGTCCCCAGTGCTTACTTTATTTCCAACCTGGTTTCCAATAGTAAACCTTGGATAGGAAACTTTCTTCTTGTATCCTGATTCGATACCGCAATTGGCTAGTAATGGATTTTTATCGTGTACTTGGTGTTATTATTCACAACGTGCAGTACGTGTTTTCGCGATCATTTGTCCATGCCTTCTCGAAAATACTAATTTCCTTTCCAATATGGTCATATTAATATGAAATATGATACTGCATGTTGTGGCAATCGTGTTTTTGTAACTCAAGCCGTGCTCGCGCCGCGACGAATTGACTCTGTTTTTACCCCAGACACCGCATACAAAAACAAACGCTAATGTCACGCATATCCAGGCACCAGACTATTCCTCATTTGCATACGTGTTCAAAAATCTTGCACATGCAAATGATCCAATACCGGGGTGAGAGGGCAGGTAGTGATGGGCGCGTACTGTTTGACACCCTGGGGACGAGGTTGCCGCCACTTGGACTCAGGAAATGACAGCCCAGCTTTATAAGGGCTAGATGCAACAGAGAAAAGGCCAAAAAAAGAAAGGAAAAAAGGAGGCTGCCTCCAAAAAAGAAAGCGGGCGGGACGCTAAACATTTTTTTTTTTTTGCCTAACCCTATTTTCAACGTTCATATTTCCAATTTAAGGACATTTTGGTGCCTTTTTTTTTCTTATGCTAATGCAAATTTCCATATTTATTAGCAAAAGTGTGACATGTCAATTTTCAGGCAAAAACCTCAACGTTACAGCTATTTCAGCAGCCACATTTTCTTTGGTGATTCGTTTTTGTTTAAGTTCATGACAGTAAGCTAATGGGCACAATTTTCTCACAAATGGTAGAAACTTCAATGTTACAGCTATTCCAGCACCAAAATTGTCAATTTGTTTTTGGACATTTTCCTCAGTAAATTTTCTGGTCTTTGGCGGTTCGTTGCTGTCTCAGTAAATAGCAGTAAGCCAAATATTTGGGTTCACAATTTGAACAGAAAACCCATAAATTGAACAGTGTCTTTTCGAATTTACATCACAGTTACAGCGCCCTTATGTGTCAGGAAAAGCACAGGAAATTTTAAATGTTAAAATAAAATTGCACTTTTCCAGTCATATGGTTGCTAAGGGCGATTTCAAAAGGTTACGTAACACTTCATTTTCATTTTGAATGAAACTACATGTACACACACATGGTTACGTTGGCGGGCGAAATCTTTGAAAATTAATTTCTCCCGTTTGGAAGACTGTATCTTCATGCGACTTTCAGGGTTTACTTCCCTCATTATGATCCAAGTATGTGCTAAAAATCGTTGTGATGACTTACTTTTCGTTGAAATTGGAAAAATAGGCCTGGCTACGTGCACTTTTGAAAGTTGGTAGACTGGCGTTTGCAATATCTGTCAGTCTTTTCAAGACTCACAAATATTATTGAGGTTCCTATCCATTACGGTCTGCAGTAAACAATTGCATAAAAACCTCCTTCACGAGTTGTTAATCAACAAATATCACCCTTTTTGCCGGCTTCCATTGGTCGATACCGAGACCCACGCCACGTCACGCCGAGTGACGCTAATGAATATGCTAATATGCCCATCATCATTGTGTGCCGGGCCGAAATCGGTCAGCCGTAGCGCCTATAGCGCTTTGCTGAACAATGCGCATGGGTTGGGTCGGCAAATAATTTGTGATCGAAATTTTCCTTAGAGATGTTTCAAAGTGTAACACTAGTGTCCGCAATAACAGATTAGGCTGAAATTTGGAATCGCTTAGATGATATAAGTGTTCAACTCCTCGTGAAATAACAACTTCGGTAAATTCCTAGAATTTGTGATAATTACATACATTTGGGGAAGTTTTCGAACGATTTCTTCCAGACTTGAAGGTCAGCTTGGACAGTAACCAGTATTGACAAGAAGTTTAGAATTTCTTCTTCAGTTAGAATGTAACATTTCAATCATACCGAGCATATTTTCGGAGAAACACAACGTTCAAAAGGCCATGTTTTTTGGGTTCACGAATTTCAATGCTCTATTACTAACAGCGTCTTAGTACGTAATCGGATCAGCTTTCTCTGACAACAACTGACGCTTTGCCGTAGCAACCATATGGCTGCCATTGGTTGATACTGAGACCCACGCCAAAACAAAAAAGCTAATGAATATGCTAATCCACCATACTCTGTCAACCGTAGCGCCTATGGAGCTTTGCTGAGCTATGCAGGTCGGTTGTGTCAACAGAAAATCCTCGTCGAAATTTTCCATGCAAATGGTTCTAGTTTGTATACTAGCATTTACCACAACAGATTAAGCTGAAATTCGGAATATTCTTAGATGGTAAAAGTGTTGAACTACTCGTGAAATAACAACTAGGACAAATTCCTAGAAATTGAGGTTAATATATGCATTTGGGGAAGTTTTCGAACGATTTCTTCCAGACTTGAAGGTCAGCTATACCAGTAACCAGTATTGAGGTTTCGGCATCGATGACCGAGATTTTGTTTTCACTGACATGAAGTTTAGAATGTCGTCTTCCGTAATAATTTAACATTTCAATCACACTGAGCATATTTCTGAGAAACATAACGCTCAAAAGGCCACGTTTTTTGGGGGGGCGCATGGATTTTACTGCTCTATTATAGCGTCTAATCGGATTAGCTTTGCCTAACAATGCCAGAAGATACGCCCTAGCAACCACATCGTCACCGTTTTCACGAAGAGCCACATAATATGTCAAACATTACAATTTTTCGATTTTGATTTTTTTCAATATGTCGCATTTAAACAATGTACTTAACCATTTTGACATGTTTCTGTAAGCAAAACATCATTAATTTTTATATTTACATTAATGTTGCAAGGGGCAGAAATCTCGATATATGCGTTTTGCATTTTTACGCAGAGCCATATACATTTTGGCCCTTTGAACGCGTACAAAACCCATTGCACGGAAATACGTAAAAGTAGGTCAAATGAGATTTGCGTTTTCACGAAAGAGCCACATATCTTTGTTACATTTTCAGCTGCGCGCGCGTACTCACGTGAACCTATGGAAATACACGTTGAACAGAAATGGCCAAAGTGTCGGAAACCTAAATTTGTGTTTTCACGAAGAGCCACATATCTTTACTAAGTAGTTTTTACCAATTAACTAATGTATTAAGTCTAATTACTGGGTTCATGTAAAAATTCAGCTCTAGTAGAATCGTTTGATGGTTTCCTTGATGCACAAAGTTGTTGCAAAGTGGTATTTTTTGCAGTTTTAAAATATGAGAAACTTCTTTTGCGATTATCTTGAACACGCTTTTTCTTCAAAGTCGACATTATGTGGCTCTTCGTGAAAACGAAGACGACATGACTGTTTCAATACAAAATAACTCAAAAATGGATGGCAAATAATATCATCGATTTAAGAGGAGTCGAAAAATGCACAAAATATGTTCACCGGTAACATTCGTTTCATGGGCCCTTTCAGTAGGCCTGTTATATTTTGGTAGTAATACTTATTCCAAAACGCTCTAATCATTTAGACATGTATGTAGATCACAGGCTTCGGCAGTGGTGTATCTAAGGGAAAAGTGCACACACGTCCCACTAGAGGCATGTGACTGACCAACTGACAGACAGACTGACCGCCTAACTGACTGACCGACTGACTCCCCGACTGACTCCCCGACTGACTCCCCGACTCTCTCTCACTGACCGACTCTCTCACTGACTGACTCCTCGTCAACTTGTGATTCGTTGTTGTTTAAGTTCATGACAGTAAGCTAATGAGCACATTTTTCTCACAAATCGTAGAAACTTCAATGTTACAGTAGACTTGACTCAAGTTGGAATTGCTATAAGTCGGTATCTTAACAAAAGTAGCAAAAAATCACTTAGTTTACGTCTTTACAGATGCCCGACAAGGTACACTTCAGCGCGCGTTCCACTTCAGTGCCGTATAACAATGCGCATTACACGTACATGTGTGTGCATGTATTGCAGAGCATGTGCATACATGTGGTGCAAACGTTAGCAATGGGTTGCTGCATCACTTGAAAATAACATGTACATGTACGTTTTTTAACATGATGGTCCGGATTCGACGCATGAGGGCGTGCGTTATGTACTGTAATATGCGATATGCGCTGAGTGGATTTAGTAAATAGGCACAGACCGAGCGCAATCCAGACTTGGCCAAGTCTATATGTCACAGCTATTCCAGCATCAAAATTGTCAATTTTCTTTTGGATATTTTCTGCAGTAAATGTTCTTGTCTTTGGTGGTTCGTTGCTGTCACAGTAAATGACAGTAAGCCAATGAGCAAAAGTTTCTCACAAATGTTTTCAGTGAGCAAAGTTTTGGGTTCCCAATTTGAATAGAAAACCCCTAAATTGAACAGTGTCTTCCTGAATTTACATCACAGTACAGCGCCCTTATTTGTCAGGAAAAGCATGGGAAATTTTAAATGCTAAAATAAAATTGCACTTCTCTATAAAAAATAAATCCAAAAAAGGATGGTAAATAGTTTCATGCATTTAAGAGGAGTAGAAAAATGCACAAAATATGTTCACCGGTAACATTTTATGGACCCTTTCAGTAGGCCTATTATTTTTTTGGATAGAAATACTTATACCAAAACAATGTAATCATTTGGACATGTATGTAGATCACGGGCTTCGGCAGTGGTGTATCTAAGGGAAAAGTGCACACACGTCCCACTAGAGGCATGTGCCTTACGCGCGTTCCTCACCAGATCAGAATTCAGAGGAGGTTAAAAGAAGGGTGTTCTTTATTAATTGGCAATAAAAACCTTGAGTTTCCCACTCCAGTAAAGTGTCTCACGCAAATTGGACCCCAGTCACTTCACTGCCATACATTTGTTCAATCCCCCGTCAAAGTTTTAGTTTTTCTGTTTCTTCATCGGTTACGACCCAAAGCCATTTCCAGCTGATTTAGCAGCAACACGCTTCTGTTAATCACATTTCTGTTGCAGTTGCTGGCATACATTAGACCGGCCACGAAAAGCGAAAGAAACCATATTTTCATCATCGCGTATAAGTTTGGTATCAGGGAGAAAATGTATATTTCTTCGAAGCATTTTGTAAAATCAAAGATGTACTTTACTCTATATCCGATTTTCACCCAGCGAAAACTGATTTTGATCGCTGTTTTCAATCATAGACATTGTTAAGATATTCCATCTTGAAAAAAAATAAAAAAATCGAAGGACGAAATAGGACCATGCTTAGTTATGGAATAAACACTTAACAAATTTCAAACTCTGTCGGCTTGACTGTAATTTAGTTAGTGCAGGGATGACTGTTCTCCGCCCCTATTAACCTTTATAGAGTTCGGAACGGGGAATCAGTCTGCTTGCAAGGCGGATCTCTTTGCAAGTGCAAACTCCGAACGAGGAACAAAAAGTGATTTTCATTAAAATAGGCCAACATAATTCTTACAATTTTGAAAAGTGTATGGAGAGAGTATATTTCCAAAGTAAACTCCGAGATTTTAATTAATATAATACAAGCAAGAAAAACGACAAAAAGGTATAGAAAAGTCCATACCCGTACCCCCCCCCCCCCCCCGTCATTTTCAACACCTGCGCAATTCTAGGGAATTTCTTCATCATCCAAGTATCCGTCAGAACTCTTTGATGCAAGACGCGCATTAGGGTGCAATTCCAATATCACTTTCTATACTTAATCTTTCATCGATCATGAACCCGTTATAAGCAAGGTCATTATTGGTTACAAGCATTATTTCAAATTACCATACGTAATCCTTGCCAGTGTTTTTCCTGGCATGGAAGCTTATGAAAGCCAGTGCCCTTGAACACTTCGTTCGCATACCTGTAATAATTGCTGGCAGGAAGATCAGTAGAAATGTACTCACTACTACGGTAGCCTTGACACTGCCGGGAAGAGACCCAGGGCCGACCTTGCAAACCCTGGATGCGCCAGCTAGAAGTTGGCCACAAGACACGAGCGCAACAGCTGTGGCAGTCTGCATCTGATCGCTCGGTACGTCCGGGCGGCCCCCCAAACCCATGATGGATTGGGAGAAAGACGATGACCGAAACCCGACACAAAAAATTGTTAATGTGGATTATTGGTGGGCCTCGAAGGCAAGCATACAGTCCTCTTTGCACACTGACTGACTGACTCCCCCCCCCCCCCCCCAACTGACTGACTGACTGACCAACTGACAGACAGACTGACCGCCTGTCTTACTGACTGACTGACTCCCCGACTCCCCAACTGACTGACTGACTGACTCCCCGACTCCCCGACTCTCTCTCACTGACCGACTCTTTCACTGACTGACTCCTCGTCAACTTGTGATTCGTTGTTGTTTGAGTTCATGACAGTAAGCTAATGAGCACATTTTTTCTCACAAATCGTAGAAACTTCAATGTTACAGTAGACTTGACTCAAGTTGGAATTGCTTTAAGTCGGTATCTTAACAAAAGTAGCAAAAATCACTTAGTTTACGTCTTTCCAGATGCCCGACAAGGTACACTTCAGCGCGCGTTCCACTTCAGTGCCGTATAACAATGCGCATTACACGTACAGTACATGTGTGTGCATGTATTGCAGAGCATGTGCATACATGTGGTGCTAAAGTTAGCAATGGGTTGCTGCATCACTTGAAAATAACATGTACATGTACGTTTTTTAACATGATGGTCCGGATTCGACGCATGAGGGCGTGTGTTATGTACTGTAATATGCGATATGCGCTGTGAGTGGATTTAGTATATAGGCACAGACCGAGCGCAACCCAGACTTGGCCAAGTCTATATGTCACAGCTATTCCAGCACCAAAATTGTCAATTTTCTTTTGGATATTTTCTGCAGTAAATGTTCTTGTCTTTGGTGGTTCGTTGCTGTCTCAGTAAATGACAGTAAGCCAATGAGCAAAAGTTTCTCACAAATGTTTTCAGTGAGCAAAGTTTTGGGTTCCCAATTTGAATAGAAAACCCCTAAATTGAACAGTGTCTTCCTGAATTAACATCACAGTACAGCGCCCTTATTTGTCAGGAAAAGCATGGGGAATTTTAAATGCTAAAATAAAATTGCACTTCTCAATAAAATATCAATCCAAAAATGGATGGCAAATAGTTTCATGCATTTAAGAGGAGTAGAAAAATGCACAAAATATGTTCCCGGTAACATTTCATGGACCCTTTCAGTAGGCCTATTATTTTTTTGGATAGAAATACTTATACCAAAACAATGTAATTATTTGGACATGTATGTAGATCACGGGCTTCGGCAGTGGTGTATCTAAGGGAAAAGTGCACACACGTCCCACTAGAGGCATGTGCCTTTACGTGCGTTCCTCACCAGCTCAGAATTCAGAGGAGGTTAAAAGAAGGGTGTTCTTTATTAATTGGCAAAAAAAACCTTGAGTTTCCCACTCCAGTAAAGTGTCTCATAAATATTGGACCCCAGTCACTTCACTGCCATACATTTTTTCAATCCCCCTGTCAAAGTTTTAGTTTTTCTGTTTCTTCATCGGTTACGACCCGAAGCCATTTCCAGCTGATTTAGCAGCAACACGCTTCTGTTAATCACATTTCTGTTGGAGTTGCTGGCATGCTCTAGACCGGCCACGAAAGGCGAAAGAAACCATATTTTCTTCATCGCGTATAAGTTTGGTATCCAGGAGAAAATGTATATTTCTTCGAAGCATTTTGTAAAATCAAAGATGTACTTTACTCTATATCCGATTTTCACCCAGCGAAAACTGATTTTGATCGCTGTTTTCAATCATAGACATTGTTAAGATATTCCATCTTGAAAAAAAAAAAGAAATCGAAGGAAGAAATAGGACCATGCTTAGTTATGGAATAAACACTTAACAAATTTCAAACTCTGTCGGCTTGACTGTAATTTAGTTAGTGCAGGGATGACTGTTCTCCGCCCCTATTAACCTTTATAGAGTTCGGAACGGGGAATCAGTCTGCTGGCAAGGCGGATCTCTTTGCAAGTGCAAACTCCGAACGAGGAACAAAAAGTGATTTTCATTAAAATAGGCCAACATAATACTTCCAATTTTGAAAAGTGTATGGAGAGAGTTTATTTCCAACGTAAACTCCGAGATTTTAATTAATATAATACAAGCGAGAATACGGACAAAAAGGTATAGAGAAGTCAATACCCGTACCCCCCCCCGTCATTTTCAACACCTGCACAATTCTAGGGAATTTCTTCATCATCCAAGTATCCGTCAGAACTCTTTGATGCAACACGCGCATTAGGGTGCGATTCCAATATCACTATCTATACTTAATCTTTCATCGATCATGAACCCGTTATAAGCAAGGCCATTATTGATTACAAGCATTATTTCAAAGTACCATACGTAATCCTTGCCAGTGTTTTTCCTGGCATGAAAGCTTATGAAAGCCAGTGCCCTTAATGAAAGCCAGTGCCGTTGAACACTTCGTTCGCATACCTGTAATAATTGCTGGCAGGAAGATCAGTAGAAATGTACTCACTACTACGGTAGCCCTGACACTGCCTGGAAGAGACCCAGGGCCGACCTTGCAAACCCTGGATGCGCCAGCTAGAAGTAGGCCACACGACACGAGCGCAACAGCTGTGGCAGTCTGCATCTGATCGCTTGGTCTGGGCGGCTCATAGTCCCCCATCATAGATTATAGCAGAATGATAATGATGATGACGGTAGCCCGACAACAAATATTATTGCTGGGCCTAGGGCCAGCATACAATCATCTCTGCTGACTGACCGACTGACTCCCCCGACTGACTGACTGACTCCCCGACTGACACCCCGACTCCCCACTGACTCCCCGACTGACCGACTGATTGACTGACTGACGGACTGACTGACTGACCGACCAACTCCCCGACTGACCGACTCCCCGATTGACTCCCCGACTACCCCCCGACTGACTGACTGACTCCCCGAATGACTCCCCGACTCCCGGACTGACTCCCCGACTCCCCAACTGACCGACTGACCGACCGACCGACCAACAGACTGACTGACTGACTGACCGACTCCCCGACTGACTGACCGACTGACCGACTCCCCGACTGACTGACTGACTGACTGACTGACTGTCACTTGTTAATTACACTTCCTTAAGACTCACCTTGGCCAAACATTTTGACTCAGACGACCACCTAGACCTTTTAAACCAAATGGATCAGGGACCCGCTTTCCGAGCATTGTTTCTGAAAACCGTCAGGAACGCCAAGTGAACGTTGCTCTCAAATTTTCTCGGATTAGAAAATCATTTTCAAAGAATATCACTCATCGACCAGCTATAAATGATTATGAACCGCTCAAAATCAGTTTCATACTGGGTGCATGGCCTGCCATCCCTTGCATTGCTTCACTCTCCAAAACACTTCAATATTTGCAAAAATAGGCCTGTATTTTGGCCGCGCATATTTTGTATATCATAATAATCATCGAATAATCTCAACAAAAAATGCTTTTCTTTTAATTAAAGGTGATTTTCTTATGTTTATGTTCACAGATACTGATGAGTCAGAGGCTGATCTGAAGTTTTGACCGACAGTATTTATTTGTTTCTGGTGGTGGGATTCATGTTACTCTCTTTATCGAACAATTTAAAAGTGTTGTTTTCCACAAAAATATCAGATATGTCCCTCACAATTTCGGCTATAGAAGACAATTAAAAACGCGTAACTGACTGGATGTAACAACAGTGGGCATAAAAATTATATTCTCAACAGGATATGAATTTCATGGAATGAAACAAAACACTTCACGTTACACAATTATACCTGAAATGCTGATAAAAAAATATCCAAACCAAAAAACCTTTAGGTAAACAACATCCCTATGCTATAGGAGTCCAAAATTTGAACAAGTTATTTGTCAAGATATATTTGATTTCCGCTTTAAATTGTTTTCAAAATACAATGCATGAGCTCAGCAATGAATAAAATTGATCGAAAAACGTATAAGTTGGGTTGGATGTTGCTTCTTGAGTATGCGACTCATCTATCGATAGCTAGTTAATATGTATGTAGAAGTGACATGTAAAAGATGTTATTTTTCACTTCTCATGCAGACACAACTTCTGCGCTAATCATCTAAGCCAATCCAGTATGCTATCTTTCAAAGTTTCAAAGTTGTAGGCAGTAAAATGACAATCCCATTTAGGTGAAGGGCCCATACAGTATAGAGATAATTTCTCAGACGGATTTCTCTTACGCCACAAATACGTTTCCCCACCGCCACCCCACCCCCACCCCTACCCCCTCCTACTTTCGGGAAAAATCCTGATATCGCCCATGTTGAAAGCTTGTTGGAAAGGGACGACCTTAGATAACGGTCATGTCCGAATAGGCCTATCATCAACGTATATGCCTATCATTAATATTCATCTCGAGCTTCAATCCTAATGCTTAGGCCTTCTTTATTGGCGACATGTTGCTTTGTCATTGTCATTCTAAGGTTTTAACAAAGATTTGGTGAGAAATAGTTATTATACAACTTAAAGATGCATATACTCCGTGCTCTTCAAAAAAAGCTCTTTGTTCTCCAAACAAATTTTCAATTGGTTTGTTTTGTTTCACGTGCAAACTACTATTTTCCGAGCATTTGCAGAACACCCCCTCAACTCCAAAACCACCTACTAGAAATCAATGGCTACGCAGTCAAAGGAGATTACAAAAAAAAACCTGAGGGTACACCCGGGATACGGCTTAATAGTGTCACTTTCAGGCCCGGGCCAAAGATGCACTGCCGTATTTCTTCAATTCCCCAATTCCATGGCTGTCAGAACTCTCTAATATAGCAGATTTTGAGTGTATAACTTGTATTCATGAGCTCGGCGGACGGATTTTTGGCCTATTAGGGTGGACCCCTAAGTCCAATGTAGGGGATACGGAGTAGGAGCGAGTCGGTGAGGACCGAAACGAGGGAGTTGTTTGGGCCCAATTGCATCCAAAATGCTCTGAATTGTGAAGCCAAAATTCCGGGCCAGTGGTGCATTACTATATTTCTTAAATTCATCAATTCGCTGGCTCTATAAGAACTCTTTAGTATAGAATAATTCGAGTGTATAACATTATTGATGAGCTAGCTCGGCGGACGGATTTTTCCTGTTTGCTGGGGTGGATCCTCAGTACTAACTGTGTATGCCCTAACGAAGAGCGCCACCTATTGTTCGATAGTGTCCAAGATCATCATCGCTCCTAATAGTCAGATGATGTTAACCCTAAAAGGGACGGGGCAGAATCCGCCCCCCCCCCAACTTTTTCCGCGATAGCTTTGAAAAAAAAATGTCCGGCGCTACGTGCCGTGAAAACTGAATTTCCCCATATACGTTGTGTACACAGAGCAGAATTACCATTCGTAAATATGAATAATTAATTAGCCATAATTCCAAAACCCTTTGACCTATAGTCACGAAATGTCTTGGGTATGTTCATGATGAGTTGCTCTATGCATGTACCGAGTTTAAAAAATGTTCGTCACTCGATGGCCGAGATCTTAGGGGGAGCGGAATCCGCCCCCTCCCCGGCTGAGAGATGGTCAAAATAACCCGGCCCTTTTAGGGTTAAGACCCCCACCCCCGTGCCACGAAAAGTCTGCTTGGTTCCCCGTGGACAAACTTCTGCATGTGTACCCACTGGACAACTTTGGTGAGAAGCTACTGTTAGGCCCAAAAAAGTCTCCGGTTTCTGGTATGGAGCTTGCCCCAAAAGTGGTGCGGCGACGCGGCTGTATTTTTTTCTCTTACTTTTTTTTCTTCAAATGTCAGCTGATGTTGCAGATGGCGCTTCGATCCCCTTAAAACTCTCAAAAAATGTCCTTCACGGTGGAGCTTCAGGTGACCTCACAAGGCCATAAGGCTTGATAATTCTGCATCCACTTACGATCTCAACCGCGCACGAACGTTCTTCAGTAAATTTGGATAGTCAAGAGAAAAATCAGAGAAAATGGTATTTACGTATGCCCATAGAGCGACATCGACATCGTGCAAGACACCGTGTGCTGCCTGGCTGGTCATTAGTCTGCACCCTTACATAATATTGCGCTTATTAAAAAGCGTTTCAGGTTCCAGATACACGACCACCGCCCCTCAGTCTGGCTTCCAGATGCACAATTACAAAATTAAAACACCCGTCTCCTTAATGGTGCCCGACTAAATTTAGTTCAAAATATATGGGAGCCCAGAGAGGCCCATAAAGCTTATACTCGATCGTAACCCCATCTAAAAACACGTTAGAATTGTGCAGCAGCAAGATTCCAGTCAAACCAGTGAGTTTGGCGGTTTTGAGACACCATCTTACATTGAAAAAAAAAATAGTTGATTTTGCAGACGCGCATGGCTACGGCATGGCTATGGAAACCGGAGACTTTTTTTTGGCCTTATGCCAATAAAAGAAAATATATACCATCTGTCTTGAGGAATTTCATCCCTATTTTACCTCACACCAGGGCAATATATCATTCATTGTCTCTTTCATCAGTGTACAATTACATTCCATATTTCATCATGAAGGATAAAATGACATGCAAGTCAGTTGTGATAGCCCAGAAATGGACACGTTATTAGTTTTACCAGTATTATGAAACTTATTCGATCCATCGTGAACTTGGCGCCACCCCTCCCCTCCCCCCCCCCAGTCAGGCCATAGGTGCACTTCATCCAAACTATACACGAGTCCTAAATGGAAACTGTCAAGGGTTCTTGGAGCTCCAATTGAAGCTGATTGCCAACGCAATGCATTAGTTCAGCAATGAATAAGAACATTGATCATCGATAGACACACCCGTTGTGTTATAATTTGCTTCTTGAGTATACAATCGAGGTTTTCTATACCATTTCATGAGCATCAGGCATGACTTAAGTCCAAATAAATGCGTTTCTACAGACTATCATAGGCTATAGAGCTAGTATCTATGGTGGCTTTAAAGGGACATCGCACATATATAGTGACGCCAATATTGACGCCAATATTCACGACATGGACTCCATGTCGCAAATATTGACGCCAGTATTCACGACATGGTCTCCAAGTCGCAAATGTTGACGTCAATATTGACGCCAATATTCACGACATGGTCTCCAAGTCGCAAATATTGACGACAATATTCACGACATGGCCTCCATGTCGCAAATATTGACGCTAATATTGACGCCAATATTTGCGACTACGGTCCATGTCGTGAATATTGGCGGCAATATTGGCGTCAATATATATTGGCGTCAATGTATATGTGTGACTTCCCTTTTAAAGCCACCTAAAGTATCACATCCTTGACATATATAGGTGATCATTCAGAAAAGTGGCAACAGTTTATTTCAAAGGTCAATTGTGTAATATTCATGTATATGGTTAAACATAAGAATAAATTGTTCTTATCGTTCACGCAAAATGTCGAATATTGACCCGGCGTACTGCACTGGCAAATCTTCTTTTTTTTTTCTTTTTTTTAGTGACGGTGCGTATATGAAAGTGCGCTCTTGCTCGGATGTATGCGTGGAACATTACTGACCATCATTATCACAAAACAATTCGTTTGATTCAGTTAAAACTTTGTGTATACACTTAACATCAATGTATCTTCTATAGTACTATGCCAACATAATTGCAAATACATCGGTCATTGGACCCCACTACTCAAGACCATTTTGGTTATATCGCGCATGCTCACTGAAACATTAGTGACAAGCCAAGTCAAGGGTTATGGCCCATTAAATGGTAACAGATATTTTCTTCACTGGGGTTTTCACGGGGGCACTATATTTGAATATGAAACTGAATATGACAACAAAATGGTTGCTTTGGTGATATATTACGTTGTCATTGCCATTACAATGTATACGTTTTGTTTTCACTACTTTTAACAGCTAGCGTATTTAGGGCATATATGGCACCATAGCCCCCAAGAAGTATAGCACATATACGTTTGTCTGTACGGGCGTAGCTAGACGTGGCTGTGCTGCCGTACGTGTGGGTGCGTGCGTGTACAAACACTGCCTTGTGGGGTACCGGAACTATGGGAGGTACCCCACAAGGAATGCCCACCGACTTCCCAAGTTTTTCAAGAAATAGATATATGGATTTTACTCAAAAACTAGGAATTTCGAAGGTGGGTTGATCTGTCGCAAATGGTAGAGTTTTAGAAAAGGGATATTAAGTCCGCATTTCAGCCCAGGAAATTAACTATGGTTAAATAAGAGCATTTTGACACAAGTGTGCGACGTTGCAAAATTTTAGTACACTAGAACAAAGGAAGTACCCCACTTCTATGCCTATGTAAGCGTGTGTGTGGGTGCGTGTGTAAACACCGGCAATCGTGGACGTAGGACAAAAGAATGTGGGCGCAAACAATACGTCCACGATTGACCGAACGTCCATGATCTCAAATCGTGTACAAAACCAATGAGAGCTGTCGCTATCCAGGGGGCAGGGGGACACTTCCCCCACCCCCACCCCCCTCCCCGGCGGATTTTTTGACACGTAATTTTTTCAACAATTATTTTAATAAAATGGTAAGAGAGTTCTGACATCAATCCACAAAATAAAACCCGCTCATACAACCATTACAACGCGCCTTGAAAATGGGCATATAATTTGCATTATGCATAATAATGAGTTTTTTAGGGAGGGCAAGTGTTCGGAGAAAAAAAATGTCTACATTTCGGTAATGGTAATCCCCCCACCTACACTTCCCCCCCCCCCCTGCGGCACGAAAAGTTTGAAGTCCGTTGACAAAATCCTGCATACGCCACTGTGGGCAACTTTGGTGAAAAGTTACTATACGCCCATGCATACCTCACGCCAGGGCAATATATCATTCATTGTTTCTTTTATCAGTTTGCAGTTTCATTCCATATTTCATTATCAAGGATAACATGACATGCAAGTCAGTTATGTGATAGCCCAGAATTGGACATATTATTAGTTTTACAAGTAGATGATACTTTTATCATAACATTTGAGCCATCGTTACTTTGGCTCCCCCCCCCCCCCCCCCCCCAGTCACGCCACTGTTCAGTGCCGCCTCGACTTATAAAAGCCGCGGATTCGTCCGCTTTCCAATATTCCGACCGTCGACAACTGAAAAGCCACATATATTTTTCCTCTTCCGAACCGACGTGGTCTCAAGAACAGCGTGATGTAAGTGTTATTCGATTTTTAAACACCTCTTACTTTAGGCCAAAAAAAATATTCGGTCTCTGGTCAGATCAAAGTTCCTGAATTGACGCGGGGACTTCGGCTTTTTTTTTCTTCTTCAAGCTTGGATTGTACAGACAAGGTGGGGTACTATGTTGCTTTTTTGGTGTCCTCGTGTACATTGGTGTCCTCCATAATTTGCCTTGGTGCTCTCGATCATTTGCCTTGGTGCAATTTCCCATTCCTTGGTGCTCTTTGGTAAAAAAAAATGAGGAGGTGCGGCAATTGAGGGCGCCGTTGGAGCTACCGCGGAACATTTTAGAAAAAAAAGAAAAAGATTGACGCGCATGATTAAAATCGACGCGCGCGCAGACCAGAGACCGACTTATTTTTTTTTTTGGCCTTAAGATGTGTTTTAAAAAGCAAACCATTGATTATGCATTATCATCGCCCAACGTAGCATTCTGGTGAGAAACCCAAGTTTGTTTGATGATCTACATTTCAGCAAATTGTCTGCTTAAAACAATCGTCTGTTGCAGTTCAGACCATCAGGTAGGGTAGATTTGATAGCATGGAACACTGTGCCATACCTTTCCTCCTTAGGTTTACATTAAAGTTATCATTACTTATATTGATAATTTCACAAATTTTCTTCGTTTCTTCACAATACTCGAATACACACACGACTTGCTTCCAGCTCTTCTTGGTTTCATACCACTCGTGTTTAAAAGAGAAGGTTTGGGCGAAATGTTTAGAACTTCCGATGCCTTCTCTTTTTGTATAGTGCCTGCGCTTTAATGTATTTTTTGTGATCTGTGGATATTGTGGCCAAACCATGCTGCTTAATCGTCTTGGTTTTTATTTCCTTTGACAATAGAGTCAAGATGAAGGCTTTTACCTGCTTGGTTCTTCTGGTGTGCCTGGGTGTCGTCTTCGGAGACGCAGCCATGGAAGGTAATTTGTAAAAACAAAACAAAACCGAAGAATATAGAATTGGCATTGGTGCAGCTAGATCGGGTCTTCTGTAATCACGGTATTGAAAGTAGAATGTTGCCTCCGTCATTCACAAGATAGCCTTTTCATTTTATTTCAGAGTCTCCACGGCAATTTGATGCGAAAACTGACGATCTTGAGTCCCGTCAAGGTAAGATACCGTTGCCGCCATTTTCGCTGGTCTTTGTTTCATTAAGCAGTTCCTGGCCATACTATTCCTTTTTTGAATGTTTTGTGAAATAACCGCGGGTTTTTCCAGGTGGTATGTTGTTGGTTTTGGTTCATTTATGCTTTTCGTAAAACTAGGTAGCGATGCTCATCACAGTAAAATCGCAGAATTGTTCCTGTTTTCAGCTTGCAGCTCTTTAGTTGAAATACTTCGAACTATAAGAAATGAAAAAAAAAGTGGCGTCAAGTTGCAACATTTTTCTCCGTCATGTTCCTTGATTTTTTTTTTTTTGGCTCAAAATTGAGGATTTGTCCACTTCTGGTTTTCAGTAGCAGGTATAAAGGTAGGCTTTCTGTAGCTGATGTGTTTAGGTGAATAATGAATAATTAGGATATTCATGGGGATTTATCGGACGAAAACGATGAAGAAAAAGCATGTCTGGAGATTATTATTATTATTATTATTTATTCGACCTCAACAGAACAGCAACAAGCAATCAAAACGGCACAAAATGTAAACAATTAAATGACAAAAGAACGAATAACCGAATACAACAAATAGCCAAAAGGGCAAAAACAGAACAAAATGAGCGGAGGGCAGCCAGACGAGCATGGAGAACGGATTCAGTGAAAAAAAAAGAAAAGGGGTGGGTATAAGAGGGTAAGATGATTGTGTCATGTCGCCCCCTGACCGAGTTGCCCCAGATTTTCTTTATTTATTAGCTTATTTTGCGTAGTTTTGTTTAGAGTGGCTATGGGCCCTAGACCTAACAAACTGGTATATAGCATCACACACAATTTTTACAAATCAAAGACTCACATTTAGTGTTTGTTTTTATTTTGAGGATTTAGGCCCCCTGAAATTGATTTCTTAATTTTTGTGCACATGCACATGCTCTCTCTTGAGACCTATTGAATTATTCCAGCTGGGTTTTGTTTTGGTATTGTTTTGTCTGCTGTTGGCTCAAAAATAAATTTAAAGCATTCTAGATTTCATGATTTGGGTCAGATCTTTCATAAAAGGAAAACAATTCTGGACCCAAAGCCAAACCAGATAGCCCATCAGACCGAAGTTTCACTTCTCGTTGACTGTTAGTGATACAAATTCTCTCTTGTCTTTATTTGTTATTATAGTGTTCAAATATTTCTTGCCATTGAATTGACTCGAGCTTAATTTTTGGGTTGACTCGACTCGACTTGACTACACACTGTGACTCGACTCGACTCGACCTTTTTGACCTAATGACTCGACTCGACTCGAGTCACTTCTTTAAAATGACTCGACTCGACTCGAGTCACAAAAATCAGTGACTCGTTACAACTCTGCGGACTTTAATTATTGAGATGACTGTTGTTTCCATTTCTCTTTTTTCCATTTTAGCGTGTGATCCGTGGAATCCACATAGTTGCCCTTTCCCCCTTGTTTGCAACCATCCTGGCTTCTGCGGTCGCCAATATGATTAAATACGCCGTCTGCATAAAGTGCGTCGATGGCCGCCAAAAAAACCAAACGGTAAGTGCATGCCTTCCACATAGTAATATCGTGATTTTGGTTGATCCCGAAAGCTCGGCCTACTTTCTATTTATCTTATTGACTATAAAGCCCGGCGCACACTTTCCCGATTTTACCGGTTTCCGGATCACCGCATCACCGGTAGACCTATATTGTTTTTCACCGGAGGTTAGACCACAACGTTACCCGCACACATGCCCGATTCCGTCCAAAAATCGGTCACATGATGACCAGTCACATGATGACAACCATGTGACTTCCTTCGTAAAATCTGATTGGTTAACATAAATATTGCGTCCTGTGAAATCGGATCCGGTGAAATCGGATGCGAACAAAATCATCCGGTCGCCCGATGTAGGGTCGGATCGGTCCAAATTTTTAGCGCACACCTCCGTACGATGACCCGAAGATCCGGTGAACCGGCAAAAACGGACAGATGTGCGCCGGGCTTAACTGGCTCACTGACTCGCTAACTGAATGTCACTTGTAGTTAAGCGTGCTTAAGACTCACCTTGGCCAAACAGTTTGACTTTAAGACGACCCCCATAAACCAAATGGATTACGGAACCTCTTTTTTAAGTCTTAAGTTTTCTAAATAAGAAAAACCTTGCTCGCCAACATGCTCTCAAATTTGCATTTGAAGATCGTTTTCACAGAATACCACTCATCGACCCAGGTGCGGATTCAGAGGGGGGTATATTAACCCTAAACCTAACCCTACCCCCCCCCCCCCCAACCACACACACACACACACACAGGCATAGAAGTGGGGTACTTCCTTTGTTCTCGTGTACTAAAATTTTGCAATGTCGCACACTAATGTCAAAATGCTCTTATTTTAACCAGAATTAATTTCCTGGGCTAAAATTCGGACTTAATATCCCTTTTCTAAAACTCTTCCATTCGCGACGGATCAACCCACCTTGGAAATTCCTAGTTTTTGAATAAAATCCATATATCTATTTCGTGAAAAACTTGTGGGGTACCAAAGTCGGTGGGTATTCCTTGTGGGGTACCTCCCATTGTTCCGGTACCCCATAAGGCAGTGTTTGTTCACGCACACACACCTATTGATTTTCGGAGGCCAAGTGTCCGGAGAATAAAACCTGACTACATTTCAGAATGTTTTGATGATGAAACCCCCCCCCCCCCCCCCCCCCCCCCCGCAGCGAAAATTCCTGGATCCGCCCCTGCGACCACAGTTTGGAATCAGTTTCACAGAGTATAAAAACCCTTAAAGATTTTAAAGTCGAAAAGAAAAGGTAAAACTAAGCCTGCATTTTGGCCAAGCAAAGTTGTGTAGGCCCTATACAGTGGCGTAGCACGGTCATTTTTATTGGGGTGGGGGTAATTTTTTTGAAAAGGGCACTTGCACATCCGAGCTGAAATGTAGACACTTTTTTTCCCCCAGACACTTGGCCTCCGTAAAATCAAATAGTGTGAGTTTGTCTTACATACGCAGTGTGGACTTCCGAACAAAAGACGTCCACATAATGTAGGTAGCACCGACGTTGTGTGGACTTGCCCACGTCCACACAGTGTTTCCCCATTTCTGGAAAACAGGTTTAGAGGCATTTTTGGGTTAGGTTTATCTGTAGCAGAATGAAGAGAAACACTAAAGGGAATCATAGAAAAAAAATTGGGTTGAAAGAGTTTTCACAGTTTGAGAAAAATGAGTTTTTTCACTGGTTTTTCTTAACTACACGAAAGCAATGGAGAGTCCACACTAGTCATGTGAAACAAGTATGTGTGTGTGTGTGTGTGTGTGTGGGGGGGGGGGGGGGGGGAGCTTGTACCATCTGTCGAAGGTGGCGCTGTTCAAAACCGACGATTATGCACACTAACGGACAATATATGGTGCTTCTAAAGGAGATACATGCGGGAATTTAACAAAAAAAGGCACCGCAACGGCCGATGGCACCAAAAAGGCAACCGCATACTTTTAAAAAGGGCACTTGTTAAAAAAAGGGCACTCTTTACAAAATATTGGGGGGGGGGGGGTAAGCGCGGGTGAAAAAAGGGCATTTGAATAGAAAAGGGCAGTCTTTAAAATTATTGGGGGGGGGGGGGTTAAATACCCCCTTACCCCCCGCTGGCCACGCCTATTCTATATCATAGTAATCATCTGATAATCAAAATAAAGCTTTATTTTTTACTTAATTTTTTTGTTAATAAAGGGTGATTTGTTATGTTTATGTTCACAGATACCGATGAGTCAGACGCTGATATGAAGCTTTGACCGACGGGATTTATTTGTTTCTGGTGGTGGGATGCATGTTAATCTATTAATGGAACAATTTCAGCTATGTCCCTCAACATTTCGGCTACAGAACAAAATAAGAACTCTTAACTAAAAGTTTTTACTGGATGTGAAAACTAGGTGTATACTCTCAGCAGGACATGAGTTCAATTGAATAAAAAGAAACACTATAAGTTTCACAATAATATCCGAAATGCCGCTAATGAAAACTATCCAGAAAATATACTCTTATAGATGAACAACATCCGTATTCCAAAATTTGAACATAATTGTATTATTTGTCCAGATTTCTTTATTTCTGCTTTTAATTTGATGTAGTAATACAATGCATGAACTCAGCAATGAATAAAATTATCGAAAGATTTACCCGTTGCGTTCGGTTTTGCTTCTTGAGTACGTTACCCTGCAGTGGCTAAAAGACGGAAATCAGCAGCGATCAATAGGCCTATTTCCCACGTTGCCAAATGTGTATTATATTTACCTAATAGGCCTTTCTTTTGTTTGTAAACATTGGCGCCATTTTGTATGGGCTGCCGTAAGTGCATAAATTGAAGCCGTGGTTGGCAACATATTTTTCCAAAAAAATCCTCATAACGCCTTCAACACATAGTAAAAAGGCATATGTAGAAATTATTTTGTAGCTTTGGTGAAAATGTTGTATTTTCAAGTATCAAATAATATTTTGGTGATCTGTAATAACTCTTCTTCATTTTTGCAGTGTTGGACCTTCCATAGTTTTGCAGGCCGTGGTTGGCAAAAATGCAGTTTGCCAACCAAGCGCAGAAAGGTCTATAAGTATTATTGTTGTGGCGTGTCCTCGATCAACGCCAGGCATGTTCAGAGTATCTCATGCTAATTCTGATTCTGGACGTGGTTAGGGAATGCTGAAGATCACAAGGGCAGCTTTTCAAACAGACATTCCTCAGAAATAATAGGACTCTGTCTACATGACGGCTTTGCCCCCCCCCGAACATCCACTTAGAAGTTGGAGAAGGGAGTAGCGTTAGTTTTGCTTAACAACACACAAAGTAACTCATACAAATAATAGAGGGAATCGTAGTGTTTTCTGTACAATTTTACTTTTTTAATTTCAATTGGCTTCTCATTTCATTTCTAACAGATTCAAATGTAAGCTACGTGGTGTTAATTATAAAATTTACAAAAGTAAAATTGTTATAAAAAAGGTAATGAAAACGAGAATATCAAAATGAGAAATTGCCTGGTGCCGTAGGAACCTCATTTATTTTTAAGGAAGAAATTATTTGGACAGTTGCTAAAAGCGGTTTAACAAATTTAATCGAACTGTGTAGCCTTTGTTAATTTTGATTTCGGTGCTAAACATTTTGTAATCAGGAACTGGAGATTAACTTGTCAGAATGACCAGAAAATTAACGTCTTAAATCCAACAAATGTGTAATACCTATTTACTAACAAATTATATTAGTATCCCAGTGTAAAGTAACAAAGGTGTTTAGATGATGCATGAGCGCGCGAGGTAAAATAATGTTTTCGATAGGCAATGAACAAAATTTTGTTAGCAGAATTTTATCAGTGCAACATTAGTGTGAAGATTTGTCTTCCTTTTTTATTTTGACTATAGTTTCGCTCAAAGGGACTTGTTACAGCAATATGCCCTCTCAAGTTTAGCGTCGTCAGAATACGGAATCCAACCAACTTGCTTCCCCGACATGAATTTGGTATTGAAACACCTCCCCACCCCGCACAGGGCAAGGCGCGCGTGTTCCTTCGTGGTCCACCCAGCCCCATTCGTCTTCCTCCATATATAAGTTATAGGCCGTCTCCAGCTGCTCGAGTGAGCAGAGCTTCATGCCACATCCATCGCAGCGTGTCCGGGCTGACACCAAGTCCGAGTAATACCCAGGGCTTAAGAAAAGTCTACTTCCTGCAGAAAGACAAAAACAAAAAAAAGAGGATATTGTTCTGAAGAGCCTTGCTTGTAGCTGTATATTAACCTGATATAAGAATAATCAGGACTGCAACAGTGAATGGGAAATTTGGATGAAATTAGGCCCTAAAAAACTTTGCTTCATTTTGCCATGGAACGTAGGAACATTATTTTTCAAAATTGCGATGGGCTTCAGGACTACTTTTTTAGGGGTGATCCTCTTTGGGTGGAGTTCTCCCCCAAAACACCCTTAAAACTGAAATAAGCTCTATTTTTTATGAGTGTCTCAATCACTTTCAGAGTTTTTTATTTCCTGATTGAAAAGTGGGGGTATTTTATCACCGAGGCCTATGGCAGTATATTTTCTGGTCTGCAACCATCTGGGTGCATGCCTGTAAATATGCCCAAAATCCGTCCGCCGAGCTCATGAATAAAAGTTATACCCTCAAAATATTCTATATTTTAGAGAGTTTTGAGAGCCATCAAATTGGGGAATTGAAGAGATATGGTAATGAACCTCTGGCCTGGACTTGGGGCTTCCAATTCTGAGCATTTTGGATGTGATTGGGCTCGGAAGTTGCCATGTTTTGGAGGGATCGATTTTGAAGATGGCTACTTTTCCGCTTTCGGGAAAATAGGGGTCGTCTTCTTTGGGTGAGAATATCTCGAAAAGTCAATGGTCAACCCACCAAAAATGAAAAGAAAGTAAAAGATGGCATGTTGATCATCATTTTTCTGTACAGCTTGAATAGCTGTGAGAGTGCTGAGTATTTTTACAAGAATTTTGAAGTATGCACATTTAGCACTAGTGTCTATGAGATTTTTATTGCAGGGTTGCACCCATCTACATTAACCAGCTTCCAGTGTTTTCTACCCAGCGCCACCGTGTTTCACAAGTGTCTTTTTTCATTCAACAGCGCCACCTCGGGGTCAAATAACGCCGCGGTCACGGTTTATTGATTTTTTTCCAAGGAGGGTTGGTGCCAAGTCATGGATTATTCAGTTTTTCCTTTGTATCGTTGCAAGACACTTATTCTCGTTCTCGTTTTTTCCTAAAACTAAATATATTTCAACGATAAATTGAGAGAAGGAAACATTCGATGAAAAGAGCAGCGACGACGTGGTTCGAACCAGGGATCTTTGCATCCGTAGCTCATCTCGCTATCCACTATGTTTAACTTGACCACAACCGTACTTTAATTGAATGTAACTGGTTGACTAAATAACAACATTGCTCTTGATACCATTGTTCTGTTCTCATGAATAAACATACTGGCCCGATCGAAACTACTGAATTATTCATGACTAATTGGCCCCAACCGTCCTGGGAATATAAATTACGCACCCCGGCAACAATGCACTCAGTATAGCCATCTTATGAGTTTTTTTTTAAATACAGTATAAACTTCAAATTCGAGAGAAAATGTGATTGCATCTTGTTAAGTGACACTCTCACTTCAACTCCTTCTTTACAAATTTTAATATTTAATATTTCTTGCTGATAATGCTTTTTATTACCAGGAAACTCAGGGCAAAGTTTGGTGAAATCACTGCGCACGGAATCCAGAGTTACCATGGCAACGAGCAAAATCATAACTAGACGAAACGCCATCTGAAACCAGAACCCACGACAAAATGAAAGAGGCAAATTCGAGGCAAGAAATATTTGAACACTATAATAACAAATAAAGACAAGAGAGAATTTGTATCACTTACAGTCAACAAGAAGTGAAACTTCGGTCTTCTAGGCTAGAATTGTTGTCCTTTTATGAAAGGTCTGACCCAAATCATGAAATCCAGAATGTTTTAAATTTATTTTTAAGCCAGCAGCAGACAAAACAATACCAAAACAAAACCCAGCTGGAATAAATCAATAGGTCCCAAGAGAGAGCATGTGCATGTGCACAAATATTAAGAAATCAATTTCAGGGGGCCTAAATCCTCAAAATAAAAACAAACACTACATATGTGTCTTGGATTCGTAAAATATTGAGTGTAAAACTTTATACCAGTTTGTTAGGCCTAGGGCCCCAATAGCCACTCTAAACAAAACAGAATTTTGAAGTATGGGCATTTGGCATTGGTGTCTTTAGGAATTTTTGTACTTGGTGTGAAGCCCTGAATCGTTCGCTTGGAGGATTTCTCAAATGGAAAATAGCGCCCTCTCTTCGGTCCTCCCCGACTCGCTCCTACTCCGTATCCCCTACATGGGACTTAGGGGTCCTACCTAATAGGCCAAAAATCCGTCCACCGAGCTCATGAATACAAGTTATACACTCAAGATCTGCTATATTAGAGAGTTCTGACAGCCATGGAATTGGGGAATTGAAGACACTATTTAGCCATATTGTGGCGGGGCCCTTTTTCAAGATGGCTTCTTTTCCACTTTGGAAAACATCACTTGTTTGAGGGGTCGCCTTTTTCGGGTTAGAATTTTTCGAAAAGTCAATGGTCAACCCAGCAAAAATTGGAAAGAAGATGAAAGATGACGTGTCGATCATCATTATCCTATGTAACCTCAGTTTTGAGTATTTTAAAAAGAATTTTGAGGTATGGGCAAAGCACTGGTGTCCATGGGAATTTTTATCCCGGGTGTACCCTCATTTGTTTTTTGTAATCTCCTTTGACTGCGTAGCCATTGATTTCTAGTAGGTGGTTTTGGAGTTGAGGGGGTGTTCTGCAAATACTCGGAAAACAGTAGTTTGCACGTGAAACAAATTAAAAATTTGTTAGGAGAACAAAGAGCTTTTTTTGAAGAGCACGGGGTATATGCATCTTTAAGTTGTATAATAACTATTTTTCACCAAATCTTTGTTAAAACCTTAGAATGACAATGACAAAGCAACATGTCGCCAATAAAGAAGGCCTAAGCATTCGGATTGAAGCTCGAGATGAATATTAATGATAGGCATAAACGTTAATGATAGGCCTATGCGGACATGACCGTTATCTAAGGTCGTCCCTTTCCAACAAGCTTTCAACATGGGCGACATCAGGATTTTTCCCGAAAGTAGGAGGGGGTAGGGGTGGGTGTGGGGTGGGGGTGGGGAAACGTATTTGTGGCGTAAGAGAAATCCGTCTGAGAAATTATCTCTATACTGTATGGGCCCTTCACCTAAATGGGATTGTCATTTTACTGCCTACAACTTTGAAACTTTGAAAGAAAGCATACTGGATTGGCTTAGATGATTAGCGCAGAAGTTGTGTCTGCATGAGAACTGAAAAAAGAACATCTTTTACATGTCACTTCTACATACATATTAACTGGCTATTGATAGATGAGTCGCAAACTCAAGAAGCAAAATCCAACACAACTTATACGTTTTTCGATCAATTTTATTCATTGCTGAGCTCATGCATTGTATTTTGAAATCAATTTAAAGCGGAAATCAAAGATATCTTGACAAATAACTTGTTCAAATTTTGGACTCCTATAGAATATGGATGTTGTTTACCTAAAGGTTTTTTGGTCTGGATATTTTTTTCATCAGCATTTCAGGTATAATTGTGTAACGTGAAGTGTTTTGTTTAATTCGATGAAATTCATATCCTGTTAAGAGTCTATACTCTCAACGGAATATAAATTTCATGCCCACTGTTGTTACATCCAGTAAAATCTGTCAGTTACGCGTTTTTAATTGTCTTCTATAGGCACAATTGTGAGGTACATATCTGATATTTTTGTGGAAAACAACAAATAAATTGTTCGATAAAGAGAGTAACATGAATCCCACCACCGGTCAAAACTTCAGATCAGCCTCTGACTCATCAGTATCTGTAAACATAAACATAAGAAAATCACCTTTAATTAAAACAAAACAAATTTTGTTGAGATTATTCGATAATTATTATGATATACAAAATATGCGCGGCCAAAATACAGGCCTATTTTTGCAAATATTAAAGTGTTTTGGAGAGTGTAAGCAAGCCTCTCGATTGATTGTGTTATCGGGTTGATCATCAATCACAATTAATCTGGTTTTGTTTTCGTTGTTTCTTTCTTGTTGTTGGGTGATCCAGCACAACCCAATATTATTTTTTTTTAATTGTAAGAATTGGGTGATCGGGCCGATATCGATCACCCTTTGTTACTGTTCGATTCATTCTTTGCTCACGGTGTCATTGGGTGATCGATCATCAATCTGATCACCGTTTTGAAATTAAAGTTTGATTTTTGAGGAGATGGAGCTGGTTCCCCATAACATTTTCGTTTTGTGCTGGTTTTTCTTAGCCCCGCTCTTCTTGGTATTAAACATTCATTGGAGAGTAACAAAAATGGTGACAGTTTCGCAACAGTTTCTTCGGAAAAAAGCAGAATTGGTGTAGACCCTTACAAAGACAGACAGAAACAAACAAAACATATGTTGCCTTTGCAGAAAAATTAATAAAGATATTTTTGGAGATGCAGCACATATGCTTATCATCTATATGCATTTATTTCGTACAGTGTAGCCACGAACCATTCTTTCGTTAGCTCAGAGCAGAACTTTATTATGCCCATGCAAAAACAAAAAATCAATAAAACATTTGTTTTTAGACGATGAGCATACGTTTGCGTATACTCCAAGGACGTTACAGGCTCCGTCAAACTCCATATTGAATTCTACTGATACTGTCTCTATTTTTGAGCAGCCATAAGCTTTATGTGCAGCACCAGAACGGCGCTTCAAAAATCTAGTGATGCCTTGCTGATTTTATGTCCAGAACGTAAATTATAGTTGTAGTCAATGGCAAGAGCCAACGAACGAAGGGGGCCTCAACATGATACAAACGGAATTCTTCTAAACGGGGCAAACAATGAACACGAAACCTTGTAGAAATAACTGTCCAAAAATGTGGACATGTTGTGACTTCATCATGACGTCACCGTATATCAAATTACAAGCGAATTTAAATTTCAAATTAATACAATACTTTCATTTATAACTGTTTGAACTAAATTGATTTCCCTCTTCTTTTTCTGTGAGCCTTAGACAGATTTGTTTTTCATTTCGGCGAAAAACCTCTTTCAAAACGGTTCACGGGATGACGATCAATTCTGGTATGAACTTGAACGTCCATCCAAAGACGTGATACTTTTCCTGACGTCATCATGACGTCAACAGGTATCCATTTATATTGTGTTTATTGCGGTCCCTTCGTTCGTTGTTCACGGTGTCATGGGGTCATCCATCATCAATCCGATCACCGTTTTGAAATTAATGTTTGACTTTTGAGGAAATGGGGCTGATTCCCCATCACATATTTGTTTAGTGCTGCTTCTCCTTTCTGTTTTTTTTCTGGCCAATACTTTTCAGCATTTTTCCTTTTTAACGGATCGACGCCTAAAGCTGAAAATTGGTGTTTACATTAACCTTGAAAGCAAGATGTAGTGTCACGTCATTATGACGTCATCTTATACCAATAATAAGTGGGTTGAGTAAAAACAAACTATTGTTGTAATAACTTAGGTACAAAAACGGTGAGAAAGTTTGTTCACATTTTTTGATCCGATACAGAAATTACAAGCGATTTAAGGTTTAAAATTGACGCTCTACTTTCATTTGTAAATTTTGAACTGATTTGAGTAGCCTATTCTTCTTGTGAAGTGTTAGATATTGCCTTTTGCAAACTTTTCTTTAGTTTTTGGGCTCAATACTTCTCAATCTTTACTTCCATGTTACTGAAAGTGCAGTGGTCAATGAATACAACTTTTATTATTAGAAAATTATAATCAAAACTAAATCATTCAAATGTTCAATGCGGTTAAAACAAAAGATCATGGTGACACCACTCGAAGGGGCACCCTATAGTGCCGCTCTCTTTAGTAGTGATGAACATTCATTGGAGAGTAACAAATTAATATGCAAAGTTTCCAAATGGTGACGTCATCAGACCAGAAGTTATTTTTAGGTGGCCGTACCTCACATATTTATCCATCACATCTTAATGCAGGCAATGATTATTATTATTTTGTGCCGTGTAGCCACGGACCAGGTTCTTCCCTCAGAGCACAATTTAGGTATTCCCATTCAAGACATACAGAAATAAAGAAGATTTTCTAAAATATTTAGAAGAATATGTTGCATATTTTCTGCAAACGAGCATATGCTTATCATCTAAAAATAAGTATTATTTCGAACAGCGTAGCCACGAACCATTCTTTCGTCAGCTCAGAGCAGAACTTTATTATGCCCATGCAAAAACAAAAAAGCCATATAACATTTATTTTTAGATGACGAGCATATTGTTGCATACACTCCAAGGACGTTACAGGCTCCGTCAAAATCCATATTGAAGTCTTTTGGTACTGTCTCTATTTTTGAGCAGCCATAAGCTTTATGTGCAGCACCATGTGATTATGTGTTGAATAACTGTATGCTCAGAACATAAATTATTGTTGTAGTCGACAATGGCAAGAGCCAACGATCTAAAGGGACCTCAATATAAAACAACTTTATTAACGAAATTCTACTAAACGGGTCAAGGCATGAAGACGAAACCTTGCATAAATAACTGTCCAAAAATTGGACATGTTTGTGACGTCATCACTGTTTGTGACGTCATCACAACGCTGGTCGGCCGACCAGCGTTGGAGAAATCTGGCTTATGCAGACGGCGTGTTTAATCATATTGGCGACCGCAGAAGCCAGGATGCACGCAAACAAGGTGGTAAGGCCAACTATGTGGATTCCACGGATCACACGCTAAAATGGAAAAAAGAGAAATGGAAACATAATCTCGATAATTAAAGTACGCAGCGTTGTAACGCGTCACTGATTTTTGTTACTCGAGTCGAGTCATTTTAAAGAAGTGACTCGAGTCGAGTCGAGTCATTAGGTCAAGAAGGTCGAGTCGAGTCGAGTCACAGTGTGTAGTCAAGTCGAGTCGAGTCGACCCAAAAATTAAGCTCGAGGCAAGAGCCAACGAACGAAGGGGACCTCAAGATAACACACACTGAATTCTTCGAATACGGATCAAGGCATGAAGACGAAACCTCGTTGAAATAACTATCCAAAATGTGGACTTTTGTGATGTCATCATGACGTCACGGTATATCAAATTACAAGCGATTTAAAGTTTAAAATTAAAATAATACTTTCATTTACAACTTTTTGAACTGAATTGTGGTCCCTCTTTTTTGTGAGCCTGTGACAAATTTGCTGTAATTCTGGTGAAATACCTCTTTTAATACAGTTCACGCGATGATGATAAAAACCTTGTGTGAGTTTGAACCTCCGTCCGAAGATGTGATGAAGCTTGTGACGTCATCATTACGTCATCAGGTATCAAATAATAAGCAATTTATGGTCAACATTTAAGTAACTATCAGTTGGACTATAGCTTTTCAATAAATGGAGTACCGTATGGTTCCAAATGGTGTTTTCAAATGGTTATGTTTTTAGGTGGCCCTACTTCACATGTTTTCCTATCATGCAGGCAATTATTGTTCTGTACCGTGTAGACACGAAACAAGTTCTTCAGCTAAGAGCAGAAGTTTAGTATGCCGATGCAAAAACAAACAAGATATTTAAGACATAATCTAACTTTTTGAAGCGCTTTTCTGGTGCTGCACATAAAGCATACTGCTACTCAAAAATAGTAGCAGTATCGGCATAATTTTATTTGAATATTGATACGGATACGGATTAAATGATAAATTTAACTCTGGATTGCATGATGGGCGACCTTTCCATAGAAACGTGCACACAATTTTTCAAACTTTAATATGACCTAACCCAATTTTACCTTTTCCGATCCCAACCAAGTTTGGTATGTGTACGTTTTAAACCACGAGCATTCTATCTAGCCCATTTGCGACAGCAACATTCCTTCGCTAAAGGGTAGTTACCTCAATAGAAAATTGTCGCCCTATTGCGGTGTGTCGCCCTAATGTAGGGGAAGTCCCGCACAACTTGTCGCCCTATTGCGGGATTCATGCTAATTAAAATATGAAAATAATGCATAAACATTTTCATTCAAAATGTTCAGGTGTCTAAATATGCGGGTGATTTTCTCTCAATTTTTGAGCATTTGTAGGGTTTATTATCTAGAAAAGCCATTAAAATCGTCAAAGGCATTACTTTCTGTCCTAAGTGGGGTCTTTTTAGGACACAGAATAACAATTTTTGGCTTTTCCACAATAGCCATTTTTTTCTCAAAATTGCTTCCGTCCTGTGCGCACGAGGACGAAAGAAATCAGCAGGGCTCTTTCCGCACGAATGGAAAAAAATAACTGTGTGCTTCCAGGTACCTGTCCACCAAATTTCAGGCCGAATCGCCTAACTGAATCGCGGCGGGCTTCACCGTAGCTGAATCAGCCCATGATTCAGCCACGGTTAAGCTCGCCGCGATATAGGCCTTTTGATGCGCATGCGTGCATAATTATGAATTTATTAGTAAAAAATGTCCATACTCAATATTTCTTTTATCAGTTTGCAGTTCCATTCCATATTTCATCATCAAGGATAATATGACACGCGAGCCAGTTATGTGAAACATTTTGATCCATCATGACTTAGGCTCCGCCCCCCCCCCCTCCGAAGTTTCGCCACTACACTGTTTAGGGCTGCCTCAATCTTATAAAAGCCACTTGTTCGTCCTCTCGCCGTTATTCCGACCGACCAAGTTGCTCTCGAGAACAGCGCAATGTGAGTATCATTTGATTTTAAACACCTTTTCCTTTTTAGCTTAATAAGCTTACCGTATATTTGATTATTCATTCATAAATACCTAAGACAGTTTACCCATTTCTATTGGTCGAGAGCCCGTCACGTGGCCGGTCTTAAACGGCATTCTGGTTCTTGGTTCTTGGTTGGTTCTTCTCCGAAATACTCCGCATGGGCGTTTTAACAGGAGGCCAGAAACCACCAGGGCAAACCCCTTCTCTTAGCGATAAATGTCACTGGGTTCTTGTACGTGCATTGCCTTACATAACACACGGGACCTACGGCTTTACGTCCCATCCGAAAGACGAAGCAATAATGGTGAAGTGCCTTGCTTAAGGACACAAGTGTCCACCTGAGCTCCAACCCACGCCACTGTTGCCTCTGAAACACCAGAACATGAGTCCGGTGCTCTTAACCGCTAGGCCATGACACTCCACTGGTGAGAAACCCAAGTTTGCTTGATAATCAATTATTCAGCAAAATTAATTGTCTTCTTGAAAAAAAAGTAATCGGTTTGACTAGATTTCATAGCATAAAACACTGTGCAAAAAAAAGGTTTCTCCATTGGTTTTTACAAATTGACTTGGTTTCTTTACGATACTCGTATATACATACGACTTGCCTGTAACGTTTCTTCTCACGGCATTTAAGAGTCATTTCGTGTAGATACTTCATATAAGTGTCCAAGCTTATAAAATCGAATTAATTTATACAGAATTTTTAAATTAATATTTTGCCCAATTTTGACTGCTCAAATTAATTGTTTGCTTTATTTTCAAAGGCCATGAAGCCAACTTGCGAAGTAATGTCACAAAAGTAATTATATCATGACAAAGAATCATTTTACCCTTACCAGAATAAAATGAAAAAATGCAGCATGTTTTTACAACTAGCAAAATTGCATATTTAACCCAATTTTCAACTCTCCAAAATGCCACTCAGAATAATATCCGTTTGGCTATATGGTTACTTCAGACATTGATGTTTTCATCTATAGTGAGAAAATATTTGGGCATTGTATACCTTTTGTGCAGTATCGCTCCCAAAATGATGATTATTACAAAAACCTTAAAAGTTGTATTTTCAGGGGTTTATTTCCTTTGAGTAATATCATTCCTGAATCTAGCACATTTTCCAAACGAAACCACACTGTGTATCATTGTTAGACCAGTGGATGAGTAGGTCGTATAGTTCCAAACCCCCCCATACCCGAATAGGCCCGCCCACTCCCCGTGCCATCGAATTCAGATCTTGTCTGTTATTTGCATTACAAAAAATGTAAATAAATACTTTTTCAGTCCACAAATTACACAGTCTGCATTTTTACAGCCTCCCCTGCTCCCAGCGGTATTGCTTGGGTTTGAGACTGGGGTTATGACCGTCCACCAATCACTTGGTTTTGTCGGTACAATTACTGGTTTTTTTATATGATGGGTGGTCACACCCCACCCTCAACTCCAAACAATGCACCTGGTGGGGGCAGGGGAGGTTGTGAAAAGGCAGTATGTGTAATTTAAAGTGTTCACTTGAAAACATATTTATTACATTTTTTTCGTTATAAATATATAAAAAGACAAGATCTAAATTCGTTGGCACGGGGGATTGGGCTGGGCCTAGCACGGTGTTGGGGGCGGAACTATGGCTCCCACTACTCATCCATTTGTCTGACAGGGATACACAGGGTGTTTTTGTTTGTGAAAATGTGCTAGATTCAGGAACACTTCCAATTATACGTGTATTACTCAAAACAAAGAAAAAAAATGAAATTACACTTTTAGGGGGGGGGGGGGTGAAAATCACCATGTTTGGAGAGCTACTGCACAAAGGGTATAAAATGTCCCAAAATCTCAACAGATATGAAAACACGAATGTCTGAACTAGCCTTAGGCAAAAGGAAATTATTCTGAGTGCCCTGGCAAGTGGTATTTTGGAGGGTTAGAAATGGGGTAAAAAAAGGCAATTTTGTTGGTTGCAAAAACATGCTGCATTGTAGGGCCTAAAAGTAATATAAAGGTGAATTTTCAAAATGTTTCTATTTTTCTGGTATTAGGGTAGGGATGATTCTTTGTCACGATATAGTTACTTTTGTGACATTACTTCGCATTTTGACCTGATGACCTTTGAATGAATGAATGAATTTTTACAGCCTCAAAATTGGCCCCAAATGGCCAGAACATATAGTGGCCCGTTACCAAGGCAACGGACCTGCTGTGGATTTAAAAATTATATTTTGGTAAATTACTCCCCAAGTCCTTTCATCGACAAAGTATTAAAAAAGTCTCTTTTTTTAGTTTTTTTTTAGCGTTGACACTTATGAAGTATTTACACGAAATGTTTAAAAGAGAAGGTTTGGGGTCCAACTATTTAGCACTTTATCGCCCAGGGTCGAGTTACCCTTGGCATATCAATACCGGTATATGGTTTGATGGTTTCCATTTCAACGCCTTCTCTCTGTTTAAAATAGTGCTTACGTTTAAATTCATTCATTGAGATTTGTCAAAATGTTATGGCCAAACCCGGTTTCAGTTTTTCGTCACGATTTTCATTTCCTTTGACACTTAGAGTCAAGATGAAGGCTTTTACCTGTTTGGTTCTTCTGGTGTGCCTGGGTGTCGTCTTCGCAGACGCAGCCAAGCCAGGTAATTTGTAAAAACACAAAACAAAACCGACAGCGTCTTGAAGTGATATTGTTGCAGCCCGATCAGTTTTTCTTTGATCTTACAAATTACACCACGACATTGCAAGTTATTCAAATGAAAACTTTTTTTATTTCAGAATCTCCTCGGGCACTTCATGAGAAAATTAACGATCTTGAGCCCCGTGGACGATGTAAGATTTCGTTTGTTTGTTTAAGCAGTTCACTGCCATGCTATACCCTTTAAGAATATTATTTTGTGAAACGAATGTGCAGTAGCGGATCGAGGGGGAGTGTTGCACACCCCAACCCCGTTCAGCCGCTGAAACTATTTTCATGATAATTGTAAAATGCGGCCAAAAAAATGAAAAGTAACTCAAAGTTCCTCAATTTATTCTGAACTTTCCTCAGAATGGGAAATGTGGCATTCCCCCACACCCCCTATAGCAGGAGCAAGCGTTCACTCAAATATCAACCCCCGCCCCCGGTCTCCATGCCATTCCTGAAAGCTAGATCCGCCCCTAATGCGGGTTGTTCAGGCGGGTATTCTGTCCTTGGTATGATGTGTAGCCATACCCATCACACTAATATTGCAGAATATTCCCTGTTTTCAGTTAGCAGCCCGTTTGCAGCAATTGAAAACAAATTATTTCAAATGTTTCAAATTGCCCCCGTGGCGAAGTTTGCGTGTAACTTCATTGCGGAAGGAATCCATTTAATACCCGATACGATGAGCCTAAGTCGGACACACATCTCCACATCTTGTCCTGGATGCTGATTGAGATGACTCCTTACTTTTTGGCTGTTTCGGCACTTTTGCCGAAACAGCCTTTGTTTTCGTTAAGATTTTTATTTTTGGCTGTTTCGGCACTTTTGCCGAAACAGCCTTTGTTTTCGTTAAGATTTTTATTTTTTTCTTCTTTTTTTCTTCTTCTTTTTCAGCCATTCCCCATAGCATTTGTACACGTTTTTACAGTGGAAGGCACTTTGGGCACTAAAATCAATCCGATTGACTTTATACTCGGCACACACTTAGACCAGCATCTGAAGATGTGCCCCGAAGATTGACGTCATGGTGACGTCATCGACTAATTTATTATAGAATTTTGAATATTTAATTTTTCCCATAGACTTTGTACACAGAAATCAAAAAAAAATTGTCGATTTTCAAAGGGCATTTTTGACTCTTTGCCAGTAATTCATTTGCACCAATCTTTGTCCAAGCAAAGACCCTAACTCAAACAACATTGTGTAATGATGATGTCATGATGACGTCATCCGGTGTGTATTTATAGGCAATTAAATTGTGACACTTTTAATATTTGAAAATGCATAAGAAATCAACCGTACGCGTCCGCAGCATTCTGTTACCGGCAAGTGGTAGAGTAGGTTCAGGTCTTTATTTCATTTAGTATGCGTGAAATCACGTGACCCTTGCTTCCGGTCGAAAAAGGCCAAAATCGGAAGTGGCTTATTATCTTAAATTGGTAACAGATATGAACTTGCTTTCAACGGTGTTAGTCTCTTGGCTAAAAGTATTCTTCAAATCATTTACCAATGACGTCATGCAATCTTCGAGCGCCCTCTAGCGACAGGTTGAAAATTTGCAAAAATGTATTTTGAATAGAAGTCTGTGGCGAAGTTTGTCGGAATCGCCTAAATATTGGTGTATATAATGACCTTGACCCACTTAAGACGTGTGCGAAGTTTTAGGCGAATGACGTCATCAGACCGGAAGTTATAATAAAAAGACCCTTTTTCATTTGAAAATTCCTGAAAAATCAACCATAGCAGTTTTTAAGGTTTGTTTTACTTAAATTGTCGATTTAAGGGTAGGTCTAAAACATTTCAAAGCTTCGAGGCAATAAGCAAACTCGGACATGCCCTGCGCACGCTTAAAACTTCAGGTTGACAATACCTCTGTTCTTAAACATGCACAGAACGTCTAAATGTACATACACGTACGTTACGCACATACATCGTATGTCAGTCAGCCTGCAGAGCACGTGTTGCCGAGGTCAAATCCTGTCCACATCACCGTGACCGTTTTAGCCGATTTTCGGCTAACTTTGACAGATTTTATGTTCATGCATGCGCATAGTCAGGGACGTATAATAAAAAATTATCATGCCGAAACAGCCCTATGTTTGTCCACAAACATATGTCTAGTCTTTTATTTTTTGGCTTTTTCGCAAAATTTGCGAAAAAGCCTTTCTTTTTGTTCTCATTTTTTTTTTTTTTTTTTTTTCATCATCTTCTTTCTTCTTTTTGTCGCCTAAACCCCATAGACTTTGTGTACGTTTTTTCTGGCCTCCACTTTTGGCATTAATCTTTGTCATACATCATTCTAAGTTTGCATAAGCATAGTCACAATAGCAAAGATGTGTCCCGAAGATTGACGTCATGGTGACGTCATCGACTAATTTATTATAGATTTTTGAATATTTAATTTCTCCCATAGACTTTGTACACAGAAATTTAGAAAAAATTGTCGATTTTCAAAGGGCATTTTTGACTCTTTGCCAGTAATTCATTTGCACCAATCTTTGTCCAAGCAAAGACCCTAATTCAAACAATATTGTGTAATGATGACGTCATGATTACGTCATCCGGTGTCTATTTATAGGCAATTAAATTGTGACACTTTTAATATTTAAAAATGCATAAGAAATCAACCGTACGCGTCCGCAGCATTCTGTTACCGGCAAGTGTTAGAGTAGGTTAAGGTCTTTATTTCATTCAGTGTGCGTGAAATCACGTGACCCTTGCTTCCGGTCGAAAAAGGCCAAAACCGGAAGTGGCCTTTTATTTAAAAATGGTAATAGATATGAACTTGCTTTTAACGGTGTGAGTCTCTTGGCTAAAAGTTTTCTTCAAATCATCTACCAATGACGTCATGCAATCTTCGAGTGCCCTCTAGCGACAGGTTGAAAATTAGCAAAAATGTATTTTGAATAGATGTCTGTGGCGAAGTTTGTTGGAATCGCCTAAATATTAGTGTATATGATGACCTTGACCCACTAAAGGTGTGTGCGAAGTTTTAGGCGAATGACGTCATCAGACCGGAAGTTATAATAAAAATACCCTTTTTCACTTGAAAATTCCTGAAAAATCAACCATGGCAGTTTTTATGTTAGTTTTTACTTTAATTGTCGATTTAAGGGTAGGTCTAAAACATTTCAAGGCTTCGAGGCAATAAGCGAACTCGAACATGCCCTGCGCACGCTTAAAACTTTGATCAGGTTGACAATACCTCTGCTCTAAAACATGCACAGAACGCCTATATGTACATACACGTACGTTACGCACATACATGTACATCGTATGTCAGTCAGCCTGCAGAGCACGTGTTGCCGAGGTCAAATCCTGTCCACATCACAGTGACCGTTTTAGCCGATTTTCAGCTAACTTTGACAGATTTTATGTTCATGCATGCGCATAGTCAGGGACGTATAATAAAAAATCATCATGCCGAAAAGCCCTACGTTACGTATTTAAAGGTGCAGTTTTTCTGCAGTGGGATTTTCCACAAGTCTTTTCCTATACAACACTGATATCTTACTGAGTAGTTCTGAACTTCAGCCGAGAATTACTATGAGAAGGAAAGAGAAATCGTGTTTTTTTTCGGGCTGTCATTCAATTGAACATATTCCTAAGGGTCAGAATATCAAGTAATATTTCATAAAAATGTTTCAGTTCAAAGGCAAATTACAAATTTAAAGGTGCAATTTCTCTGCATGGGATTTTTTTTAGCCCGTTAACGTTGTACACGTGTTAGCCCATTGACTTTGTACACGTTTTCAAGCCACCATTTCTTTAACTTGGCAATCTGGAATCGTCATCAATGTTACAGCCAAGGAAGACCCTCATACAAAAATTATGCCTAGACTATGACGTCATGATGACGTCATCACCTTATTTTTTGAAAATTTACGTGCATATTATGATGTCCTATATCTACAGAACTGTAAGTCTGATTGGGTTGAAACTTGGTATGTGGCTAGACCGGGATGTGTTATAGGTAAAAAAAAAAAAAGTATTTGGTAAAAGGTATTTGCACAAAATTTTGAAAACAATATCTGACATCATTATGACGTCATAAAAATGCGATTTTTCAAAATACATATAAGGAAAGGTCTGGCTGTCATGAAACTTAGTGGGTAGGTAAATAATGGTACTAGTATACAAAGTTTAAAGTGACGTCACGATGACGTCATCGTTTGGTTTTTATAATTTTTAGATATTTATAATTTTATTCTACTTCCACAAATTGCACTTTCTTTCATCGGATTGACATTAAACTTGGTTCAAACCAAAATCACAATGACAAAATGTGCATTGAGAAGGGTCTTAAGGATGACGTCATTGCAGGGCAAGTGACATCATTTGATAAAATTATACTTTAGGAATTATTCTAAGCGTTTTGAACAACCTTTCACTGCATGAAGTATTCTGAAAAGTGACTGCAAAAGGACAAACGAAACAAATATTTGTAAAATGCGAAAAAGCCCTGTGTTCTGTTTGCAAACAGACATACAGCTCTAGTTTTCCTTCTTTTTCAGCCATTCCCCATAGCATTTGTACACGTTTTTACAGTGGAAGGCACTTTGGGCACTAAAATCAATCCGATTGACTTTATACTCGGCACACACTTAGACCAGCATCTGAATATGTGCCCCGAACATTGACGTCATCATGACGTCATCACGAGTCACGTGACGTAACATTATATGCGATTTTTCTATTGTGACCATTTTCTAGCAGAATTCGGCTAGATCTGACAGATTGGGTCATATCTCCAGAACTACAGGTCCGATTGGGTTGAAAGTAGGTATGTACCTAGACCGGGATGTCTTATAGATGAATATGACGTCATATAAAATAAACATATTTTGAAGGCCTATATCTCCTGAACTACAGGTCCGATTTGGTTGAAAGTTGGTATGTACCTAGACCGGGATGTGTTATAGATGAAATTGAAGTGACATTATGATTATGTCATCATGGGTCACGTGACGTCACGTTAAAGATTATTAGATCTTTGAAAATCAATATAAATTCAACCGTGAGAGACCTGAACTTGACGTTTGCAGGAATCGATAGAATAATCCAGGATCTTAATTTTTATATATTATGTGCAAAATCACGTGACCCTTCCTTCCGGTTGAAACCGGAAGTGCCTTGTAATTTAAAATTGGTGAAAGTTGCGAACTTGCTTTCAACGATGTATGCTATGGCTAAGTTGTTATTTACAAACAAAAATATAGTTATAGATGAAAATTGATGTGACGTCATCATGACGTCATTACGTCACATGTGACGTCATAATTCAAAGCCTATGGGAATGTAATCACATATTATCTTTGAAAATCAATATAAATTCAACCGTGAGAGACCTGAACTTGACGTTTGCAGGAATCGATAGAATAATCCAGGATCTTAATTTTTATATATTATGTGCAAAATCACGTGACACTTCCTTCCAGTTGAAACCGGAAGTGCCTTGTTATTTAAAATTGGTGAAAGATGTGAACTTGCTTTCAACGATGTATGCTATGGCTAATTTAATATTTACAAACAAAAATATAGTTGTAGGTGAAAATTGTTGTGACGTCATCATGACGTCATTATGTCACATGTGACGTCATAATTCAAAGCCCTATGGGAATGTAATCACATATTACATGCCACCAGTTATTATCAACAGAACTACACATTCTTCCTGGATGGAACTTGTACTTCAAACTTTACATGTCATATATCACAAAAAATACCGAAACAGCCCTCTGTTTGTCCACAAACATAAGTCTAGTTTATATTATTCTCCTTTCAGTCTGTCTTTATTTAGGGGCCTGCCCTCCCGGAGAATATTGCAATTGGTTTCAGAGCAAGTCCCATATTGAATAACTACACACAAAACCACGGTAAGCACCTTCCACGTAGTTATATCGTGATGTTTGCTTGTCCCCGAAGCTCAACCTGCGCAGTTTTCTGTCGACTTATCTTAATGGCTGACTGACTGACTGACCGACTGACTGACCGACTGACTGACTGACTCCCCGACTCCCCGACTCCCCGACTGACTCCCCGACTGACTGACCGACCGACCGACTGACCGACCGACAGACCGACTGACTGACTGACTGACTGACTGACTCCCCACGGACTGACTGACTCACCGACTGACTGACTGACTGACTCCCCGTCAACTTGTGAATTAGACTTCCTTCAGTATCACTTCTCCCACGAAGTTGACTCGGATGACCAATTCAATGGACACAATAAGTCAGGGACCAGCTTTACTAGGCTTTGTTTTCTTTTCCTTCTTTGCATTTTTTGCAAGGCTTGTTGTATTTCAACGGCACCGCATCCGTCACATTACACACTTTTACAGCATATAATTATTTTCTCAACATCAAAATGAACCAGAGGTTTGATGTTTTTGTTTTGTGACAAACGTAGCAGGGTGAAAGGGCTCGAAAGTATTTCATTGGCCATTGTCCATTTCGGTTGTAAAAATTGTTCATGCAAAAATAGGAACGCAAGTTATTGATCTTAAAACCCTTTTCCGGTTTAACAACTTCTTCATTTGAACAACATATTCCTTGGGATCGATATATTTCATTTTACATATTATTTACACGGGACTTCCGGTTTGATGACGTCATCAGTTTTATATGTGCTATAAAATACTGATTCGGTTTAGACAGGTTACCTAATTCAAAATAAAATGAAATGAACGTATCGAAATATTAAAATACAAGAACATTTAAAAATGTGTAAAATTGGTTATAGAGGTAAATTCCGGTTTGATGACGTGACAGCATTAGGATGCCTAATGTTATTTTTGGCAACGATGATCGCGAATGGGTACTAATCGCAAATGGGTACCGAATAGTGAAAATTAATACAAATTAAGCAAATGTGATTAGTTTTCGAATCCTGACTTGTTTGTGTTGAGCGTCTTCCACTGAGTATATATTAGGATTCGTTTTGTTGTATTGTAATAAAATCCTTCCGATTTTAAGCTATATTCATTCATATTGACACTCATGTGTCTTGACAATCAGTACTGGAAAATGTGGCGAAATTCCCACGTCACCCCTCAGACATACTAAGGGGAGTGTTGAGGGCTATATTTGATTAAACTTGTCTGTCAAAAATCTTCCAACAACTCAAGCCTCATATTAAGTGTAACCAGCTGGAATGGGAGCATGCAATCATCGGACACGTTTGAGTGGGGACGCGTTGGAATAACGTGGCTACGGCCAGGAGTACCGCATGCGTCTATGGGGGAAGTGGCAGAGTCGTTTACATAATTATGGCCATGCTTGACAAAGCCCCTGGTTAAGGGTGCACTGAGCCAATTCAAGCCCCATTGAAAAGAGTTTAAAATCAACAAAGTTCAGGGCGAAATAACATGTAAGCCGACAACACTGGGGTTTCTCAAACAAAAATTAAATTATTGTCTTGTACTTCATCTTTTCATTTCTTTTCAATTTTGGGTAGACTAGCCGTAATCACCTCCCGAAAAGTGATAGTTCCCGAGCCTGCATATATACTAGTGGCATCCTTCCACTTTCTCAGGCAAATAGGACCCATTCTTCAACCGTAATTTTATCAAGCCTACCCTCAGATGGAAGCCCGAAAACAAGGGAGTTGATTCTTGGCTACATTTACACAATTCCACCGTTTTTAAAGCCAAACGGTCTCCGTGTTCAAAAGAAACTGTGGGGTCACTTTTTATGCTAATCAGCTCGCGTAGAAATTCTCACTTGAATTAATTTTGTTCACTGCACCCTTAACTACAGGATGACTAGTGAGTGCAACGAGAGGTCACCTAGCGCCCTCTGTTGTTATTGCTAATAGCGATCAAACCCCGCCCTCTCGTGATCCTAAGGCTATTTAAAGGTCAACCTCTCGCAGAATTTTTGTTTTGCCTTTTTGCTTGCAGTGTGTGGACGAGAATACATACACCCCAACCCCTCCCGATACTTCACTCTGTTTTTCAAGCACAGTTCTAGGCATCTCAAAGTAACACGTTGGCGGACCAGGGGCGGATCCAGGAATGTTCGCAAATGGGGTTTTCATCGGCCAAAACAATCTTAAATGTAGACAAGGATTTTTCTCCAGGCACTTTGCCTCCAAAAACCAATAGGTGGGTGAAGGGGGGGGGGGAACTCTTACCATACTTTTAATGGGGCGCTGTTAAAATCAACACTACATCACATAATAGTGTACATATACCCCCTAACCAAGTTGGCTCTGTCGCTATTTTGTCCAAAGGCAGACTGTGTGTTAGAGCGGGGGGGGGGGGGGGGTTGGCATTTTTTTCATGAATTTTTGTGCACCTGCGGACTTGCAAAATTATTTTTTTGATGTATGTGTAGATTTACTACTCTAGAGAACGATGTAACTATATGACTCGCAATAATAGTACCTTCATTGGAGTCAATAATGAAAAAAATACTTTGTCAAAACACAAATTGTTTCTAATTTAATTCAATGTTTATCAAAAAATGAGAAAAGACAATTACGACAAAAATGACAAGAACTTTACTTTACAACGTTACCTTCAACCTAAATACAAAAAACACTGTATCTTAACACTTAGTGAAGATCACATTTTCAAGAACAACAGGATGATCGAGCCTTTATTTATAACGAAAATCCGACTTATGTTTTTTAGCACAATCAAATTATTCAAGTCCGAGTTTCGATTTGTGTTCCTGGAACCTTCGTACCTAGTAGGGCCTATCTCTTAAAAAAAAAAGAAGGTTGATTTCCCTCTTTGAAAATTCAAAACCCCTAATTTTTCTGTGTAAGTATTGTGGCGCTGATTGAACCGGGGCTCCCCAAACTCAGGTCGCCCTGGCCTCCTGACTAAACCTTTGGTAAGCCTAGACGAGCGGTGATCTAGGTGACCTAGGGAATGCGTCCGTACGGAAGGCCATATGCCGCCAACACGTACAAAGTAGTCTCCTTAAGGGTGTACACTTAAGGGAGGGACTCCAACTGGCAGACTGAACAAACGATGAAGGAACAGACACTGACACCTTTATTTATCAGATAACAACGACAATCAAGTTCTTTAATTCTCTATTGGTTCAATTATAATGTAGGAGTTAATCAACAATAATTACTTAAAGAGGATGTGGAATGCTCGAAGACTTTTCCGTCATTTTTCGGGTATATGTAGCCTAAGGTGTGATGAAATAAAAACGACTATTGTTTCTGTCATGAAATGAGTACAAAAGGTACTTTTGAGAGCTGTTTTTCAGGTCCAGTTTCGACCCGAACGTGCAACTGTGTAAATGTCGTCGTTGCGGGCAGCAAACAAAACACAGTAAATCGTGACGTAATAAACAGGACTCCCGATGCACAGTAGCATACACCTTAGGCTACATATACCCGAACAATGACGGAGATGTCTTCGAGCATTCCACAACCTCTTTAATGAAACGGCACCTGCGTCAAGGGTGGACTATTCGCAGCGCTCCCCCACGCTCTTTTGCGACTTCCTATCAGGCAACCCCAAGTTACCGGCGGCAGGACTCCCGAGACCCCAGTGGACACAGCCCACGAGGTAGCAACACACAGACCATAGAGCAGATCCCCGGTGTGTCTCCGGCTACTAACCTCCTGTCCTCGCCCAGTCGTCAGTGCAGCAACACGACAACGCACACACACGTCCGTTCTCCACGAGACGTCGCAATTCACGTCCGTTCTCAACGACGCGCTGTGATCAACTCATGCTTTAGAACGCGCGAACGGACCCAACAACAGAGGGCGCTGCGCAAGCTCGCTGCAGCTCGCTCTATAAATAACTCGCTGCAAGCACACCGTTGCGCCACAGTATCCATAATATTATTTGTATTCAAAGCACACAGATGTTAATGTTGACAAGGCTTAAGCTGGAATAAAAAGCCCATCTGGACGATAGACGTTGGGGTCGCCACCACTACGTCCCCACTCGTTAGGTGTCGGGTTACGTCACATTAAAGATGCATTTTTTTCCCATAGGGTTTGAACACGATTTAAAACACTGTACTTTGGCACCTTCGTAAGTCCGATCGACTTCCGTCTTGGTACATACTAAGATCACCACCCACAGATGGTCCTAGAAGAAATTTGTGATCGTGACGTTATCAGGTGTCGGGTTACGTCACATTAAAGATGCATTTTTCCCCATAGGGTTTGAACACGATTTAAAACACTGTACTTTGGCACCTTCGTAAATCTAATCGACTTCAGACTTAGTACATACTTACATCACCACCCACAGATGGTCCTAGAAGAAATTCTTGATCGTGACGTCATCAGGTGTCACGTTACGTCACATTAAAGATGCACATTTTCCCCATAGGTTTTGTACACGTTTTTCTTCAAACCATACACTTTGACACTTTCATATCTAATTAACTTTAGACTTGGCACACACTAAGACCAGCAGCCAAAAATGGTCCGCGATGATGTGTTACAGATGGAAATTGAAGTAACGTCATCATGACGTCATCACATTTCATGTGACGTCACATTAAAAGGGCATTTTCTCAGGCCTATATCTACGGAACCATATTTCTGATTGGATTGTTACTTGATATGTATACCCATACCTAGATGTGTTACATATGAAAGTTAAAGTGATGGCATCATCAAATGTCATGTGACGTCCATTAAAGGGGCACTTTTCTATTAAAGGCCTATATCTACAGAACTATATGCTCGATTTGGATGTAACTTGATGTGTACATAATTATAATGTGCTGTTATAGATGACATTTGTAGTGACGTCACTAATTGTTCATCACATGCACAGAGTATTTCAAATATCCGAAACAGCTTGTGTTTGTCCACAAACACATTTCTCGTTTTTTTTCTCTCCTTTTTCAGACTTTTTCTCCAAAGGTTTTATACACGTTTTAAAACACTCCACCTTGGCACCTTCATAAATCCGATCGACCTCAGACTTAATACATATTTAGACCACCACCCACAGATGGTCCAAGAAGAAATTTGTGATCGTGACGTCATCAGGTGTTGGGTTACGTCACATTAAAGATGCATTTTTCCCCATTTGTTTTGTACACGTTTTAAAACACTGCACTTTGGCACCTTCGTAAATCTGATCGACCTCAGACTTGATACATACTTAGACCACCACCCACAGATGGTCCTAGAAGAAATTTGTGATCGTGACGTCATCAGGTGTTGGGTTACATCACATTAAAGATGCATTTTTCACCATAGGGTTTGTACACGTTTGAAAACACTCTACTTTGGCACTTTTGTAAATCCGATCGACGTTAGACTTGGTACACACTTAGACTACCACCCACAGATAGTCCTTGAAGAAATTCGTGATCCTACCAATGCCGAGATGTGTTATAGATGAAAATCCAAGTGATGTCATCATCAAATGTCATGTGACGTCCCTTAAAGGGGCATTTTGTTCTGTATAGGCCTAGATTTACAGACCTTTATGTTCGATTTGGTTATAACTTGACATGTACGTATAATGTGCTGTTATAGTGACATTTTTAGTGACGTCACTGATTGTTCATCACGTGCACAGAGTAACTCGAACTCAGCCAGCTCAGTTAGTATAGAGTTCAGTGGGCTTTGCTTAACAATGGAACTTTGCAAACTTCTTCAGTTTCTACAGTGATTAAAAAGGGCATTTCACCTGTGACAAAATAACAGGCTATGCAAAGAGATAACTTTAGTCGCAGGAGCTCATACCATGCCAACAACATTTATTCAACAGAAAATCTTAAAAGTGTGATTACAATAATTAAGACCCACCACCCAGAATGACTTTTCATGCTTTCGTTTAGTTCAGATATGCGTAAGCCTATGAGTTTCAATTAGACTACAGGTCAGTTTGAAGTCTTCGCTGTATAATGTCTTGTAAGTGAAAACTGATTTCAACAGGTTTTAAAGAGAGGCCTAATATTGGCTGAATAACAACAAGACAACATGATGAATATATGTGATGCAAAGGAAACATTTCCCGTAGGAAATTGTGTCAGAGAAACTCGCAGTGGTAGCTTCACAATCGTGACACCCATCGGGTGTTGTTGTTCATTTCCAGATAAAGATTCAGATTAGGATCAGATTAAAATGGTAATCGGAAAATGTGTCATTAATTTACTCACGGGAGTTAGCTATTTAATCAACATTTTGTTCCTTGTGGGAATTTCAACTACATGTTAATTTCAAAAGTCTCATTTAACTCGTACAAGGCAAAGACAATACAACTTAAACCCTTCACCGTAATAAATAATCAATTGCGACTTCATCATCCCACGGCTGTTGGCATTTTGGAACTGAAATGAAGACCAAAAGAAGAGAAAATAATGTTATTTTAACTGCCAAGCTTACACCAAACTCGTCTGCTGAAAAAAAGAGGAACATATACGTTTTCGGTATTCACGTCCTTTATCTTGCTTAAAATGTCAGCGCAAAAAATCAAATGCACAGAAAAAGTACAAGAATGTTGTATGCGTATTATGTCTAACGTCCACAATGCTGTCAAAACAATGTAAATTCCTTCACCATACTGGCGCCATGGGTTGCATCGTATTGCTAAAAAAATATTTCGGTTAATTTAGCTGCATGCGTTTAATAAATAACTTCAAAATGAATAGAGGAAAATCAAGCGTAGAAAATTCTGCCACGTCAAATGTAAACATATGGGGTTTAAACGTTTTTTTCCGTAAATGAGAGGCATTGTAATTTGTAAGATCCAATAAGATCAGTAAAGAAACTTAAAAAAACATTTTCGCGAAATGTTGGAGACTGTACACCAATTACAGTATTTTTCTTCAAAATGCACTGGCATAACAGATGAAGCGTTAGAGACTTCTCCGCTTGAGCTGGCTCCATCTTGTCAGCTTATGAGAAATGAGGCCACGGGGAAAATGTTGACTTTTCATTTTTGTTTATGTTCAGCGTGTTTAAGATTTGTGCCACGTGCTCTTCAAAAAGGATACGGGACACAACGTTGCGTTTCAATGATTGTATAACAAGTACCAAGTGGTTCAACCCATGGCGGCTGGGTAACGTGTAAAGACGGCTTACAGCACCGTCTGTGCGCGCACCCGGGCCGTACCGGTACCTCGAGAGTACAATGATCTAATATGCAAAAATATGCAAATCTGACGCATGCGCGCACATCAGTGTTATCAAAACTGGCCTTCGCAAGCATTGCTGTTCAGCTCGAGTTTCATGCATACAAAATATGGCCGAGTTAACTGTCCACCAACCCACCCACCCACCCACCCACCAACATAAGCAGTTCAAGCCCAGGGCGTGTTTCACACCCGTCGTTAGAAAAAGAAAATAACACACCTGTATTCCGCTGGTTTTAAGGTAAGTTTATTATAGTAAAATCCAGTTTTGACATGAAAAACAAACAAACGACAAAACAATCCCTCTTTAAATTGAATAATGATCGGAACTATACGCCTTGCCAACAAAAACATCCTGTCGTTTACGCTAATTACTGTCTTATGTTGACTGTTCACTTTTTATGTTCACTGCGTTACAGATGCGTGCCCCGTACTCTTTATAAAAGAAACGGGACACACTGTTGCTTTCCAATGATTCTATTTTAAAATAGGGTTCCATTGGCTTCAAGGTAAGTCAATTACAATAAATCCCATTTTTGAAACAAAACACCCCCCCCCCAAAAAAAATCCTCATATTGATATTGAATAATTATCGGAAATTTACGTCTTGGTAACACAAACACCCCTATAACGACTGTTGTGTCAATTTTTCGGGAGAAGTGAAATTTACCTTCAACATTTGCCATTCACTTCTTAAAAGGCATGCACTCGCCCCCTGTTGGTCCGGGTGCTGGCAGGCAGATCATGCCGGGAGGGCACTGGTAAGGGTATGGATCATTGATGTCACAGACTAAAAATAAAGCAATCGGATTGAAATATGAAGTTTATCGCAAGATTATACAATGCATCGGTACATTGGAAGGCAAGCGTGTTGAATGTGAACATTAAATCTGATTAACCGGAAAATTAAGAAGAAATCAACTGCAGAAACTTACGATATTGTTTGACACCAAACTCGTCGGCTGAAAAGAAAGCAAGAAAGAAAGTTCAGTGCGTCGATTTTGATGACAAATTTTAATGCTAGATCTTACACAGAAAACAACAACAACAACACAACTTCCACGGGGTGCTATAGATTTTCGAATTCAGTTTGTAAGTTTTGCTTTAATTGTTTTCTTTCCATTTTGCTCATCTACAATCAGCTGCGACCATAGAGCTATATTAAACTTAATTTAATTGAGCTTTATGGAACCGAGTTATTGTCGGGTCCTAAATAAGTCGAATTTGTTAAAGCAATAATTCAATAAACTAAACGTCGGTTGATTTCGGTGTGTCTTTGTTTTATACTCGAGGGAAAATAGCAATTGAAAAAAATCTACTTTCGGGATGAAACACGAATTAGCAGGGGGAATAAATGTTTAAGACTATATTGATGCAAACTTAAACATATAGACAGTATCAGTTTGTGTATTGGATTATGGTCGTAAGGAAGAGTTGTGATTGATAATACCGAAGTTGTAATGACTATTTAGCTGGTGAATAACTAGATAAATTGAATTCTCCATATCTGCAGATGTCTAGATTTAAAAATTCAGAAAACACGATTCCAGCAATTATGGCGTCAAATCAAATGATTTAAAAAATGGCTGCTAGACTGATAGTCCGTTGGACGAGAGGCCGAAAACGCTTTAGTTTTCGAGATACGCGATCTGGTCCGCCGAATTTTAAAAAACTTCACAGACATGTAGATCATGATGTACCATATCGAAAAAACATTGATTCCCGATCCATAGTTTGTTTGGGAATGAGAAAATCTGGGATAAAAACGCCGACAATTCTGCATGAGAAAAAAATAAATAAGAAACAGGGCCCTCTATTGATACAGTGAGAACCATTTTCGCACGCAATGAGCGCTTGCCAGATAACACTTCTTTCAACTTCCCTTTGAAAAAAAGATCATTACAGATCAAATTCGTCTAAGCTGTTGCCGAATGGCAGCATTTAGAAATCGTTGATAATAAATTAATGTAATTTCTTGACTAAAAAGGTTTGGCGTAGACTAGACGAAATCGATACTCCGGTCCGAAAACGTGTACTTGTTGTTTGAATTGCTTGAACTGAATTTTATGCTGTCACACACAAAAGACGAAATTAAACGTTGGAAGTGCACTAAATCGATGGTGACGGACGAAAATGAATATTAGAAACGGTGAATTCGAATGATAAACGTCTTAAAATAACGTTTTTAATATATAGAGCTCGTCCCCAACTGGCTTTCATAGCAAAGCGCGCGTTAGCAAATCGTGACGTCATTATGTCTAGGGTCTATTGCCCGATGAGTTCGTTCGAATATGTTCCCAGATTTAACGCGAATAATGGCAGATGGTAATCCTGTGGAATCAACAGAAACCAGTTGAAACCAACTGAACAACCCAGTCAATAACTGGTAATTCTGATGGACTCAACATTAACAGGAACCAGTTGAAACCAACTGAACAGACCTGTAATAACTGGTAATCCTGATGAAATCAACAGGAACCAGTTGAAAACAACTGAACAAACCAGTAATAACTGGTAATTCTGATGGTATCAATGGGAACCAGTTGAACAAACCAGAAACCTACTGGTAATTCTAATGGAGCCACGTATTGTATGTGGCAGGTCTGTAAGACGAGCGTTTGGCATCTACACATAGGCTAACGCAATGTAAACTGTCGCTTCGTAATAGCCGTGGAAATTAGGGAGGATGGATTGAAAATTCTCACAAAGTAAGTTACTTACATGAAGTTGATGCTGTTGTGCTCCTGAAGTAGAGATAAGCTTGCTAGTTGACGACAATCGCCGGAATGACTATTCGAAGAACGAGACAGGCTTTTTATACTTTTTGGAGATGTAAATGGACGGTGCAGAGCTTGCGATAGTGGTATCGAAGTATCGATAGCGTGTGAGGAGAATCAGCAGACGTTCGTGATTGGCTGAAAATTATAAGATGTGAACTCCATTGAAACACCGATCCATTGACACGATTTCTTGACCAATTACAGCTGTGATTAAATATTGACATGCGTGCACTAAAGTCAACCATGCGTGCGCGTGCGTTTGACGCACGAGCTGGAACATGCAGTGTGGCATTGGATGGGGTCACGTGTTGTTGCCCACGTGTTCAGTGGGCGGGGCTTAATGGATTAGCCTATTGATCGTGGTTTCTTGGTTGATGACTCATCAAAAAACTTAACTTTCCGTCCAAAAAATGACAAAAAAAAACAATATTTCGAAAAAACTATTCGAAAAAACAATGAAGCGATCATCAGCATTCCTTAAAATTAAGACTTTCAAATACTCTTGTTAAGAACAAACAGATACGTTACCTCATTTTCATATTTATTTTTGGAAATAACTGCAACTCCAGCAGAACCTGTGGATATTTTTAGTTTGGACCGGCCGGCCTGCCCCTAAATTTGAGACCTTTGATGACATGCATACACCCGGTTCCTGTGTTGGGCTATCAGAGGCAAAGGACAAAATTACAATTTAATCTTGATATTGTGTAATGAAAAGACACGTCTTCTCTATCACAAGAGTCGATTAAATGTCATTTCCTATAATTATTCTTATCAGTAAGAGGTAATTTTGAAAATATTTACCATGAAACCAGTAACTCAAAATTAATCGTTTCGACTTTACAGTTAATATTAAAACAAAGTATTTTACACAAAATATTCAGTTGAGACCCCCCCCCCCTCCACCGTTTTGTATAATCCCGTTTTGTGACGTATCTAGCATATTATATGTCATGTGAACTGTGTGTTATTATCGACAAGGGCGTACTACGAACTATTGGAATGTTCAAGTTATCTGTGATATGCAGGCATGTGTAATGAAAGAGAAACTGTTCATGAAACCCACCTTGGATGGTGACATGGGAAAAAAACACAGAAACACATAATATCTACTTCATTGTGTTTCATTTACACCATTCTCCGTTTCTTCGAATCCCCCCGAACCCTTCCCACTCCCATCGGCATTGAGCGTCGCCGGAATTTTGTCCAGAGGCAGCTATGATTATTTGACACTTGGGGCGCTGTTCAACTGTAAACGGAGACGTATCTTAGAGCACGGATCTGACATTTTAAGGCCCCTTTCTTGCAGTTTTGTCAAAAATTCAGAAAAATAAACAGCATAAAATGACTTGGACTATCTTGTTCTCCACCCCCCCCGGCCCTACACAAGTGACAATATCCTCTTTTCATCGCTATCCCGCATTATAGAATGCAAGGACAAAAATTACGTAATACCGAGGTTGAAAGAGAATCCAATGCAGTAATTAGTTCCCTGATCATTTTCGGTGAGTAGCCTGCTGGTACATCATCCAAGACGCTTTGGATCCCTGGGATCTTCACTTGGCGTCGGCTATATCCATGCATGATAATCTACAAAGCCTTGTAATTATTTGACTGCATGGGTAAAGTCCTCTTTGTATTTCCTGAGGTAGAATTTGAACCATTCATTAAAACAAGTGATTGAAACAAAATGAATAGGGCGCGAGAGAATATATGAACGTACAAAATAATATTCGAGTTAAAGAAGTATGCTCGTGCTCTAACAAACTTTGAATTTGTATGTTAGGCCCCCCCCCCCAAAAAAAAGTCTCCGGTTTCTGGTATGCGCGCGCGTCGCCGTAGCCATGCGCGTCGGCAAAATGAAAACGTTTTTTTTTTCAATGAAAGATGATGTCTCAAAACCGCCAAACTCTTCACTTGGCGTCACTGGTTTGACTGGAATCCTGCTGCTGCACGATTTTAACGTGTTTTTAGATGGGGTTATGATCGAGAATAAGCTTTATGTGGCCTCTCTGGACTCCCATATATTTGCACTAAGTTTAGTCGGGCACCATTTGCAGTCATCAGCCGACATTTGAAGCAAAAAGTCAGGTAAAAAAAAAAAAAAGCCGCGTTGCCGCACCACTTTTTGGGCAAGCTCCATACCAGAAACCGGAGACTTTTTTTTTTGGCCTTACTGATATCAGGGAATTTTTTCCCGATTTGAGGAGTCTGCAGCCCTCGCAAATGGACGTTTCTGTTTTGCGTGTAAATGAAAACGCCCTCCAAAAGCCGAATCATTATCGAGCAGCAAATAATTCAATTTTTTTACAGAAATAGTTCAATTACTAAACCTCGGTGGACTTCTTCGTTCGATGTCTCATTCAAAATTGAATAACTTATGATGTCGCAAGGAATACAGCAATTGAAAGTTAAATTTTTTACAGGGTCACACTCGAAATACACCTGTAACTGCTTTTGGCTACTTCATCTTCGCAATGACATATTAAAATTAAAAAAAACTTTTTAAGTATTTTGTTTTGTAGATATGCCTACCCAGCAACAAGGCATTCAAACGACAATTTTGTATATCAAGAGTTTTCTAGTGGCGTATCTAAGGCTTACCCCCACTCATGGCCTATGCCCCTCCCCCGTGAATCCCCCCCACCTTCTTAGAATTAAGGGGGGGGGGCTAAAAGGAGCGTTGATATTGTAAAAACAGTTGAGTGCCCTCCTCCAGAAAATGAGGTCCAATTGGATCCCCATCGATGCATCAGTCACTCCTATTGTATTTCTGTTGCAAATCTGTCAACTGTTTGCGCATTTCAAGACAAATTTAAACAATTTAGTGTTGGATAGTGTGTGTGGTTTGTAATTTGAATTAAACCTTATATCTCAAGAAAAAATAAAAGTTCATTCCAACTTCTACTTTCTCTTTTAACCCCTCGCCCGCCCTGTCTGTTCCCCCCCCCCCCCTCTCGGCTATGGCCCGAACCCAGTTCCAGCCGATTTAGCAACAACACGAATCAGATGTCTGTGCGAGTTGCTGGCAAGATTTCGATCGGCCATGTGCGCCATATTTGCATAATCTATTATATAATAATCTTTGCATGAAGAACAGAGTCTATATTTCTGCTGCAGTCATCACAACAAAATTAATCAATGGAAGATGCATTTTCATTGCTAATTTTGAGTTCAGCTCGTCCCTTTACAAAACAAGCAGATTCGTATTGCTGTGTTGTGTCCCTAGAAAGACAAGAATTTTTCCATTTTGAGAAATAGAAATCAAAGGACGAATGAATCCGATGAGTAGGGAAGGAATAAATAATGTACACATTTCAAAATATTTGTAATCCGACGATAATTCAGTTCGCGCCGGGAGGATTGGTCCCCGCCCCGATCATAATCGATAATGTACAGAACGTAAACAAGTCTGCTGAACGGGCGGATCTATTTGTGCAAAAAGTCGTGCAAATAAAATGCCTATTTCAGAGGGTTGCAGACAAAATACGTAAAATTAGAACAATCGTTAGGAGAAGCAACTAAATCCGTAGAGTAGCATGGGAGTAAATATCCAAAAAAAATCCCCCCCCAAAAAAAATTAAATAAAATGCAGAAAATAATTGCCATTTAACACTGAAATACAAGCGGCCTAAATGGACCAAAAAAGTTCACTTGTACACAATGTATTACATCCGTATCCCCCTATTTTCCATGCCTGGGAGATTTTGGTATATTTTCATCAATTTGCATCCAAGAAAACTCGTGGAAAATGTTTGATGCAAAAAGATAATTAGGCTGCCGTTCCATTGTCACTTTCTAATAATCTTTCATTGAACAGGGACCCTCATAAATTAGATCGTTATTGATTAACAAGCACCATATCCAATTACGAGGTAATCCATTCTAGTGAGTTTATGAAAACCAGTGCCCTCGAACACGTCGTTACTTTACTTGTAATTATTGCTGGCAGTGTGTGTCAGCAAAAATTCATAATCATAACACGGGGGGAGGGGGGAAACTCCACCACTCCCCAAAAATATATTTTGTAAAGAGTGCCCTTCTTTTTTACGCAAATGCCCTTATTTTGTACACAGGTGCCTTTTTTCAAAATATTTGCAGCCCGCAATAATTCAGTTCACGCCGGGAGGATTGGTCCCCGCCCCGATCATAATCGATAATGTACGGAACGTGAACCAGTCTGCTGGCCGGGCGGATCTATTTGTGCAAAAAGTAGTGTAAATAAAATCCCTTATTCAGAAGGGTTGCAGACATAAAAGGACATAAAATTTGAAAAATCATCAGGAGAAGCAAAATCCGTATCACGGGAGTAGTATCCCAAAAAGGTCCCCACACCAAAAAAACCCAAGAACAACAATACAATAAAACAATTGCCATTAAACTCTAAAATCTAAATACAAACGACGTAAATGAGCAATAAGGTACACATGTACAAAATGTAATATATCCGTATCCTCCTATTTTCCACGCCTGGGAATTTTTTTTCCCAGGATAACAGCGGCAGATAAATGCACACAAGGCTATGAGGGTCGTGGTAACTAATTCTGCATTCTGTGCAATTTTTCTGGCAATCGAAAAGAGATGGAACTTTCGTTCGCAAAGATCATTTTCATACACAAGACACCTAAAACACTTCGCTTTCCAAAGTATTTTTTGCAAAATGTTAAAAAGTCAGAGCACGATGCTCTCCTCAATTTTGCTGGTACCCTGCTTTGCTTTTGCACGCATAGGCCCCCCACAATGATTTTTTTTATCCCGTAAGAAAATTCGGCAAATCTCGATGTGCACATACGTAGTTGGAATACCGAACTCGCCTATTGTGCTGCCCTGAAAAGCGCCACCTATTGTCTTATAGTACCCATGATCATCCGGTTGAACAACGCCCCCATTTTCAAAATGACTGCCATTGCTTGTTATTCTATCTATATTTTTTTTCAAACTACATAGGCGATGACCCTATGCTCGGTAGCCGATATCTTTCTTATAACATACTCTGTCTGTGTGCCAAATGCCATTTTTGTATCATCAAAGGCTCAATCCCTCCACATATCTATCGGACTATCTTTGGCGATATTCATTTTGAAATAGTTTTATGTCGGGAAAAAATGAATTGCAATAGTACAGTTTTAGACACCGTTCCATACAAGAACGAAAAGATACTTCATGTTTAGGCTTTCAAACCTAATTATTGTCTCATTCAAAAGTGAATAACTTTCATGTCGCTAGGAAGACAGCAATTGAAAATGACATCTTTTTTCGGGGTCACACTCGAAATACACCTGTACCTGCTTTTGGCTACTTCATCTTCGCAATAACATATTAATATAAGAAAAATATAGTTGAAGTATTTTATTTGTAGATAAACCCACCCAGCAACAAAGCATTCAAACGACAATTTTGTGTACCAAGAGTTTCCTGGTGGCGTATATAAAGGCTTACCCCCACTCATCGCCTATGTCCCTCCCCCGTGAATCCCCCACCTTCTTAGAATTTTGGGGAGGTTCAACGGAGCGTTGATATTGTAAATACAGTTGAGTGCCCTCCTCCAGAAAATGAGGTCCCTTCAATTGGATCCCATCAGTCACTGCCATTGTATTTCTGTTGCAAACCTTTCAACTGTTTGCGCATTTCAAGACAAATTTAAACAATTTAGTGTTGGATTTTGTGAGTGTGTGGTATGTAATTTGTATAAAACCTGATATCAAAACAAAGAAAGAAAAAAAAGTTGATCCCAACTTCTGCTTTCTCTTTTAACCCCTCGCCCGCCCGCCCTGTCTGTCTGCTTTTCCCACTTTTCTCGGCTATGGCCCGAAAAGTTCCAGCCGATTTAGCAACAACACGAATCACATGTCTGTTTGAGTTGCGAGCGAGATTTCGATCGGCCATGTGCGCCATATCAATTTCGTATAATCTATACAATTATTTGCATGAAGTCTATATTTCTGCTGCAGTCACCACAACGAAATTAATCAATCGAAGATGCATTTTCCTTGCTAATTTTGAGTTCAACCTCCTTCCAGGCTCGGATCCGGGGGGGGGGGGGTAAAAAGAAACAGCTATGTCAAAAATACAAATTCATAGAAATTCATTACAAATAATGCAACCCCCCCCCCCCCCTGCTCTGACACCCAAAAAATGATACTGGTAATAATGTCCGCCTTTGCACAAAATACTGACAGAGCCAGCTTGGTTAGGGTGTATATGTACACTATGAGTTATCTTGCGAGCGCGAGTGGAACACGGAATAATGTAGTGCGTCTGTGTCCCAAATGCCACGAGGCCGAAGGCCGAGTGGTATGTGGGACACAGACGCACTACATTTTCCGTGTTCCACGAGCGCGAGCGTGATAACGAATTTATCTTCAAGCAAACTTGACGCACAGTAAAGTTAGAACACGCATGCTGTAACCTACGCGCAACTTTTGAATTCACAGTGAATATTGTGCAGCACTAATCGCGTCACGTAGGCTGTCTTTTTATTCTATATCTATGCTTAGAATAGCGCAATACGCGGAGTGCGGTATGGACCGTGGCCGTGCCATAGATATAGAACTTAAAAAAACTTTTGTAAGTTCTATATCTATGGGCCGTGCGGTATGGTTATTGTAGCACGGCTTGTTGCCATGGATCGACCAATCAGGATCGAGGAATCAAGTTTGCTTGAAGATAATCTGTATTATAACACCTCACCCACAGATTCTGTGTCTTGATTGGCCGAGAGCGAGTCACATGTTACTTTCTAATTTTGCTATCTTTCTGTGCACGGCCAAAAGCACTATGCGCATAGCAACCGAAGTACTATACCATTAGCAACCAAAGTACTATTTCCACGGCGCGGTATTTGTGTGCAAATGCATGCCACTGATCTCTCAGTGATGCATGCTGGTGTGCGCGTTGCGCGTTGTGCGTAGCGCGTATTATTCCAAAGAGAGCGCGCCGCAGACTTGGGTTCAAACATTTCGTGAAGGGTTAGTTTTTAAGAGAGAAATACATTTTCCACCAATTTTGTATTGAAATTGAAGTTTATTTCAACTGTGTTCAGATTTAAATAATGTAAAATATTAAAATCAAGCAGAATCTGTGGGTGAAGTGTTATAAAACAAATATTGAATGCTTTTTCTCGTGGTGAAGTAAAACTAGCCTCCCTCGGTGATCCATGGACCATTCTATTTTCCCTCGGCTTCGCCTCGGGAAAATAGAATGGTCCATGGATCACCGAGGGAGGCTAGTTTTACTACACCACTCGAAGCATTCAATATTTGTATAATGTAGTGTTAATAATCGTCGGATTTGAACAGCGCCCCCATTGAAAGTATGGTACGAGCCCCCGCCCCCTTTCAAAGGACAAATCTGCGATGACCCTACAACCGATATCTTTTTTTATCACATACTCTGACTGTGTGCCAAATGCCATACTTGTATCATATCATCAAATGCACATTGGCCTATCTGCCACCCTGCATACTTGGCGATAGTCATTTTGAAATACTTTTATGTCGGGAAAAAATGAATTAAAATGAATGTAATCGTGTAGTTTAGGACCCAGTTCAGTATAAAAACGAAAAGACACTTCATGTTTAGGATTTCAAACCTAAATATTTGGCAATGATCATAGAAGCGTAATATCTTCTGGATAGATGAGTGCAGGGCTTTGATTAATCACAAATAAGCTTTGAACGGAACTTGTAAAAAAAATAGAGGTGTCCTCAACTACACGATTACCGAATGAATTTGGACTGCGGAGAATTCGCTGAAGTCAACCCATATCATCTAGTTCAACCAGAAGAGGACGACTAATACTCGGTGTGATTCATGATCCCCCTTCTCTCAACAATTACATTTGTAAAATATTAATTATAGAAAGTCAGATGAGCAAAAGAGGAAAAGCGCTCTCTGGCGTCAAAATGACCCCCAACCTTCAACGACTGACAGGGAAACGTTTTGCCCCGATGAACAATGTGTGTATTGTTGGACAATTAGTATAATTTTATAAAAGAAGCAAAAAGGTTTTTTCGATGATTTAAAACAAAAAACGACGTGAACTAAAAAAAAAAAACCCGCATAATTTATGGGGCATGCAAATCGTGAATTGGCAGGCGTAGACAATTTTGGGCCTATTTACTGGCCTTCACCCTTTCATTAAGCAAAACTTTGCAATTTTCACCCAGGCCACATTTCAGGCAAAAGGAAGGACCCATGAATCATATTTATATAAAACAAATGTCTAGTTAGTAACAGGCTTGAACATTCAACAGCTTGTACGCCTCGCTGTGTAATGAAGTTTACATTTAGATTTCCCGCTCTCTAATTGGAGTCTAAATTCCCTCTTAGGTTTAAACTATGTTACCTCGCAGCTCCTTACGTAGCCGGGGGCGATTTGGTTTTTTCCCCAAACGAGATCGGACAATATCAAGAGACGGCGCTCTTTCTGCGTTATGCATATTCAGGATGCCCAGGGCTTTAGAGAATAAGTTATATAACAAGGAATAATGGTGTTTAAATCTCCAACGATTGACCCCGGATTTGTGGACGGGTTGGAAGTAGTCCTGACTTTTAATCAGGTCATCCGAGTTCGAACCCAAGCGAGCGTTGTTCACGTCCTCTCATTTTACCTTAAATAAGTGAAGCGGGGAAGGAACATTTCTCACAAGACGTAAAAGCCTATCTTGGGTTTGTAAATGGACCAATCAAAAGATGGGAAGCGGATGTCGTTTGAAAAAAAAAAAGATTCGCGGGGGGGGGGGACACCCCCTTAGGAATTCCCAGTGTCCATCAAGGATCCAAATTTTGCCCTTCACCAGAAAATTGTCATTATGAGAAAGAGCGACCTCACTGTAACTGCATCATCATGGAGGCAGCCATTTTTAATTAAAGATTGCGCAGACCAGTAAATAGACTGACATAGACCTCAGTGACAATTACGCGCACTTTCCAAAATTATTGAGACACACTTCGAATTTAATTTTTTTTTCATCATCTTTAATTTGATCATCTTACGAATCTTTAATTTTTGTATGACTTTTGGGAGAAAATTCCATCCAAAGATGATCACATTTGTGTGATCTTAACAAAAAGATACAACACTATTGTTAAACACTCGGAAAAAATACCAAGTCAGGTTAAATTCGGTCAAAATAATACTTTTCGTGTCAAAGCGATACTTTTCCAGGTCGCAATGATACTTCTCTGGATCAGTTTTTTTGATCGTTTGACCCGGAACATTTTCAATGAGACCCAGGAAGGTATCATATGGCTCGCATTCCGGGTCAAATTAGCCTTTCGCCAAGGCTATTGTGGCTTAAGGCTAATACAGCACGCACGAGTGGCGAAGCCACGATGCTTTTTCTAACTTGTTTGTTGAATTATTTATATTTTTTTATGCAAATAAGTAGAGTGCTGAAAGGTTAACCAATCACAACGCAGATTTTGCCGAGTTGCGTCCATTTGTGAAAGAAGGGTGATTTTCGGAAAACGTAAGAGGAAATAACTAAACAAAATAAGTTCATACACTAAAATAATTTCTTGAAATGCTTATATAAGTAAAATTGTAATAAGATAATGAAAGAACAATTGCGCAGTCACGATCTTGTGGAAAATGAACACTAGACTCGCTTTATTTTGTTTTTAAATTTTGTGTCAGCATCCGGGGTGCGCGCGCACCTGGGTTGAAGCCACGTGCACCCTAAAAGGCTAATAACCCTTTTAGGGTAGCAAAAATCGAGATTACAAAGAAAAACTTAAGAAAATCTTGACAAGTTGGAAAAGGCCTCGTGGATTTGCTACTCGCGTGTGTGGTCTCCCGCCCCAATCGTTTCGTCCCGCCCCAGTAGTTAAACCACGATGGACTTGGCGAAAGGCTAGGGTCAAATGTGATCAGGGACTTTTTAGACTGAATAGGCAACATTTTACAGGCGAACAAATTATGCTTGAAGATGGCGATCAAAGCCACATATTTCATGCTCCAGCCAGCTCAGTTAGTACATTGCTCGGTTGGCTTTACACAACAACGGCAACTTTGCTAACTTCTACAGTTTCTACAATGATTTAAAAGGACATATTTATATGTGACCAATAAAAACCCAGGCTGCAACGAGATAACTTTAGTCGCATGAGCTCATACCATGCCAACAGCATTTATTCAACAGAAATCTTAAATGTGATTACATTTGAACGAATTAAAACCCACCACCTAGAATGACTTTTCATGCGTTCGTTTAGTTCAGATAAAGCGTATGATTTTCCATTAGCCTACATAGCAAGTTTAACCCTAAAAGGGCCGGTTTATTTTGACCATCTCCCAGCCGGAATCAAATATCTCTCTAAGATCTCAGCCATCGAGTGAAGAACAATTATTAAACTTGGAACACGCATAGAACAACTTATCATAAACATACCCAAGAAATGTTATGACTATAGGTCAAAGGGTTTGGAATTATGGCTAATTAATTATTCATATTGTGACAAAAATCAGCTTTTCCTTTAAATAATCTTTCCGTACTAGAGAATAGTCTGGTTTCCTTAAATGAATCTCGGACTACAGAATGGAGATGAAACTTGTTGATTTTAGGCCATTTTCAGCCCTCAAATCCAACTTTATTCACCTACTAGACTTACCAAATATTCGTAGTATTTATAGAATAATTCCACAATGATGTGAAGAAGCCATTAACTTTGCGTTACACTGTTGTTTCTTCCAGGTACTTATGCAAGTTTTATAACGTTCAAGGCATTTGACGTATGTGCAAAGTGTTATTGAATGCACCCATTGTTTGTGTGTTATTGACTTTTGTACACAGGTTAATGATGTACTTAACTAATGCAGAGATTTCATCATCAGGGTTGGTGACTCGTTTTGCATACGCGATACGCGCTACGCGCACTTTTAGCCTATTGGGACGCGCGCGCTCACTGCGCCCCAGATTCAGCCCTGCCAAAAGTGCATAAAAGGCGAGCTGGAACAGCAATCGAGCGCTCTGTTCGCCTCCAGAACAAGCCCTGTGGGAAAAACAAAGCGGATGTCAGGATTCGGAAGAAGAAGAAGGAACAAGCAAGAGGGAACAAGCAAGAAGATGAAGAAACAAGAGGAATTGAAGAAGTAGCCTGAGGAAGAAGATAAGAAGAGACGAAGCACGAAGAAGAATAATACCGATGTCCACACGGAAAAGGAAGCAACGTACAACGGCCAACGACAGCCCATGCATATACGCCATGTACTGTGTGTACATATCCGCGCACAAAACATGCTTAATTAGACTTGCTATCAGTCCAATTGCGCACTGTGTTTAAGCGGCAGCAATTAGAATGTGCGTATGCAAACTAAAGTGACCCAATCTGATGAAGTGTTTAATTATTATTATTTGATGGTGATTGATTAAAACAAACAAGAAGTTTGATTGTGAATTATAGCCACTTGTCTCTGCTGCCTGACTGATTTATGTCAGTTATTGTCTTTTTAAGTAATCTGCCTCAGAATAAAGGTTTAGGGCAAGACTTTAGGTCAGACTTTTAGGCAAGACTTTAGGGTCAGACTTTATAGGGAAAGACTTAAGAGCCAGACTTTAGGCCTATAGGACAGACTCAAATTATATTGCCTCCTCCACCCCAGCCTTCCCTTTTCTATTGCGTTTGCGCGCCAAGTTATAGTCCAACCCCTCCCCTTACCCTTCCCCTATCCATAAAGTCATCGAGGCCTTGAAGAAAGCTACGCTACCAGACGAACTCCACTTGGGTCAGGTTGACGTCCTGAGATTGTGACGGCGCCCTCAACGCTGGTCCCGGTCAAGCACTAGCTCAGCCATACATCACCGATTTCTCCTGGTTATTAATCCCGGCGGGTTTTTAGGGATTCGTTGTACCCCTGGGTATATCGAGCCCCGGATTCCCGTTACAATATGTACGAATAGTAATTCTGTTTTTTTGTGTGTACACTATACGTATATGGGGATATTCAGTTTCGCTGCGTGGCAACCCGTGGTCCGAATTTTATGTTTTTGGAATCAAGAGATGCGCAAGACTCGAGGCTAAAAAGTCAGAACAGCTCGTCTCGCGAAAAAAAACCCTCAAGGCTATCGCGGAAAAAGTTGAGGGGGCGGGGTAGATTCCGCCCCGGCCCTTTTAGGGTTAAAAGGAAGGCCTCATTGGCTTATTAATAACAACACCAAAAATGATACATGAATGCGATGCAAAGGAAACATTTCCCATAGGAAATTGTGTCAGAAAAACTCGCAGTGGTAGCATCACAATCGTGACACCCATTGGGTGTTGTTAATATTCATTTCCAGATAAAGATTCAGATTAGGATCAGATTAAAATGGTAATCGGACAATGTGTCATTTACTCATGGTAGTATAGCTTTGTCAACAGTTTCTTCCTTTGGGAGGAATTTCAAATACATGTTAATTTAAAAAGTCTCATTTAACTCGAACAAGGCAAAGACAACACAACTTAAACCCTTCACCGTTATAATTAATCAATTGCGACTTCACCATCCCGAGGCTGTTGGCATTTAGGACTCTGAAATGAAGACCAAAAACAAAACAATAAATGAGGAAAATAAAATCACTTTTTCGGTATTGGTTTAGCTCTATGGAACCGACTTATTGTCGGGCCGCAAATGAGTCGAATTTGTTAAAGCAATAATTCAATAAAGTAAACGTCAGTTGATTTCAGTGTGTCTTTGTTTTATACTCGAGGGAAAATGGCAATTGAAATAAAAAATCTACTTTCGGGGTGAAACACGAATTAGCTCGGGGAATACAGCTTTAAGAACTGGATATTGGATATTGCTTCACAGCAACCTCGTCGGTTGAAAGGAAAGAGAGGGGGCGAAATTATTTTATTCTTGGTCAGTGTGTCCGTTCGTATAAAAAAACGGTATTAACGCTAGATTTTACACTGAAAATTACAGCAATCTTGATTGAATTAAGGTCGAATGTCCACAAAAACGTACTCGACTGGTCCGATGGTTGGAATGCATGCAGTAGATATTCCACTTTTACGTTGGCTTTTTCGTTCATTTCAATGTCCACTAAAACGTGTCAGTACTTCAGGGCTAAATAAGGGTCGTCCAACTTAGCTGCATCCGTTAAAGGGTATAAAAGCTTCAAAAAGAGGAAAATAATCCTGGAAACTTCTCTGCTTGAGCTGCCCCCTACTTGTCAACTGAAGAGCAATGAGAAGAAAAAAAGAAAGTTCAGTGCGTCATTTTGGATAACAAATTTTAACGCTATAGATCTTACACAGAAAATTTCTTACACAGAAAATAAGGAGGTTTATTGAATTAAGGTAGAATTTCCACAACTTCCACGGGGTGCTATAGATTTTTGAATTCAGTTTGTAAATTTTGCTTTAATTTTTTTCTTTCCATTTTGCTCATCTACAATCAGCTGCGACCATAGAGCTATATTAAACTTAATTTAATTGAGCTTTATGGAACCGAGTTATTGTCGGGTCCTAAATAAGTCGAATTTGTTAAAGCAATAATTCAATAAACTAAACGTCGGTTGATTTCGGTGTGTCTTTGTTTTATACTCGAGGGAAAATAGCAATTGAAAAAAAATCTACTTTCGGGATGAAACACGAATTAGCAGGGGGAATACATGTTTCAGACTATATTGATGCAAACTTAAACAAACAGACTTGTCAACTGAAGAGCAATGAGACGGAGAACATGTTGACTGTTCACTTTTTATGTTCACTGCGTTACAGATGCGTGCCCCGTGCTCTTTATAAAGGAAACGGGACACACTGTTGCTTTCCAGTGATTCTATTTTAAAATAGGGTTCCATTGGCTTCAAGGTGAGTCAATTACAGTAAATCCCATTTTTGAAACACCCCCCCCCCAAAAAAAAAAAAAAATTCCTCATATTGATATTGAATAATTATCGGAAATTTACGTCTTGGTAACAAAAACACCCCTATAAAGACTGCTATGTCAATTTTTCGGGAGAAGTGAAATGTACCTTCAACATTTGCCATTCTCTTCTTAAAACGTATGCACTCGCCCCCCGTGGGAGTGGGTGCTGGCACACAGAGCCAGCCGGGAGGGCACTGGTACGGCCATTGATTATTGATGTCACAGACTGAGAATAAAACAATCGGATTGAAATATGAAGTTAATCGCAATATTATACAATGCATCGGCACATTGGAAGTGTGTTGAATGTGAACATTAAATCTGATTAACAGGAAAATTAAGAAGAAATCAATTGCAAAAACTTACGATCTTGTTTGACACCAAACTCGTCGGCTGAAAAGAAAGGAAGAAAGAGAGAGGGAAGTACATTTTATTCCTGATCAGTGCGTCGGTTTGGATGAAAAAAAGTGTCAACACTAAATCTTACACAGATAATTACAAGGATCTTTATTGAAGTAAGGTCGAATGGCCACTAAAACGTGTCAATACTTTACTACTGGTCCGATTGGTGGATTGTATATTGATGCTAAATATGGATGTGGTTCAACTGAGCTGCATCCGTTTAAAGGAACATACTTCAAAAAAGAGGAAAATAAGCCGAGAAACTACTCCGCTTGAGCTGCCCAAACTTGTCAACTGAAGAGCAATGAAGCGGGAAGATGTTGACTGTGCACCTTTTATGTTCACTGCGTTACAGATGCGTGCCCCGTGCTCTTTATAAAGGAAACGGGACACCCTGTTGCTTTCCAATGATTCTATTTTAAAATAGGGTTCCATTGGCTTCAAGGTAAGTCAATTACAGTAAATCCCAGTTTTGAAACAAAACCCCCCCCCCCAAAAAAAAATCCTCATATTAATATTGAATAATTATCGGAAATTTACGTCTTGGTAACAATAACACCCCTATAACGACTGTTCAGTCAATTTTTCGGGAGACGTGAAATTTACCTTCAACATTTGCCATTCTCTTCTTAAAAGCCGCGCACTTGCCCCCCGTGGGAGTGGGTGCTGGCACACAGATCGAGTCGGGAGGGCACTGGTACGGCCATTGATTATTGATGTCACAGACTGAGAATAAAGCAATCGGATTGAAATATGAAGTTTATCGCAATATTATACAATGCATCGGTACATTGGAAGCGTGTTGAATGTGAACATTTAATTTGATTAACAGGAAAATTAATGGATTAGCCTATAGATCGTGGTTTCTTGGTTGATGACTCATCAAAAAACTTAACTTTCCGTCCAAGAAATGACAAAATAAACAATAAACTATTCGAAAAACAATGAAGCGATCATCAGCATTCCTTAAAGTTCAGTTTTTCAAATACTCTTGTTAAGAACAAACAGATACGTTACCCCATTTTCATATTTATTTTTGGAAATAACTGCAACTCCTGCAGAACCTGTGGATATTTTTAGTTTGGACCGGCCGGCCGGCCCCCCCAATTTGAGACCTTTGATGACATGCATACACCCGGTTCCTGTGTTGGGCTATCAGAGGCAAAGAACAAAATTACAATTTAATCTTGATATTGTGTAATGAAAAGACACGTCCTCTCTATCACAAGAGTCGATTAAATGTCATTTCCTATAATTATTCTTATCAGTAAAAGGTAATTTGGAAATATTTACCATGAAATCAGTAACTCAAAATTAATCTTTTCGACTTTACAGTTAATATTAAAACAAAGTATTTTACACTAAATATTCAGTTGAGACCCCCCTCCACCGTTTTGTGTAATCCCGTTTGACCCCCAAACCCCCCTCTGGAACCGCGCCCGGTGTTTCATCATTTTTACACCATTTCCCGTTTTCTTCGAATCACCCCGAACCCTTCCAAATCCCATCGGCATGAACGTCGCCGGAATTTTGTCCAGAGGCAGCTATGATTACTTGACACTTGGGGTGCTGTTGAACTGTAAACGGAGACGTATCATAGAGCACGGATCTGACATTTTAAGGCCCAGTTTTGTCAAAAATCCACAAAAATAAACAGCATAAAATGACCTGGACTATCTTGTTCTCCACCCCCCGGCCCTACACAAGTGAAAATATCCTTTTTTTTTGCTATCCCGCATTATAAAATGCAAGGACAAAAATTCCAATGCAGTAATTAGTTCCCTTATCATTTCAGGGGAGAAACCTGCTGGTACATCATCCAAGACGCTTTGGATCCCTGGGATCTTCACTTGGCGTCGGCTATATCCATGCATGATAATCTACAAAGCCTTGTAATTATTTGACTGCATGGGTAAAGTCCTCTTTTTATTTCCTAAAGTAGAATTTGAACCATTCATTAAAACAAGTGATTGAAACAAAATGAATACGGCGCGAGAGAATATATGAACGTACAAAATAATATTCGAGTTAAAAAAGTATGCTTGTGCTCTAACAAACTTTGAATTTGTATGTTAGGCCCCCCCCCCCCCTAAGTCTCCGGTTTCTGGTATGCGCACGCGTCGCCGTAGCCATGCGCGTCGGCAAAATGAAAAAGTTTTTTCTTTCAATGAAAGATGATGTCTCAAAACCGCCAAACTCACTGGTTTGACTGGAATACTGCTGCTGCACGATTTTAACGTGTTTTTAGATGGGGTTATGATCGAGAATAAGCTTTATGTGGCCTCTCTGGACTCCCATATATTTGCACTAAGTTTAGTCAGGCACCATTTGCAGTCATCAGCCGACATTTGGAGCAAAAAAGTCAGGTAAAAAAAAAAAAAGCCGCGTCGCCGCACCACTATAGCTCCATACCAGAAACCGGAGACTTTTTTTTTTGGCCTTACTGATATCAGGGAATTTTTTTTCTCCCGATTTGAGGAGTCTGCAGCCCTCGCAAATGGACGTTTCTGTTTTGCGTGTAAATGAAAACGCCCTCCAAAAGCCGAATCATTATCGAGCAGCAAATAATTCAATTTTTTTACAGAAATAATTCAATAACTAAACCTCGGTGGACTTCTTCGTTCGATGTCTCATTCGAAATTGAATAACTTATGATGTCGCAAGGAATACAGCAATTGAAAGTTAAATCTTTTACGGGGTCACACTCGAAATACACCTGTAACTGCTTTTGGCTACTTCATCTTCGCAATAACATATTAAAATTAAAAAAACTTTTTAAGTATTTTGTTTTGTAGATATGCCTACCCAGCAACAAGGCATTCAAACGACAATTTTGTATATCAAGAGTTTTCTAGTGGCGTATCTAAGGCTTACCCCCACTCATGGCCTATGCCCCTCCCCCGTGAATCCCCCCCCCCCCCCTCACCTTCTTAGAATTTAGGGGGGGGGGGCTAAAAGGAGCGTTGATATTGTAAAAACAGTTGAGTGCCCTCCTCCAGAAAATGAGGTCCAATTGGATCCCCATCGATGCATCAGTCACTCCTATTGTATTTCTGTTGCAAATCTGTCAACTGTTTGCGCATTTCAAGACATATTAAACAATTTAGTGTTGGATAGTGTGTGTGGTTTGTAATTTGAATTAAACCTGATATCTCAAGAAAAAATAAAAGTTCATTCCAACTTTTACTTTCTCTTTTAACCCCTCGCCCGCCCTGTCTGTTCCCCCCCCCCCTCGGCTATGGCCCGAACCCAGTTCCAGCAGATTTAGCAACAACACGAATCAAATGTCTGTGCGAGTTGCTGGCAAGATTTCGATCGGCCATGTGTGCCATATTTACATAATCTATTATAACAATCTTTGCATGAAGAACAGAGTCTATATTTCTGCTGCAGTCATCACAACAAAATTAATCAATGAAAGATGCGTTTTCATTGCTAATGTTGAGTTCACCTCGTCCCTTTACAAAACAAGCAGATTCGTATTGCTGTGTTTTGTCCCTAGAAAGACAAGCATTTTTCCATTTTGAGAAATAGAAATCAAAGGACGAATGAAGCCGATGTGTAGGGAAGGAATAAATAATGTACACATTTCAAAATATTTGTAATCCGACAATAATTCAGTTCACACCGGGAGGATTGGTCCCTGCCCCGATCATAATCGATAATATACAGAACGTAAACAAGTCTGCTGAACGGGCGGGTCTATTTGTGCAAAAAGTCGTGCAAATAAAGCGGCCTGAAATACAATGAAATACACTGAAATACAAGCGGCCTAAATGGACCAAAAAAGTTCACTCTTACACAATGTATTACATCCGTATCCCCCTATTTCCCATGCCTGGGAGATTTTGGTATATTTTCATCAATTTGCATCCAAGAAAACTCGTGGAACGGATGCAAAAAGATAATTAGGCTGCCGTTCCATTGTCACTGTCTAATAATCTTTCATTGAACAGGGACCCTCATAAATTAGATCGTTATTGATTAACAAGCACCATATCCAATTACGAGGTAATCCATTCTAGTGAGTTTATGAAAACCAGTGCCCTCGAACACGTCGTTACTTTACTTGTAATTATTGCTGGCAGTGTGTGTCAGCAAAAATTCATAATCATAACACGGGGGGGGGGGGGGGAACTCTACCACTCCCAAAAATATATTTTGTAAAAAGTGCCCTTCTTTTTTACGCAAGTGCCCTTATTTTGTACACAAGTGCCTTTTTTGTCACCAGCGGGCTTTTTTTTAGTGCACAGCAAGATTGGACTTTTTTTGCAGGATAACAGGGGCAGATAAATGCACACAAGACTATGAGGATCGTGGTAACTAATTCTGCATTCTGTGTATTTTTTTTCTGGCAATCGAAAAGAGATGGAACTTTCGTTCATTTTCATACACGAGACACCCAAAACACTTCGCTTTGTAAAGTTTTTTTTCTTCAAAATATTAAAACTTCATAGCACGATGCTCTCTTCAAATTTGCTGGTACCCCGCTATGCTTTTGCTCGCATATAATGATTTTTTTCTCGTAAGAAAATTCGGCAAATCTTGATGTGCACATACGTAGTTGGAATACCGAACTCGCCTATTGTGCCGCCCTGAAAAGCGCCACCTATTGTATTATATATAGTACCCATGATCATCCGGTTGAACAACGCCCCCATTTTCGAAATGACTGCCATTGCTTGTTATTCTACCTATTTTTTTTTTTTTTCAAACGACATAGGCGATGACCCTATGCTCGGTAGCCGCTATCTTTCTTATAACATACTCTGTCTGTGTGCCAAATGCCATTCTTGTATCACCAAAGGCTCAATCCCTCCACATATCTACCGAACTATCTTTGGCGATAGTCATTTTGAAATAGTTTTATGTCGGGAAAAAATGAATTGCAATAGTGCAGTTTTGGACACCATTCCATATAAGAACGAAAAGATACTTCATGTTTAGGCTTTCAAACCTAATTATTGTCTCATTCAAAAGTGAATAACCTTCATGTCGCTAGGAAAACAGCAATTGAAAATAACATCTTTTTTCGGGGTCACACTCGAAATACACCTGTACCTGCTTTCGGCTACTTCATCTTCGCAATAACATATTAAAATAAGAAAAATATAGTTGAAGTATTTTGTTTTGAAGATAAACCCACCCAGCAACAAAGCATTCAAACGACAATTTTGTGTATCAAGAGTTTCCTGGTGGCGTATATAAAGGCTTACCCCCACTCATGGCCTATGCCCCTCCCCCGTGAATCCCCCACCTTCTTAGAATTTTGGGGAGGTTCAACGGAGCGTTGATCTTGTAAATATAGTTGAGTGCCCTCCTCCAGAAAATGAGGCCCCTTAAATTGGATCCCATCAGTCACTGCCATTATATTTCTGTTGCAAATCTTTAAACTGTTTGCGCATTTCAAGACAAATTTAAACAATTTAGTGTTGGATTTTGTGAGTGTGTGGTTTGTAATTTGTATAAAACCTGATATCAAAAAAAAAAAAGTTTATCCCAACTTCTACTTTCTCTTTTAACCCCTCGCCCGCCCGCCCTGTCTGTCTGCTTTCCCCACTTTTCTCGGCTATGGCCCGAAAACAGTTCCAGCCGATTTAGCAACAACACGAATCACATGTCTGTTCGGGTTGCTGGCGAGATTTCGATCGGCCATGTGCGCCATATTAATTTCGTATAATCTATTCAATTATTTGCATGAAGTCTATATTTCTGCTGCAGTCATCACAACAAAATTAATCAATCGAAGATGCATTTTCCTTGCTTTTTTTGAGTTTAACCTCCTTCCAGGCTCGGATCCGGGGGGGGGGGGGGTTAAAAAGAAACAGCTATGTCAAAAAAACAAATTCACAGAAATTCATTACAAATAATGCAAAACACCCCCCTGCTCTGACATCCAAAAAATGATACTGGTAATAATGTCCGCCTTTGCACAAAATACTGACAGAGCCAGCTTGGTTAGGGTGTATATGTACACTATTCTGCAATATAGTGTTAATAATCGTCGGATTTGAACAGCGCCCCCATTGAAAGTATGGTACGAGCCCCCGCCCCCTTTCAAAGGACAAATCTGCGATGACCCTACAACCGATATCTTTTTTTATCACATACTCTGACTGTGTGCCAAAATGCCATACTTGTATCATATCATCAAATGCACAATCCCTCCACATTGGCCTATCTGCCACCCTACATACTTGGCGATAGTCATTTTGAAATACTTTTATGTCGGGAAAAAATGAATTAAAATGAATTGTAATCGTGTAGTTTAGGACCCAGTTCAGTATAAAAACGAAAAGACACTTCATGTTTAGGATTTCAAACCTAAATATTTGGCGATGATCATAGAAGCGTAATATCTTCTGGATATATAAGTGCAGGGCTTTGATTAATCACAAATAAGCTTTGAACGGAACTTGTAAAAAAAAATAGAGGTGTCCTCAACTACACGATTACCGAATGAATTTGGACTGCGGAGAATTCGCTGAAGTCAACCCATATCATCTGGTTCAACCAGAAGAGGACGACTAATACTCGGTGTGATTCATGATCCCCCTTCTCTCAACAATTACATTTGTCAAATATTAATTATAGAAAGTCAGATGAGCAAAAGAGGAAAAGCGCTCTCTGGCGTGAAAATGACCCCCAACCTTCAACGACTGACAGGGAAACGTTTTGCCCTTGGTGAACAATGTGTGTATTGTTGGACAATTAGTATAATTTTATATAAAAAGCCAAAAGGTTTTTTCGGTGATTAAAAAAAATAACGACGTGAACTAAAAAAACAGCCCTGAAAGTGCTCTGAGGGCATGCAAATCGTGAATTGGCAGGCGTAGGCAATTTCGGGCCTATTTACTGGCCTTCACCCCTTCATTTAGCAAAACCTTGCAATTTTCAACCAGGCCACATTTCAGGCAAAAGGAAGGACCCATGAATCATATTTCATAAAACAAATGTCTAAACAGGCTTGAACATTCAACAGCTTGTACGCCTCGCTGTGTAATGAAGTTTACATTAAGATTTCCCGCTCTCTAATTGGAGTCTAAATTCCCTCTTAGGTTTAAACTATGTTACCTCGCAGCTCCTTACGTAGCCGGGGCGATTTTTTTTTTCCCAAACGAGATCGGACAATATCAAGAGAGGGCGCTCTTTCTGCGTTATGTATATTCATGATGTCCAGGCTTTAGAGAATAACAAGGAATAATGGTGTTTAAATCTCCGACGATTGACCCCGGATTTGTGGACGGGTTGGAAGTAGTCCTGACTTCTAATCAGGTCATCCGAGTTCGATCCCCAGTGAGCGTTGTTCACGTCCTCTCATTTTACCTTAAATAACTAAAGTGGAGAAGGAACATTTCTCACAAGACGTAAAAGCCTATCTTGGGTTTGTTGTGGAGAACAAGGCATTATATATGCATGTAATGGACCAATCAGAAGATGGAAGGCGGTTGTTGTTTGAAAAAAAGAAAGATTCGCGGGGGGGGGGGACACCCCCTAACAAATTCTCAGTGTCCATCAAGGATCCAAATTTTGCCCTTCACCAGAAAATTGTCATTATGAGAAAGAGCGACCTCACTGTAACTGCATCATCATGGAGGCAGCCATTTTTAATTAAAGGTTGCGCAGACCAGTAAATAGACTGACATAGACCTCAGTGCAATTACGCGCACTTTCCAAAATTATTGAGACACACTTCGAATTTAATTTTTTTTCATCATCTTTAATTTTATCATCTTACGAATCTTTAATTTTGTATGACTTTTAGGAGAAAATTCCATCCAAAGATGATCACCTTTGTGTGATCTTAACAAAAAGATACAACACTATTGTTAAACACTCAGAAAAAATACCAAGTCAGGTTACATTCGGTCAAAATAATACTTTTCGTGTCAAAGCGATACTTGTCCAGGTCGCAATGATACTTCTCTCGATCAGTTTTTTGGATCATTTGACCCGGAACATTTTCAATGAGACCCGGGAAGGTATCATATGGCTCGCATTCCGGGTGAAATTAGCCTTTCGCCAAGGCTATTGTGGCTTAAGGCTAATACAGCACGCACGAGTGGCGAAGCCACGATGCTTTTTCTAACTTGTTTTGTTGAATTATTCATATTTTTTTATGCAAATAAGTAGAGTGCTGAAAGGTTAACCAATCACAACGCAGATTTTGCCGAGTTGCGTCCATTTGTGAAAGAAGGGTGATTTTCGAAAAAACGTAAGAGGAAATAACTAAACAAAATAAGTTCATACACTAAAATAATTTCTTGAAATGCTTATATAAGTAAAATTGTAATAAGATAATGAAAGAACCATTGCGCAGTCACGATCTCGTGGAAAATGAACACTAGACTCGCTTTTTTTTTTTAATTTTGTGTCAGCATCCGGGGTGCGCGCGCGCCTGGGTTGAAGCCACGTGCGCCCTAAAAGGCTAATGACCCTTTTAGGGTAGCAAAAATCGAGATTACAAAGAAAAACGTAAGAAAATCTTGACAAGTTGGAAAAGGCCTCGTGGATTTGCTACTCGCGTGTGTGGTCTCCCGCCCCAGTCGTTTCGTCCCGCCCCAGTCGTTTCGTCCCGCCCCAGTAGTTAAACCACGATGGACTTGGCGAAAGGCTAGGGTCAAATGTGATCAGGGACTTTTTAGACTGAATAGACAACATTTTACAGGCGAACAAATTATGCTTGAAGATGGCGATCGAAGCCACATATTTCATGCTCCAGCCAGCTCAGTTAGTACATTGCTCGGTTGGCTTTACACGACAACGGCAACTTTGCTAACTTCTACAGTTTCTACAATTATTTAAAAGGACATATTTATATGTGACCAATAAAAACCCAGGCTACAACGAGATAACTTTAGTCGCAGGAGCTCATACCATGCCAACAGCATTTATTCAACAGAAATCTTAAATGTGATTACATTTGAACGAATTAAAACCCACCACCTAGAATGACTTTCATGCGTTTGTTTAGTTCAGATATTAGCGTATGATTTTCCATTAGCCTACATCGCAAGTTTAACCCTAAAAGGGCCGGGTTATTATCCCAGCCGGAATCAAACATCTCTCTAAGATCTCAGCCATCGAGTGACGAACAATTATGAAACTTGGAACACGCATAGAACAACTTATCGTAAACATACCCAAGAAATGTTATGACTATAGGTCAAAGGGTTTTGGAATTATGGCTAATTAATTATTCATATGTACGAATAGTAATTCTGCTTTTTTGTGTACACTATACGTATATGGGGATATTCAGTTTCGCTGCGTGGCAACCCGTGGTCCGAATTTTATGTTTTTGGAATCAAGAGATGCGCAAGACTCGAGGCTAAAAAGTCAGAACAGCTCGTCTCGCGAAAAAAAAATTCAAGGCTATCGCGGAAAAAGTTGAGGGGGCGGGGTGGATTCCGCCCCGGCCCTTTTAGGGTTAAAAGGAAGGCCTCATTGGCTTATTAATAACAACACAAAATGATACATGAATGCGATGCAAAGGAAACATTTCCCATAGCAAATTGTGTCAGAAAAACTCGCAGTGGTAGCATCACAATCGTGACACCCATCGGGTGTTGTTAATATTCATTTCCAGATAAAGATTCAGATTAGGATCAGATTAAAATGGTAATTTTGACAATGTGTGATTTACTCATGGTAGTATAGCTTTGTCAACAGTTTCTTCCTTTGGGAGGAATTTCAACTACATGTTAATTTAAAAAGTCTCATTTAACTCGAACAAGGCAAAGACAATACAACTTAAACCCTTCACCGTAATAATTAATCAATTGCGACTTCACCATCCCGAGGCTGTTGGCATTTAGGACTCTGAAATGAAGACCAAAAACAAAACAATAAATGAGGAAAATAAAATCACTTTTTCGGTATTGGTTTAGCTCTATGGAACTGACTTATTGTCGGGCCGCAAATGAGTCGAATTTGTTAAAGCAATAATTCAATAAAGTAAACGTCAGTTGATTTCAGTATGTCTTTGTTTTATACTCGAGGGAAAATGGCAATTGAAATAAAAAATCTACTTTCGGGGTGAAACACGAATTAGCTCGGGGAATACAGCTTTAAGAACTGGATATTTGATATTGCTTCACAGCAACCTCGTCGGTTGAAAGGAAAGAGAGGGGGCGAAATTATTTTATTCTTGGTCAGTGTGTCCGTTTGTATGAAAAAACGGTATTAACGCTAGATTTTACACTGAAAATTACAGCAATCTTGATTGAATTAAGGTCGAATGTCCACGAAAACGTACTCGACTGGTCCGATGGGTGGAATGCATGCAGAAGATATTCCACTTTTACGTTGGCTTTTTCGTTCATTTCAATGTCCACTAAAACGTGTCATTACTTCAGTGCTAAATAAGGGTCGTTCAACTTAGCTGCATCCGTTAAAGGGAATAATAGCTTCAAAAAGAGGAAAATAATCCTGGAAACTTCTCTGCTTGAGCAGCCCCCTACTTGTCAACTGAAGAGCAATGAGAAGAAAAAAAGAAAGTTCAGTGCGTCATTTTGGATAACAAATTTTAACGCTATAGATCTTACACAGAAAATTTCTTACACAGAAAACAAGGAGGTTTATTGAATTAAGGTAGAATTTCCACAACTTCCACGGGGTGCTATAGATTTTTGAATTCAGTTTGTAAATTTTGCTTTAATTTTGTTCTTTCCATTTTGCTCATCTACAATCAGCTGCGACCATAGAGCTATATTAAACTTAATTTAATTGAGCTTTATGGAACCGAGTTATTGTCGGGTCCTAAATAAGTCGAATTTGTTAAAGCAATAATTCAATAAACTAAACGTCGGTTGATTTCGGTGTGTCTTTGTTTTATACTCGAGGGAAAATAGCAATTGAAAAAAAATCTACTTTCGGGATGAAACACGAATTAGCAGGGGGAATACATGTTTCAGACTATATTGATACAAACTTAAACAAACAGACTTGTCAACTGAAGAGCAATGAGACTGAGAACATGTTGACTGTTCACTTTTTATGTTCACTGCGTTACAGATGCGTGCCCCGTGCTCTTTATAAAGGAAACGGGACACACTGTTGCTTTCCAGTGATTCTATTTTAAAATAGGGTTCCATTGGCTTCAAGGTGAGTCAATTACAGTAAATCCCATTTTTGAAACATCCCCCCCCCCAAAAAAAATCCTCATATTGATATTGAATAATTATCGGAAATTTACGTCTTGGTAACAAAAACACCCCTATAAAGACTGCTATGTCAATTTTTCGGGAGAAGTGAAATTTACCTTCAACATTTGCCATTCTCTTCTTAAAACGTATGCACTCGCCCCCCGTGGGAGTGGGTGCTGGCACACAGAGCCAGCCGGGAGGGCACTGGTACGGCAATTGATTATTGATGTCACAGACTGAGAATAAAGCAATCGGATTGAAATATGAAGTTAATCGCAATATTATACAATGCATTGGCACATTGGAAGTGTGTTGAATGTGAACATTAAATCTGATTAACAGGAAAATTAAGAAGAAATCAATTGCAAAAACTTACGATCTTGTTTGACACCAAACTCGTCGGCTGAAAAGAAAGGAAGAAAGAGAGAGGGAAGTACATTTTATTCCTGATCAGTGCGTCGGTTTGGATGAAAAAAAATGTCAACACTAAATCTTACACAGATAATTACAAGGACCTTTATTAAGGTAAGGTCGAATGGCCACTAAAACGTGTCAATACTTTACTACTGGTCCGATTGGTGGATTGTATATTGATGCTAAATATGGATGTGGTTCAACTGAGCTGCATCCGTTTAAAGGAACATACTTCAAAAAAGAGGAAAATAAGCCGAGAAACTACTCCGCTTGAGCTGCCCCAACTTGTCAACTGAAGAGCAATGAAGCGGGAAGATGTTGACTGTTCACCTTTTATGTTCACTGCGTTACAGATGCGTGCCCCGTGCTCTTTATAAAGGAAACGGGACACACTGTTGCTTTCCAATGATTCTATTTTAAAATAGGGTTCCATTGGCTTCAAGGTAAGTCAATTACAGTAAATCCCAGTTTTGAAACAAAACATCCCCCCCCCCAAAAAAAATCCTCATATTAATATTGAATAATTATCGGAAATTTACGTCTTGGTAACAATAACACCCCTATAACGACTGTTAAGTCAATTTTTCGGGAGAAGTGAAATTTACCTTCAACATTTGCCATTCTCTTCTTAAAAGCCGCGCACTTGCCCCCCGTGGGAGTGGGTGCTGGCACACAGATCGAGCCGGGAGGGCACTGGTACGGCCATTGATTATTGATGTCACAGACTGAGAATAAAGCAATCGGATTGAAATATGAAGTTCATCGCAATATTATACAATGCATCGGTACATTGGAAGCGTGTTGAATGTGAACATTAAATCTGATTAACAGGAAAATTAAGAAGAAATCAACTGCAGAAACTTACAAAAATATTGTTTGACACCAAACTCGTCGGCTGAAAAGAAAGCAAGAAAGAAAGTTCAGTGCGTCCATTTGGATAACAAATTGTAACGCTAGATATTACACAGAAAATTTCTTACACAGAAAACAAGGATCTTTATTGAATTAAGGTAGAATTTTCACAACTTCCACGGGGTGCTATAGATTTTCGAATTCAGTTTGTAAGTTTTGCTTTAATTTTGTTCTTTCCATTTTGCTCATCTACAATCAGCAGCGACCATAGCCTTTCACCAAGGCCATCGTGGTTTAACTTGCCCGCATTCAAAGCGGCGAAACAAAAACAAAACAAAAACAAAAACGAGAAATAGAAAGAAAATGTTACCTTCGTTAGTTTCGGCCGCGAGGACAGAGCCCAGGCACACCAGAACGACCAAGCAGATATAAGCCTTCATCTTGACTGCATAAAGATACGGTAACCCAGAATAATACAAATATACACAACAAGAACGGTACTAGTTCCATATACCTGCATGCATCGGGCATCAATGGGTTTTCCTGCCATGTTGTCTTAATCATGATAATGCCAGAGGTGTAATGACTCAGTTTAGCTGGTGGTTAACAAGATAAATTGAAATCTGTATCTGCAGATATCTTGATCTACAAATTCCGAAAACGCGACTCCAGCATCTATGGCGTCAAATCAAATGATTTAAAGAGAGCTATTGGACTGAACGAATATCAGGTTAACGATCAACGTAAATACACTTGTGACTTAATACATGTTCACAATGGAAACTGAATCACCTAGTACACGGTGCAAAAGCTGACGAAATCCCCGAAAGGTACCAAAATCCATCCATCGCTGTGCGCGCAGGTCAACTCAAATTTTCTTCGTGCTCTCATATTGGACGGATTTTGTACGCAGACACTCGCCGGTGCGTGCAAATGTAATTTAATGTTGCAGAGGATGGACTTTTCACAATCTAGCTTTGCAGCGAACATGAACGAGATCAGCGGTGACTAGCAGACTCGGAGGACGGCGGGAACGTGGAAAACCTACCACCGTACTCGCGGGTGCATTATTCTCACGATGGCTTAAAATAGAGCTCGTCCAGAACTGGCACCCATAGGAAAGCGCGCGTTAGCAAATCGTGACGTCATCATGTCTAGGGTCTATTCCCTAAATGAATTCGTTCGAATAGCTTCCCCGAGTTAACTCGGATAAAGGCAGATGGTAATTCGGATAGAATCAACAGAAACCGGTTGAAACCAACCGAACAAACCAGTTATAACTGGTAGTTCTGATGGAATCAGCAGGAACCAGTTGAAACCAACTGAACAAACCAATAATAACTGTACGTAGTTCTGATGGAATAAGCAGGAACCAGTTGAAACCAGTTGAACGACCGAGTAATAACTGGTCATTCTGATGGAATCAACAGGAACCAGTTGAAACCACTTGAACGAACCAGTTACCTACTGGTAATTCTTATGGAGTCGTGTATTGGTCGTGACAGGCCTGTAAGACGAACGTTTTGGCATCTTATACAGATAAGCTAACACAATGCAAGCTGTCGCGTCGTTTTAGCCGTGAAAGGTAGGGCGGATTTCGACGATGGATTGAAAATACTGACAAAGTAAGCTACTTACATGAAGTTGATGCTGTTGTGCTCCTGAAGTAGAGATAAGCTTGCTAGTTGACGACAATCGCCGGAATGACTATTTGAAGAACGAAACAGACTTTTTATACTTTTTGGATGTAAATGGACGGTGCAGAGCTTACGATAGTGGTATCGAAGGACCGATAGCGTGTGAGGAGAATCAGCAGACGTTCGTGATTGGCTGAAAATTATAAGATGTGAACTCCATTGAAACACCGATCCATTGACACGATTTCTTGACCAGTTACAGCTGCGATTAAATATTGACATGCGTGCACTAAAGTCCGCCATGCGTGCGCGTGCGTTTGACGCACGAGCTGGAACATGCAGTGTGGCATTGGATGGGGTCACGTGTTGTTGCCCACGTGTTCAGTGGGCGGGGCTTAATGGATTAGCCTATAGATCGTGGTTTCTTGGTTGATGACTCATCAAAAAACTTAACTTTCCGTCCAAGAAATGACAAAATAAACAATAAACTATTCGAAAAACAATGAAGCGATCATCAGCATTCCTTAAAGTTAAGTTTTTCAAATACTCTTGTTAAGAACAAACAGATACGTTACCCCATTTTCATATTTATTTTTGGAAATAACTGCAACTCCTGCAGAACCTGTGGATATTTTTAGTTTGGACCGGCCGGCCGCCCCCCCCCCCCAATTTGAGACCTTTGATGACATGCATACACCCGGTTCCTGTGTTGGGCTATCAGAGGCAAAGAACAAAATTACAATTTAATCTTGATATTGTGTAATGAAAAGACACGTCTTCTCTATCACAAGAGTCGATTAAATGTCATTTCCTATAATTATTCTTATCAGTAAAAGGTAATTTGGAAATATTTACCATGAAATCAGTAACTCAAAATTAATCTTTTCGACTTTACAGTTAATATTAAAACAAAGTATTTTACACTAAATATTCAGTTGAGACCCCCCCTCCACCGTTTTGTGTAATCCCGTTTGACCCCCAAACCCCCCTCTGGAACCGCGCCCGGTGTTTCATCATTTTTACACCATTTCCCGTTTTCTTCGAATCACCCCGAACCCTTCCAAATCCCATCGGCATGAACGTCGCCGGAATTTTGTCCAGAGGCAGCTATGATTACTTGACACTTGGGGTGCTGTTGAACTGTAAACGGAGACGTATCATAGAGCACGGATCTGACATTTTAAGGCCCAGTTTTGTCAAAAATCCACAAAAATAAACAGCATAAAATGACCTGGACTATCTTGTTCTCCACCCCCCGGCCCTACACAAGTGAAAATATCCTTTTTTTTCGCTATCCCGCATTATAAAATGCAAGGACAAAAATTCCAATGCAGTAATTAGTTCCCTTATCATTTCAGGGGAGAAACCTGCTGGTACATCATCCAAGACGCTTTGGATCCCTGGGATCTTCACTTGGCGTCGGCTATATCCATGCATGATAATCTACAAAGCCTTGTAATTATTTGACTGCATGGGTAAAGTCCTCTTTTTATTTCCTAAAGTAGAATTTGAACCATTCATTAAAACAAGTGATTGAAACAAAATGAATACGGCGCGAGAGAATATATGAACGTACAAAATAATATTCGAGTTAAAAAAGTATGCTTGTGCTCTAACAAACTTTGAATTTGTATGTTAGGCCCCCCCCCCCCTAAGTCTCCGGTTTCTGGTATGCGCACGCGTCGCCGTAGCCATGCGCGTCGGCAAAATGAAAAAGTTTTTTCTTTCAATGAAAGATGATGTCTCAAAACCGCCAAACTCACTGGTTTGACTGGAATACTGCTGCTGCACGATTTTAACGTGTTTTTAGATGGGGTTATGATCGAGAATAAGCTTTATGTGGCCTCTCTGGACTCCCATATATTTGCACTAAGTTTAGTCAGGCACCATTTGCAGTCATCAGCCGACATTTGGAGCAAAAAAGTCAGGTAAAAAAAAAAAAAGCCGCGTCGCCGCACCACTATAGCTCCATACCAGAAACCGGAGACTTTTTTTTTTGGCCTTACTGATATCAGGGAATTTTTTTTCTCCCGATTTGAGGAGTCTGCAGCCCTCGCAAATGGACGTTTCTGTTTTGCGTGTAAATGAAAACGCCCTCCAAAAGCCGAATCATTATCGAGCAGCAAATAATTCAATTTTTTTACAGAAATAATTCAATAACTAAACCTCGGTGGACTTCTTCGTTCGATGTCTCATTCGAAATTGAATAACTTATGATGTCGCAAGGAATACAGCAATTGAAAGTTAAATCTTTTACGGGGTCACACTCGAAATACACCTGTAACTGCTTTTGGCTACTTCATCTTCGCAATAACATATTAAAATTAAAAAAAACTTTTTAAGTATTTTGTTTTGTAGATATGCCTACCCAGCAACAAGGCATTCAAACGACAATTTTGTATATCAAGAGTTTTCTAGTGGCGTATCTAAGGCTTACCCCCACTCATGGCCTATGCCCCTCCCCCGTGAATCCCCCCCCCACCTTCTTAGAATTTAGGGGGGGGGGGGCTAAAAGGAGCGTTGATATTGTAAAAACAGTTGAGTGCCCTCCTCCAGAAAATGAGGTCCAATTGGATCCCCATCGATGCATCAGTCACTCCTATTGTATTTCTGTTGCAAATCTGTCAACTGTTTGCGCATTTCAAGACATATTAAACAATTTAGTGTTGGATAGTGTGTGTGGTTTGTAATTTGAATTAAACCTGATATCTCAAGAAAAAATAAAAGTTCATTCCAACTTTTACTTTCTCTTTTAACCCCTCGCCCGCCCTGTCTGTTCCCCCCCCCCCCTCGGCTATGGCCCGAACCCAGTTCCAGCAGATTTAGCAACAACACGAATCAAATGTCTGTGCGAGTTGCTGGCAAGATTTCGATCGGCCATGTGTGCCATATTTACATAATCTATTATAACAATCTTTGCATGAAGAACAGAGTCTATATTTCTGCTGCAGTCATCACAACAAAATTAATCAATGAAAGATGCGTTTTCATTGCTAATGTTGAGTTCACCTCGTCCCTTTACAAAACAAGCAGATTCGTATTGCTGTGTTTTGTCCCTAGAAAGACAAGCATTTTCCATTTTGAGAAATAGAAATCAAAGGACGAATGAAGCCGATGTGTAGGGAAGGAATAAATAATGTACACATTTCAAAATATTTGTAATCCGACAATAATTCAGTTCACGCCGGGAGGATTGGTCCCTGCCCCGATCATAATCGATAATATACAGAACGTAAACAAGTCTGCTGAACGGGCGGGTCTATTTGTGCAAAAAGTCGTGCAAATAAAGCGGCCTAAAATACAATGAAATACACTGAAATACAAGCGGCCTAAATGGACCAAAAAAGTTCACTCTTACACAATGTATTACATCCGTATCCCCCTATTTCCCATGCCTGGGAGATTTTGGTATATTTTCATCAATTTGCATCCAAGAAAACTCGTGGAACGGATGCAAAAAGATAATTAGGCTGCCGTTCCATTGTCACTGTCTAATAATCTTTCATTGAACAGGGACCCTCATAAATTAGATCGTTATTGATTAACAAGCACCATATCCAATTACGAGGTAATCCATTCTAGTGAGTTTATGAAAACCAGTGCCCTCGAACACGTCGTTACTTTGCTTGTAATTATTGCTGGCAGTGTGTGTCAGCAAAAATTCATAATCATAACACGGGGGGGGGGGGACTCTACCCCTCCCCCAAAAAATATATTTTGTAAAGAGTGCCCTTCTTTTTTACGCAAGTGCCCTTATTTTGTACACAAGTGCCTTTTTTGTCACCAGCGGGCTTTTTTTTTTAGTGCCCAGCAAGATTGGATTTTTTTTTTGCAGGATAACAGGGGCAGATAAATGCACACAAGGCTATGAGGGTCGTGGTAACTAATTAATAATAATAATAATAATAATAAAAGAACATTTGTAAAGCGCCGGTATCCGCCAAAAATAGGCGCTCATGGCGCTCGAGGAGAAAGTCAAGTTAAGATTGTGTGTTGTGAGAGTAAGCTTGTTTGTACAGGTGAAATTTTATGTTTGTCTTAAATGTTGTGATGGATGGAGATGATTTGATAGCCAGAGGGAGTTGGTTCCAAACTCGGGTTGACGCTGCAGCAAAGGATCTGTCACCCCACAGAGTGGAGGTCCTGGGCTCATGAAGCATCATGAGCTCACTGGAGCGAAGTCCGGTGCGTGCTGTTGAGTACGGGTTGATGAGATCGATGAGATACTCCGGCGCATTGTTGTGGAGGATTTTGTAAACGAATAGGCCAAGTTTGTATTTAATTCTGTATGATACTGGAAGCCAGTGGAGATCTGCTAGTACAGGAGTGATGTGAGAATGTTTACTAGTGAGAGAGATTAGTCTGGCACTGATGTTTTGTAGTCGCTGCAAACGGTTTAGTTGATTTAGGTTAATGCCATACAATAGTGAATTGCCCATGTCAATTTTGGATGTGATGAAAGCGTGAACAAGTATTTCAGTTGTGTGTTTGTCAAGATATTTTCGTATGTGTCCGATAGTGAATTGCCCATGTCAATTGTGGATGTGATGAAAGCGTGAACAAGTATTTCAGTTGTGTGTTTGTCAAGATATTTTCGTATGTGTCCGATGTTACGGATCGACATGCAGACTGATCTAGAGATTGATGTAAGGTGATGTTCCATGGATAGAGATGAATCAAAGATAATACCAAGATTTCTGACTTGATTTGATGGCATGATGGTTGAATCACCAACCCTTATGGATGGAACATGAACTTTGCACGATTGCTGCTTTGAACCTATGATGATAAATTCGGTCTTTTCATCGTTGAATTTGAGCCAGTTGTGAGTCATCCAAGAACGTACGTCATCAATGCATGTTTCCATCTGCTGGATTGCTGAATCAACCTTGTGTTGTTGAGGGTCTACTGACATATATAATTGGGTATCATCTGCATAACAATGATAGGATATACCATGCTTTCGAATGATTTCACCAAGTGGCATTGTATACAGAGAGAACAAGACGGGCCCTAGGACTGATCCTTGAGGTAGCCCAAAATCAAGAGAGACAGTAGATGAACTTGAATCATTGACCCGGACAAATTGAGATCGGTCATTAAGGTATGATTTAAACCAGTCTAATGCAACTCCATCTATCCCAATACGAGTGTTGAGGCGGCTGAATAATGTGGGATGGTCAACTGTATGAAAAGCTGCTGATAGGTCGAGCAACACGAGCAATGATATCCTGCGCTTGTCCATAGCCTGCAACAGGTCATTTTGGATTTTGAGGGTGGCAGACTCGACGCTGTGATTAGCACGGAAGGCAGATTGATGCGGGTCATGTAGATTGTTCTCAATTAAGAAAGATGAGAGTTGCATTAAGACTACCCTATCAAGGGTTTTACTCAAAAGGGAAAGATTCGAGACTGGTCTGTAATTCTTCATTTCCTATTTGTTTAGATGCGGCTTCTTTAAAAGAGGTCGTATCTGAGCAACTTTCATATCATCCGGTACATCACCAAACAGTAAACTGTCATTAATGATGCCAGTGAAAACCGGCACAAGGGAAGCTGAGCATTTCTTAAACAGGGATGATGGAATTGGATCTAATTCGCAGGATTTAGATGATGATTTACTGAGAATGTTAGACACATCATTTTCTGTAACTGGCTGAAATGATGTGAGGTGATGTGAGGCACAGAGCTCTTCCTCATGCGGCAAATCAGTAGTAACACGCTTGAAACCTTGGCGAATCTTCTGGATCTTCTCAGTGAAGGAACAGCAGAACTCATTTGCCAGATTCTCGTCACTGCTTTCAGGGAGAGGGGACACACGACACCTGTGAAGTAATCGGTCTTATTCTGTGCAATTTTTTTCTGGCAATCGAAAAGAGATGGAACTTTCGTTCGCAAAGATCATTTTCATACACAAGACACCTAAAACACTTTGCTTTCTAAAGGTTTTTTTTCTTCAAAATATTAAAACTTTATAGCACGATGCTCTCTTCAAATTTGCTGGTACCCCGCTATGCTTTTGCGCGCATATAATGATTTTTTTCCCGTAAGAAAATTCGGCAAATCTTGATGTGCACATACGTAGTTGGAATACCGAACTCGCCTATTGTGCCGCCCTGAAAAGCGCCACCTATTATCTTATAGTACCCATGATCATCCGGTTGAACAACGCCCCCATTTTCAAAATGACGGCCATTGCTTGTTATTCTACCTATATTTTTTTCAAACGACATATCTGCGATGACCCTATGCTCGGTAGCCGCTATCTTTCTTATAACATACTCTGTTTGTGCGCCAAATGCCATTCTTGTATCATCAAAGGCTCAATCCCTCCACATATCTGCCGTACTATATATACAATCTTTTGCGATAGTCATTTTGAAATACTTTATGTCGGGAAAAAATGAATTGCAATAGTGCAGTTTAGGACTCCGTTCAATATAAGAACGAAAAGACACTTCATGTTTAGGCTTAATATTTTAGCTAAGTATTTGGCGATGAACAGATAATACAAGCAGGAAAAGTTATTTGATATGTTTGGAATCATCAATTCGCAAAGATCATAATATCTTCTGGAAAGAGGGCAGGGTTTTGATTAATCATAAGCAGCTGTGAACGGAACTTGTAAAAAATAGAGTTGTCCTATACCGGTACTACACGACTATCAATTGAATTTGGACTGCGGAGAATTCGCTGAAATCAACCTATATCTCGTTAAACCAAAAGAGGACGACTAATACTCGATTCATGATCCCCCTTCTCTCAACAATTACATTTGTAAAATATTAATTATAGAAACTCAGATGAGGAAAGGAGGAAAAGCGCCCTCTGGCGTCAAATGACCCCCAACCTTGAAACGACCGACTGAAAAAAAGCTTTGCCTCTTGTCAACAATTTGTATTGCTGAAAAATTTGTGAAGAAATAATTCCATAACTAAACCTGGTGGACTTTTCGTTCGATGTCTCGTTCAAAAGTGAATAACTTTCATGTCGCTAGGAAAACAGCAATAGAAAATGACATCTTGTTTTCGGGGTCACACTCGAAATACACCTTTAACTGCTTTTGGCTAGTTCATCTTCGCAATAACATATTAAAATTTAAAAAAAAATTATAGTTTAAGTATTTTGCTTTGTAGATATGCCTACCCAGCAACAAGGCATTCAAACGACAATTTTGTATATCAAGAGTTTTCTAGTGGCGTATGTAAGGCCTACCCCCACTCATGGCCTATGCCCCTCCCCCGTGAATCCCCCACCTTCTTAGAATTTAGGGGGGGGGGGGCTAAAAGGAGCGTTGAAATTGTAAAAACAGTTGAGTGCCCTCCTCTAGAAAATGAGGTCCCTTAAATTGGATCCCATCAGTCACTGCCATTATATTTCTCTTGCAAATCGGTCAACTGTTTGCGTATTTCAAGACAAATTTAAACAATTTAGTGTTGGATTTTACGTGTGTGTGGTTTGTAATTTGAATAGAACCTGATATCGAAAGAACATTTTTAAAAAGTTCATCCCAACTTCTACTTTCTCTTTTAACCCCTCGCCTGCCCGCCCTGTCTGTCTGTTTTCCCCACTTTTCTCGGCTATGGCCCGAAGCCAGTTCCAGCCGATTTAGCAACAACACGAATCACATATCAGCTGTTCGGGTTGCTGGCGAGATTTCGATTGGCCATGTGCGCCATATTTGCATAATCTATTATATAATAATCTTTGCATGAAGGACAGAGTCTATATTTCTGCTGCAGTCATCGCAACAAAAGTATTCAATCAAAGATGCATTTTCCTTGCTTTCCTTGCATTTTCCTTGACCGGAAAAGAAGTTTTGCCTCTAGTGAACACCTTGTAATGCTGGAGAATTTTTAAAATTATGTATAAGAAGCAAAATCTTTTTGGGTGATAAAGAAAAATAACGACATGAACGTCTACGTCCGGAGTGGGAGGGCCGAGGCTGTTATACCCTTGTTGCTTTAGTAGTCTTGCCGTTAAGTAGTGTTCACATTTCTTCTTGTTTTTTTCTTTTTAGTTTGAATGGAAATTTTGTTCAAAAGTAAAACTAACAACTAACCAGGAAAATAGCACGTTGTAAATAGATAATTCACTCGCAAAAACTGATACACAAAATCGTTTTATTCAACAGCAATCAAGAGCAAGATTACAAAGCGTTATGATACTGAATTAATTAAGACCCACCACACAGAATGAGTGTTCATGGTTGTATTTAGTTCAGATCATATATAGCATTATTTTTTTATATTTTCTTCCAGTGGCCTTGGCCTACAGGTCAGTTTTTTTGGAACTCTTTACAATATTATGTCTTGTAAATGAAAACAGATGTCAGCAAGTTTTGAAGTAATGGCAAAGCAAGGAAATATTTTCCATAGGAGATTGTGTCAGAAAAAACAGTTGATAGCTTCACAATCGTTACAACCTATCAAGTGTTGTTAATTGCTAATTCCTATAGATTTAAATTCAGATTAGCTTCAGATTTAAAATGGTAATCAGAAAATTTGTGATTCACCATCCCATTGCTGTTGGTATTTTTGGAATCTGAAATGAAGACCAACAACAAGAAAAAATCATGCCATTTTTTTTCATAATTTATGCATGAAGCTAAAAAGGCAAACATGCGGTTATTTGCTGTACTTGTCTCTGAGAAAGGAAGTCTATAGTCCTCTTTGCGCATGCTTGAATGATATACGTACACTGACTAACTAGCTGAGTTGATTGAATGACCGCCTCACTCACTGACTAACTAGCTCCCTGATTGACCGAGTGACTGACAAACTAACTCACTGAGTTGATTGAATGACCGCCTCACTCACTGACTAACTCCCCCGTAATTGACCGAGTGACTGACGAACTAACTCACTGAGTTGATTGAATGATCGCCTCACTCACTGACTAACTAGCTCCCTGATTGACCGAGTGACTGACGAACTAACTCACTGAGTTAATTGAATGACCGCCTCACTCACTGACTAACTAGCTCCCTGATTGACCGAGTGACTGACGAACTAACTCATTGAGTAATTGATTGAATGACCGCCTCACTCCCCGACTAACTATCTCCCTGATTGACCGAGTGACTGACGAACTAACTCACTGAGTTGATTGAATGACCGCCTCACTCACTGACTAACTAGCTCCCTCCCCGACTGAGTGACTGACGAACTAACTCACTGAGTTGATTGAATGACCGCCTCACTCACTGAATAACTAGCTCCCTAATTGACCGAGTGACTGACGAACTAACTCCCCGAGTAATTGATTGAATGACCGCCTCACTCACTGACTAACTAGCTCCCTCCCCGACCGAGTGACTGACGAACTAACTCACCGAGTAATTGATTGAATGACCGCCTCACTCACTGACTAACTAGCTCCCTGATTGACCGAGTGACTGACGAACTAACTCATTGAGTAATTGATTGAATGACCGCCTCACTCACTGACTAACTAGCTCCCTGATTGACCGAGTGACTGACGAACTAACTCACTGAGTAATTGATTGAATGACCGCCTCACTCACTGACTAACTAGCTCCCTGATTGACCGAGTGACTGACGAACTAACTCACTGAGTAATTGATTGAATGACCGCCTCACTCACTGACTAACTAGCTCCCTGATTGACCGAGTGACTGACGAACTAACTCCCCGAGTAATTGATTGAATGACCGCCTCACTCACTGACTAACTAGCTCCCTGATTGACCGAGTGACTGACGAACTAACTCACTGAGTTGATTGAATGACCGCCTCACTCACTGACTAACTCCCCCCCTGATTGACCGAGTGACTGACGAACTAACTCACTGAGTAATTGATTGAATGACCGCCTCACTCCCCGACTAACTATCTCCCTGATTGACCGAGTGACTGACGAACTAACTCACTGAGTTACCGCCTCACTCACTGACTAACTAGCTCCCTCCCCGACCGAGTGACTGACGAACTAACTCACCGAGTAATTGATTGAATGACCGCTCACTCACTGACTAACTAGCTCCCTAATTGACCGAGTGACTGACGAACTAACTCACTGAGTAATTGATTGAATGACCGCCTCACTCACTGACTAACTAGCTCCCTGATTGACCGAGTGACTGACGAACTAACTCACTGAGTTGATTGAATGACCGCCTCACTCACTGACTAACTAGCTCCCTAATTGACCGAGTGACTGACGAACTATTAACTCACATAGGCCAAGTTCGCGCAAGGACTATAGTTGACCAATGGTTAACTAACGTTTGCCCGAACTCTGTCTAGTCAACGGTGGTTGGCTACGCTAGTCGACTATTTGGAACCAGCCTACTGGGGTTGGTTGCTTCGCTGGTAACCAATACCCGCGCGCATTCATAACGCTAGCAGAGAGCCAGGATCCAGAAGTTTTGCGATGACATTTTGACCAGCGTTTGACTACAGACGTTCGCACGTTGCTATCAGTGCGCAGGCGTAAGGTACGTCACAAATCAACCACTAGTCGACTAATGGTCCTTGCCCGAACTTGGCCTGAGTTGATTGAATGACCGCCTCACTCACCGACTAACTAGCTCCCTCCCCGATTGACCGAGTGACTGACGAACTTACTCACTGAGTTGATTGAATGACCGCCTCACTCACTGACTAACTAGCTCCCTAATTGACTGAGTGACTGACTAACTAACTCCCCGAGTTGATTGAATGACCGCCTCACTCACTGACTAACTAGCTCCCCAATTGACCGAGTGACTGACGAACTAACTCCCCGAGTTGATTGAATGACCGCCTCACTCACTGACTAACTAGCTCCCTAATTGACCGAGTGACTGACGAACTAACTCACTGAGTTGATTGAATGACCGCCTCACTCACTGACTAACTAGCTCCCGATTGACCGAGTTACTGTTCTGAAGTCTCACCAAGGCCACGTGCATGAACAGTTTCCCACTATTCAAGTTCTGAATCCATTGAATAGACTTTACTAAGCGTTCCTTGTCTCTGGTTGAAGTTAGTAAAAGACGACTTTAAATTTACTTAACGCTCTGTGTAAGACACCTCGCGAACAGGGCTGAGTAGGTCATTTGGAACAGTATCTGTCTGTTATTTCGAAGCTAGCGTGTTCGATTCCGCAAACACTATAATGTCTGACCTATGCTCCTCAATGTCTGTCCTATTTTTGAAGGTAAATGAAAACCGAATTAAAATTCTCAAAAGGTTCAACGCGTCCTCATCTCACATCGGAGCTTTTTTTGCCAGCTGACGCAGGTCAGCTTTTTCGTGTGTGCATGACCCATGCACACCAAAGTCTCCCACAGTAAGCAGCCCAGAATGCATTGCGTTTCCGTACAGATTATGGTACAATGATGCACCCCTGTATTAAAGTTCCCCTCGATACTAGTGCTAAATGCCCATACTTCAACATTCCTTTTAAAATACTGAAAACTCTCACAGGTTTTAAAGCTGAACAGAAACGTGATGATCAACATTTTATCTTTCATTTTTTTTTTATTTGTGGTGGGTTGCAAATTGACTTTTCGAGAAATTCTCACCCCAACACCCTATTTTTCCCAAAGCGGAAAAGTAGCCATCTTAAAAACCGATCCCTCCTGCCCTCCACAACACGGAAAACTAGCGCCAAATTCGAGCCCAATTGCATCAAAAATGCTCAGAATTTGAATCCCATAGTCCGGGCCAGAGGTTCATTGCCATATCTCTTCAATTCCCCTATTTTATGGCTCTCAGAACTCTCTAATATAGAATATTTTGAGGGTATAACTTTTATTCATGAGCTCGGAGGATGGGTTAGTCCTAGTCTGCTGTGCACGCACAAGCGTTTAACCCCAACTACCGGCCTTTTCATAGAGGTTTGTATAGTTTCTCTTCACTTCGATTTGAATCGGAGTAAGGCGGGCGGGTGGGGGATAGATGACTTATTCATGAAGAAACTGTTGAGGTAATTTTCCGCTGTCGTATGAAACTTGGACTCCGATGAAATCTGTTCTCTTATACGGTTCTACATCCTTGAAGGACATTGTGATATTTATTAAACAAAGTGATATTAAAATGGTTTAACACTCTGAAAAATCCCGAGTCAGATTAAATCCCGTCAAACTGACACTTTTCCGTGTCAAAGTGGCACTTTTCCGGGTCAAAGTGACACTTTTCCAGGTCGAAATTGTCAATTTGACCCGAAGTAGTATCACTTAGTCTAATATGACCCGCATTCCGCAGGACATGCATATCTGACCCGGGACGTTTTAGATAGAGTGAAGATATTTTACTGGAGATATTATGCTCGAAGATAGCGATTAGATGCTTCAAGGCACATATTTCAAGTTCTTCTACGGTTTCTGCATTAAAAAGGACATTTCAATTGCGACAAAAAAATAACAGGCTACGAAGAGATAACTTTGGTCGCAGGAGCTCATACCATGCCAACAGCATTTATTCAACAGAAATCTTAAAAGTGTGATTACAATAATTAAGACCCACCACCCAGAATGACTTTTCATGCTTTTGTTTAGTTCAGATATAGCGTGTGATTTGTTTCATCTGCCTACAGGTCAGTTTTAAGTCTTCATAATTCACTGTATAATGTCTTGTAAGCGAAAACTGATTTCAGCAAGCTGTAAAGAAAGGCCTATGTAATAACAAGACAACATGCTAAATAAATGCGATGCAAAGGAGGAAGTTGTGTCAGAGAAACTCGCAGTGGTAGCTTCACAATCGTGACACCCATCGGGTGTTGTTGTTCATTTCCAGATAAAGATTCTGATTAGGATCAGATTAAATAGTAATCGAAAAATATGTCATAAATTTACTCACGGGAGTTAGCTTTGTCAACTTTTATTCCTTGTGGGAATTTCAATTACATGTAGATGCAAAAAGTCTCATTTAACTCGAACAAGGCAAAGACAATACAACTTAATCCCTACACCGTAATAAATAATCAATTGCGACTTCATCATCCCAAGGCTGTTGGCATTTGGAATCTGAAATGAAGACCAAAACAAGAGAAAATAAAAATAATTTCATTGTTAAGCTCACACCAAACTCGTTGGATGAAAAAAAATAGGAAAAAAATAAAAACGTTTTTGGTATTTACGTCCTTAGAACTTGCTTAAAATGTCAGTGCTAGAAATCACATGCACAGAAACTAGTACAGGAATGTTAAATGTCTATAATGGTGTCAAATCTAGCCCAGGTTGGACGATTGTCTTCGTTGCATTACGACTGACGTCCAGGTTCTTAGACCTCTGTGTAATACGACTCAAAAAAAGAAAATTATTGTTTTGAGCACTTCATATCGTGGACTCCCTCTGTACGTAGGGAGGTAAGGAAGTCTACTAGGTTACATTGGTTTCAAGGTAAGTCAATTACAGCAAAATGCAGTTTTGAATGACAAATTTTCCTCTTTTTGAGGTTATTATTTCCTTAAACGGGTGCAGCTAAGTTGAACGATTATATCTGTCATTACGTGGGCTCACTAGCTTTGGCCAAACAAAAAAGTCTCCGGTTTCAGGTATGCGCCCGTGTCGCCCTTGCCATGCGCTTCGGCAAAATGAAAAAGTTTTTCTTTCCAATGTAAGATGATGTCTCAAAACTGCCAAACTCACTGGTTTGACTGGAATCCTGCTGCAGCACAATTTTAACATGTTTTTAGATGGGGTTATGATCGAGTATAAGCTTTATGTGGCCTCTAAGGGACTCCCATTGCGCTAAATTTAGTTGGGCACTATTTGCAGTCATCAGCCGACATTTGAAGAAAAAACGGGGGGAAAAAGCCGCGTCGCTGCACCACTTTTTGGGGCAAGCTTCATATCAGAAACCCGGAGACTTTTTTAGCCTAGGTTGAACGCCATTAACAAAAGTGGGGTCACTACTCGACAAGCTTTGCTTTTTAGAGACCCGCATCCATTAATATAACGACTGTCAACTTTTCGGAAGAAGCAAAAATTACCTTCAATATTTTGCCATTCTCTTGCGAGCTTATTCGCAATCTCCCCATGGCATGCAGGCCAAGCCGGGATGGCACGGTGAGTCAAAACCACAGCCTGAAAATAAAGCAGTTGGATACGAAATGTTAGTGTTACCACACGATAACACTCTGCATCAATACATTGGCAGCGTGTTTAAATGTGAACATTAAATCTGATTAATTAGCTCGAAATTAAGAATAAATCAACTGCAGAAACTTACGATCTCTTGGATATTGCTTCACAGCAACCTCGTCGGCTGAAAGGAAAGAGAGGCGGAACAATTATTTTATTGCTGATCAGTGCGTCAGTTTAGATAAAAAAAAATCACAACGCTAAATCTTACACATATAATGACAAGGATCTTTATTGGAACATGGTCGAATGTCCATTAAAATGTGTCAGTACTTTACTACTGTACTGGCCCGATTGGCGGATTGCATCGTAATGTTAAATAGATGTCGTTCAACTAAGCTGCATCGGTTAAAAGGGAATAACTTCAAAAAGAGGAAAATAATCCTAGAAACTTCGCCGATTGAGCTGAAGAGCAATGAGACGGAGAACATGTTGACTATTCACTTTTTATGTTCACTGCGTAAAAGATGCGTCCCCCGCGCTCCTCAAAAAGGAAACGGGACACAGCATTGCTTTCCAATGATTCTATTAAAAAAGTGTTACATCGGTTTCGAGGTAAGTCAATTACAGTAAAATGCAGTTTTGAATGACAAATTTTCCTCTTTTTGAAATTATTATTTCCTTCAACGGGTGCAGCTAAGTTGAACGAAATATATCATTACGTGGGCTCACTAGCTAAGGCCAAAAAAGTCTCCGGTTTCAGGTATGCGCGCGCGTCGCCGTAGCCATGCGCGTCACGTCGGCAAAATGAAAAAGTTTTTTTTGCCAATGTAAGATGATGTCTCAAAACTGCCAAACTCACTGGTTTTAGCAGCACAATTTTAACGTGTTTTTAGATGGGGTTACGATCGAGTATAAGCTTTATGTGGCCTCTAGGGACTCCCATTGCACTAAATTTAGTCGGGCACCATTTGCAGTCATCAGCCGACATTTGAAGAAAAAAACGGGGGAAAAAGCCGCGTCGCCGCACCATTTTTGGGGCAAGCTTCGTACCAGAAACCGGAGACTTTTTTTTGGCCTAAGTTGAACGACATCTATTTAACAAAAGTGGGGTCACTACTCGACAAGCTTTGCTTTTTTGAGACCCTCATCCACATTATTGTGATCTTATGATTGTCTTGACATACTGCTTTGTATTGCTATGTGGTAAATAAAGTAAGATTGATTAAAGATTGATTGATTGATTGATTGATTGAAACAGCCCCCCCCCCCTTCCGGGAAATAAACATTATAACGATTGTCGATTCAACTTTTCGGACGAAATAAAAATTACCTTCAACATTTGCCATTCTCTTGAGAGCAAAGTCGCACACTCCCCATGGCATGCAGGCCAAGCCGGGATCACACGGTGGAAAATCATAACCACAGGCTGAAAATGAAGCAGTTGGATACGAAATGTTAGTGTTACCACACGATAACACTGTGCATCAATACATTGGCAGCGTGTTTAATGTGAACATTAAATCTGATTAATTAGCTCGAAATTAAGAATAAATCAACTGCAGAAACTTACGTGCTCCTTGATATTGTTTCACAGCAACCTCGTCGGCTGAAAGGAAAGAGAGGCGGAACAATTATTTTATTGCTGATCAGTGCGTCAGTTTAGATAAAAAAAAAATCACAACGCTAAATCTTACACATATAATGACAAGGATCTCTATCGGAACATGGTCGAATGTCCATTAAAATGTGTCAGTACTTTACTACTGTACTGGCCCGATTGGCGGAATGCATCGTAATGTTAAATAGATGTCGTTCAACTAAGCTGCATCGGTTAAAAGGGAATAACTTCAAAAAGAGGAAAATAATCCTAGAAACTTCGCCGATTGAGCTGAAGAGCAATGAGACGGAGAACATGTTGACTATTCACTTTTTATGTTCACTGCGTAAAAGATGCGTCCCCCGCGCTCCTCAAAAAGGAAACGGGACACAGCATTGCTTTCCAATGATTCTATTAAAAAAGTGTTACATCGGTTTCGAGGTAAGTCAATTACAGTAAAATGCAGTTTTGAATGACAAATTTTCCTCTTTTTGAAATTATTATTTCCTTCAACGGGTGCAGCTAAGTTGAACGAAATATATCATTACGTGGGCTCACTAGCTAAGGCCAAAAAAGTCTCCGGTTTCAGGTATGCGCGCGCGTCGCCGTAGCCATGCGCGTCACGTCGGCAAAATGAAAAAGTTTTTTTTGCCAATGTAAGATGATGTCTCAAAACTGCCAAACTCACTGGTTTTAGCAGCACAATTTTAACGTGTTTTTAGATGGGGTTACGATCGAGTATAAGCTTTATGTGGCCTCTAGGGACTCCCATTGCACTAAATTTAGTCGGGCACCATTTGCAGTCATCAGCCGACATTTGAAGAATAAAAACGGGGGAAAAAGCCGCGTCGCCGCACCATTTCTTGGGGCAAGCTTCGTACCAGAAACCGGAGACTTTTTTTTGGCCTAAGTTGAACGACATCTATTTAACAAAAGTGGGGTCACTACTCGACAAGCTTTGCTTTTTTGAGACCCTCATCCACATTATTGTGATCTTATGATTGTCTTGACATACTGCTTTGTATTGCTATGTGGTAAATAAAGTAAGATTGATTAAAAGATTGATTGATTGATTGATTGATTGAAACAGCCCCCCCCCCCTTCCGGGAAATAAACATTATAACGATTGTCGATTCAACTTTTCGGACGAAATAAAAATTACCTTCAACATTTGCCATTCTCTTGAGAGCAAAGTCGCACACTCCCCATGGCATGCAGGCCAAGCCGGGATCACACGGTGGAAAATCATAACCACAGGCTGAAAATGAAGCAGTTGGATACGAAATGTTAGTGTTACCACACGATAACACTGTGCATCAATACATTGGCAGCGTGTTTAATGTGAACATTAAATCTGATTAATTAGCTCGAAATTAAGAATAAATCAACTGCAGGAACTTACGTGCTCCTTGATATTGTTTCACAGCAACCTCGTCGGCTGAAAGGAAAGAGAGGCGGAACAATTATGTTATTGCTGATCAGTGCGTCAGTTTAGATAAAAAAAAATCACAACGCTAAATCTTACACATATAATGACAAGGATCTCTATCGGAACATGGTCGAATGTCCATTAAAATGTGTCAGTACTTTACTACTGTACTGGCCCGATTAGCGGAATGCATCGTAATGTTAAATAGATGTCGTTCAACTAAGCTGCATCAGTTAAAAGGGAATAACTTCAAAAAGAGGAAAATAATCCTAGAAACTTCGCCGATTGAGCTGAAGAGCAATGAGACGGAGAACATGTTGACTATTCACTTTTTATGTTCACTGCGTGAAAGATGCGTCCCCCGCGCACCTCAAAAAGGAAACGGGACGCAGCATTGCTTTCCAATGATTCTATTCAAAAAGTGTTACATCGGTTTCGAGGTAAGTCAATTACAGTAAATGCAGTTTTGAATGACAAATTTTCCTCTTTTTGAAATTATTATTTCCTTCAACGGGTGCAGCTAAGTTGAACGAAATATATCATTACGTGGGCTCACGAGCTAAGGCCAAAAAAAGTCTCCGGTTTCAGGTATGCGCGCGCATCGCCGTAGCCATGCGCGTCACGTCGGCAAAATGAAAAAGTTGTTTTTGCCAATGTAAGATGATGTCTCAAAACTGCCAAACTCACTGGTTTGACTGGAATGCTGCTGCAGCACAATTTTAACGTGTTTTTAGATGGGGTTACGATCGAGTATAAGCTTTATGTGGCCTCTAGGGCCTCCCATTGCACTAAATTTAGTCGGGCACCATTTGCAGTCATCAGCCGACATTTGAAGAAAAAAAACGGGGGAAAAAGCCACGTCGCCGCACCACTTTTTGGGGCAAGCTTCGTACCAGAAACCGGAGACTTTTTTTGGCCTAAGTTGAACGACATCTATTTAACAAAAGTGGAGTCACTACTCGACAAGCTTTGCTTTTTTGAGACCCTCATCCACATTATTGTGATCTTATTATTGTCTTGACATACTGCTTTGTATTGCTATGTGGTATAAATAAAGTAAGATTGATTAAAAGATTGATTAATTGATTGATTGAAACAGCCCTCCCCCCCTTCCGGGAAATAAACATCATAACGATTGTCGATTCAACTTTTCGGACGAAGTGAAAATTACCTTCAACATTTGCCATTCTCTTGAGAGCAAAGTCGCACACTCCCCATGGCATGCAGGTCAAGCCGGGATCGCACGGTGGAAAATCATAACCACAGGCTGAAAATAAAGCAGTTGGATATGAAATGTTAGTGTTACCACACGATAACACTGTGCATCAATACTTTGGCAGCGTGTTTAATGTGAACATTAAATCTGATTAATTAGCTCGCAATTAAGAATAAATCAACTGCAGAAACTTACGTGCTCCTTGATATTGTTTCACAGCAACCTCGTCGGCTGAAAGGAAAGAGAGGCGGAACATTGTATTAATACTCCTCGGAAAACTTAGCAATGGGAAAAACATTTTCGGGGTGAAACACAAATTAGCACGGAGAATTGATTGTGGTCCGAGGGAAGGATTGTAAATTGCAGCCACCGCTTTCTCCAAAAAATAAAAGACGGACTGAAGCTCAAAGAGAAGAAAAAAGAAGAAGGACATGTTACCTTTGTTAGTTTCAGCCGCGAAGACAGAGCCTAGGCACACCAGAACGACCAAGCAGATATAAGCCTTCATCTTGACTGCATAAAGATACGTTAACCGAGAATAATAAAAGCGGCACCCACAACAAGAACTAGAGGTTCGCGTTTGTTGAGTTACAAACACAAAGTGGTCGGGCCGGCATCTATTTCATTATGTCTTAAACTTTGCCACAATAATCAACTCAAAATCATTTTCAAACATTTTTCAACCTGCCGCTAGAGGCCGTTCTAACATGACGTCACCGGTATTTTTTTGTCTAAAGTACAAACTGGCTGGAGACTAACATCGCTGAAAGCAAATGCACATCTTTTTCCAATTTTTAAATTACAAGGCACTTCCGGTTTGGACCGGAAAGAAGGGTCAAGTGAGTTTGCAAGTCCCGTACACATCAAAATCAGATCTCTCCATAAAGCTATAATAAATTTAATATAGCTCAATGGATCTCTCACAGTTGATTTTCAAATATTAATCACGTGGTCTCAACATATATGCACACCTAAGCTACTGTATTGTAAACTCATCAAGTACAATCGTAAAAAACCCGTATCTCTAAAAGTAAAATTCGCACACCATTGGCGTAATGCAAAGTATTGCTCGCCATACTTATTCATCCCAATGTGCACGTTTAAAAAAAAGCCGCCTAGTTGGGCACCCGTTAAAGTTATGTAGCGCCCTCTAATTCATATGGCATCTATTTCATGTGTCTTAAAATTTGCCACAATGAACAGTTCCATACCCAACCTCGTCACCAGGGTGTCGAGCAGAACGCGCCCACCTCTGCTCTCTCACCCTGGTATTGGATCATTTGCATGTTCAAGATTATTGAACACACATGCAAATGAGGAATAGCCTGGTGCCTGCATGTGCATTACATCAGCGTTTGTTTTTGTATGCGGTATCTGGGGTAAAACTAACATCAATTCGTCGCGCCGGAATTTGTTTAACTTAAAATGTTACAATCTGGCCCGCCAATATCACATTTCATATTAATATAAGCAAACTGGAAAGAAAAGGAGTGTTTTTGAGAAGGCGTGGACGTTATTATTACAAAGCACCGTGAAAACACGTAATGTACGTTGGAAATAACAACACCAACTACACGATATCAATCAATTATTAGCAAATTGCTTTATCGAATCAGGACGAAGGTGGTTCCATACCTGCATCGGGCATCAATGGATTTTCCTGCCATGTTGCCTAAATTGAATTCTGTATCTGCAGATGTCTAGATTTGAACTTTCTATTAAAAAACACAATATTCAAGCAACTGTGGCGACGATCTTATCCAACGTAAAGACACTTGTGACTTTATACACGTACACAATGGTAACTGAATCACCAAGAACACAGACTTGACTCAAGCTGGAATTGCCTTAAATCGGTATCTTACAAAAATAAGTTTAAACTAGAGGTTCGCGTTTGTAATGTTACAAACGCAGAGTGGTCGGGCAGACAACTATTTCATTAGACACTGCCCAGTTAAGTTTGAATATTTTTATGTCAGAACAAAGGATCACGAACTTCAAAATTTCCAGTACAATCAATTATTTTGTAAAAAAAAATGCATATTTTAAAGAGGATGATAAATTTCAGTATACATTTTAGGTACACGTACACGTTGTTTCCAGTTTGATGACGTCATCAGTCAAGGGACTACTGATTTAGTTCAAGGAGGATACCTGTTTATCATTAAGTAAAAATAATGCACGGAAATATGGAAATTACAAGTGTATGTAATAATAACACCCAACTTCCGGTCTGATCCTGTAATGATTATAAAATCCTGCAAATTCATTTGTGGTTGCTCACGGAATATATAGGGACAATTTGGAAGAATTTTGCTTGAGGGCTTTAAAATTTGAAAAGGTTAAACTCGTTTTTATGTTCCGCTGGAGGGTGTCCTTTCGGGGATGACGTCAAAACTATGTTTTTGTGTTTGGCATCCCTCACTTAACACTTTCATAATGTACTTGTCTGTTGTAAAATGCTTTTGTTTTAGTTACAATTAATTTAGGTCAAGCGGTTTTGTGCCCAGGAATACCGGAAATGAATAAGTTGCTCAAGGCACCGTCTACAACCTCACGAAAACAATTGAACACGAAATTCTATGTAGTTTAAGAGATTTTGCTCAAACTATTTTGTCAAATTGTGCCCTGAAATCGCTTGTTATTTGATACCTGATGACGTCTTGATGACAAAAAAATGTATAACATCATCGTCGTAACATGGTACAAGTTCCCATAGGATATAAAGCGCACGTTAGCATATTGTGTCGTCAATTATGTCTCTGGTCTGTACCCTAATGAGCTCGTTTGAATAGCTTCCCCGAGTCAACTCGGATATGGTAATCCTGGTGGAACCAACAAGAACCAGTTGAAACCAACTGTCCAAACCAGTATTAACTGATAATCCTGATGCACTGTTATTTCGGTTGTGTAAAAATCAAACGGTTGTGTACTATTTGAACCTAGCAACCCGTTGTGTAAACTGTTCTTTACACAACTTGTGTAAAATATTACACAACTTGTTCAATATTTTTACACAACTAGTTGCTAGTTTCATATAGTACACAACCGAAATGACAGTGTGGAATCAACAGGAACCGGTCGAAACTAAATGAATAAACCAGTAATAACTGGTAATTCTGATGGGATCAACAGGAACCAGTTGAAAGCAACTGAATAAACCAGTAATAACTGGTGATCCTGATGGGACCAATAAGAACCAGTTGAAACCAGTTAAACTTACCAGTAAGAACTGGATACATTGGAATTACAGGGAACAGGAACCAGTTGAAACCATAGCCGAACCAGTTACCTACGGGTAAGTCTTACTGGATTCATGAATTCTACGTGACAGGTCTGTAAGACGAGCGTTTGACATATTTGTACAGATAGGCTAACACAATGTAAACTGTCGCGTCCATATACTCATAAAGTAAGTTACTTACATGAAGTTGCACTGTTGTGCTCCTGAAGTAGAGATAAGCTGGCTAGTTGACGACAATCGCCGGAATGTCTATTTGGAGAAAGGACCAGACCTTTTATACTTTTTGGAGATGTAAATGGACGGTGCAGAGCTTACGAATGTGGTAACGAAGGACCGATAATTGAGAGTGGTATCAGTAGACGTTCCAGATTGGCTGCAGATTATAAGATGTGAACTCCAGTGAAAGCCCCACCCACGCTTCTTGACCAATCACAGCTGCGATTAAAGACTGACATGCGTGCACTAAAGTGCACCATGCATTTGCGTGCGTTTGACGCACGGGCTGGCACGTGCAATGGGGCAGCGGATGGTGTCACGTGCTGTTGCCCACGTGCTCAGTGGGTGGAGCTTAATGGATTGGTTTATTGATCATGGTGACTCATCAAAAAACCTCATGTGACTAAAAAAAACCACTTCACTTTCAGCCCAGTTTACGTAGCATCTAAGTTTGGTCCAATGACGAAACAAAAGAAAAATTCGGAATCTCTTTCAATATTGCAAACTTCAATAGTTTCAGAACACGAACGATGAAGCAACGACTTTTAACGATGTCAGTATTATCAACAGAAATCCTTAAGTATAGACTTTCAAAACGTATTGTTACAAACAAACAGATACCTTTTATTCATTTTTAGAAAAAAGTTGTATATCAAGCAGAATCTGTTGATTTGTTGTATTTAGAAATACCTATCAAGGCATACGTACAGTCGTACACCCTTAAAAGAGTTAATTTGTCTATAAGAGACAAAGGACAAACATTCTAATTTAAAGATGACATTGTGCAATGACAAGAAACGTCTTTGCTATCACAAGAGTCAATTAAACGTCATTTCCTACAATTACTCGTATCAGCGAACTGTAATTGATCATAAAACCAGTAACTCGAAATTAATCGTTTCGACGAACATTATTTTGATATTAAAACAATATTTTACACTACAAATTCAATTGAGACAAAACATACTTCGTTTTGTATGAATCCTTTTTTTTAACGTATCTGGCAAGTTATTTATCATGTAAACTGGGTTGTTATGGTTGTCGGCCGCTAAAAGCAGACATATCAGGACAAACAACGGAACGCAATACTTCACAAAAGTTACCATCAAAAGCTTTAAAGTGACTGCCTCAATAAGTACGTGACTATTCTGCAATGCTGGCTCTTGAACACTTACATAATCTTATGTTTTATACTCAGTCCAATTTAAAAAAAACCTATAATTTTCTCTTACAAAATGTTTGGATTCGAGTAATCACAATATGTCGCAAAAAGAATCAATGAAACAGTATACAACTAACATTCGGAGATGTAACGTATCTTGTGACAAATATAATGGCACGCCTATAAGACAAAGGCCTATCTTTTTTTTTCTTTTCTTTTTTTAGCCCCCTTTCATAACCTTCTTGGACTTTTTTAAAGCCTTTTTGCAGTAGGATATCATTTCAAGTTTATTTTACTGAATTGGTCGCCTTGCTCAGAGCTTTTGAACATGACAAGTGACACTAATACGTTACCAAGCTGATCAGATACGTTACTTACCAGGTTGATCAGATACGTTGTCAGGTTGATCAGACTGCTTTATTTAAACCACCATTTTCCTTGAAAATCATGTGTTGGCGGGCTTAATTTTTTTGTAAAGTCGTAGTGCTGTACGGCCTTAAATGTTCTTGTTTTAGGTTTATATCTATACTTAACAATTTATAGGTTATGTCCTTAAAGTTGGTTAAAATTTAAACCAATTTTTCCAATGTTGCCCAACGTTGGGTATTTTTTTTTAAACAACTGTTGGACGGTTCACCTGGTAAACAACAGTTGGCTAAAATTAGTCATTCTACTAGTACCCAATGCTGGTTAAATTTACCCTTATTCAAGGCAGAATAAAGAGAAACTCTGCGTTTTTAGTCTTTTTTTTTTCATTATTAAATTCGATGGACTAAATTAAATTTTTCGATTGGCTACCACGAAAATCATGGATTTCCCCCCAAACAAATTCGTCAAAAGTCTTAGAATAGAAATGAAATTTAATTTGAGCTGTCACGGTGCTCAGTTTAAGAAGCTGTTTAAGAAAAGCAGGCCTATGGTAGTTAGGTTCTTGGAGAGTCCATGATATATATAGCACTGTATATTCGTTTGGATATCCGTCCCCTTAGTGGCGTAAGCCCGTGCCGACGACTGGGGGGGGGGGGGGGGGAGGTGACTCCCCCTAAAATTCTAAAACCATCCCTACGTAGCAAAATTCAAAAAGCGGTTAGCGGGAGGGAGGGGGGCTGAACACCATTCGTCACTATACGTAGCACTGCATGATGACAAATCAGCGACATGAGTGTATGCTACTGCTGTTTATGAGCATTTTACCTCAATTACTGACTTTATGAGTATAGTTGATATTTTCCTGTCGATTTTTTTAAATTGGCTACAATTTCTTTCTGTATGTGTGTATGTATGTATGTGTGTGTTTGTTGTTGTTGTTGTTGTTGTTGATATTCACCACTTATGGGGGATGATCCAATGACCCACCTTTCCCCCTCAAAAAAAATGTTGGGGGTATATATGCCCCAGGGATTTACACCCTTGTCCGTTCCTTCGAATCACCCCGAACCCTTCCCAATCCCATCGGCATGAGCGTCGCCGGAATTTTGTCCAGAGGCAGCTATGATTATTTGACACTTGGGGCGCTGTTCAACTTTAAACGAAGCCGTGTACAGAGCACGGATCTGACAGTACATAATATTTTAAAGGCATCTTTCCGGTGGTTTTGTCAAAATTTCAGAAAAATTAACAGTTCCAAAATTACTCAGACAATCTTGTTCCCCCAGCCCCGGCTCCGCACAAGTGACCCCCACCCTGTTCTTCAATCCTCTTGTCCGCACTGTTACCACCTTATAGAATGCAAGGAGAAATCCCGAGGTACCAAGGTTGAAAGAGAATCCAATGCAGTAATTAGTTCGCTTATCAATTCAGGTGAGTAACCTGCTGGTACATCATCCAAGACGCTTTGGATCCCTGGGATCTTCACTTGGCGTCGGCTATATCCATGCATGATAATCTACAAAGCCTTGTAATTATTTGACTGCATGGGTAAAGTCCTCTTTGTATTTCCTGGGGTAGAATTGGACCCATTCATTAAAAATGTTGATTGAAACAAAACGAATAGGGCGCGAGAGAAGATATTCACGTACAAAATAATGACCGAGTTAAAGAAATTTGCCCGCGCTCTTAATTTTTTCCCTCGCAAAAGGACGTTTTTGTTTTGCATGTAAATGAACCCGCCCTCCAAGAGCCAAGTCATTGTCAAGCCGCAAATAATTCATATTTTGTAAAAAAAAATATTCAATAATTAAACTTTGGTGGACTACCATGTCTCATTCAAAAGTGAATAACTTTCATGTCGCTATAGGTAAAAAGCATGAATATTACATTTTTTCCGGTTTCACACTCGAAATGGATGTTTAACGGCGTTTGGTTGATTTTCGCCATCGTAATAACATATTTAAACCAGAAAAATATTATTCTAAATAGTTTGTTAATGTAGCAAAAACCAATCCAACAATAGCAATTATATATACCAAGGGCTTCCCCTGAGGCGTCCCTGAAAAATTAGGCTCTTCCACTTGAGCCTTATACACCCGCCCCGCCCCCTGAATCTCCTACCTTCTCAGAACTTATGGGACTAAAAAGGAGCAGCCGCAGCGTTGGTATTGTTAAAAATTTAGTGCCCTACTTCAGGAACTGAGTCTTTTTAAGCGTACCCTATTTTCGAGTTGCACCCCCCCCCCCCCCCAAAAAAGCAACGTAAATAAACAACGAATAATATGGATAAGTACATGCGTCGGGTGCGCGGAAGAAAGTCGTTAGGGTGAAAAACAATGGGTCAAAAGGTCAAATTCGGATTTTTTTTCGGGTAATAGATAGAGCATGGAAATTTTTTTCATTTGATCTAGATTTTCTCTCAAAGGGCTACGTAATACTGATGTTATTAACAGTACAGCAAAAGTAGTTAGGACGTTTTTCTCTATTTGCTCCCGGCAAACGGTCGTTAGCGTGTAATTGTAATTAATGTAACAAAATATGTGCCAAGTGCGCTAACTTTTTTCTTCCAAAATGACCGGCCGGGCAATTTTCAAGATGGAGGCCAGCTTTTTTTTTAAATGGCCGCCACTTCAACCTCGTCCCCAGTGCTTACTTTATTTCCAACCTGGTTTCCAATAGTAAACCCTGGATAGGAAACTTTCTTCCTGTATCCTGATTCGATACCGCAATTGGCTAGTAATGGATTTTTATCGTGTACTTGGTGTTATTATTCACAACGTGCAGTACGTGTTTTCGCGATCATTTGTCCATGCCTTCTCGAAAATACTAATTTCCTTTCCAATATGGTCATATTAATATGAAATATGATACTGCATGTTGTGGCAATCGTGTTTTTGTAACTCAAGCCGTGCTCGCGCTGCGACGAATTGACTCTGTTTTTACCCCAGACACCGCATACAAAAACAAACGCTAATGTCACGCATATCCAGGCACCAGACTATTCCTCATTTGCATACGTGTTCAAAAATCTTGCACATGCAAATGATCCAATACCGGGGTGAGAGGGCAGGTAGTGATGGGCGCGTACTGTTCGACACCCTGGGGACGAGGTTGCCGCCACTTGGACTCAGGAAATGACAGCCCAGCTTTATAAGGGCTAGATGCAACAGAGAAAAGGCCAAAAAAAGAAAGAAAAAAAAGGAGGCGGCCTCCAAAAAAGAAAGCGGGCGGGACGCTAAACATTTTTTTTTATTTGCCTAACCCTATTTTCAACGTTCATATTTCCAATTTAAGGACATTTTGGTGCCTTTTTTATTCTTATGCTAATGCAAATTTCCATATTCATTAGCAAAAGTGTGACATGTCAATTTTCAGGCAAAAACCTCAACGTTACAGCTATTTCAGCAGCCACATTTTCTGTGGTGATTCGTTGTTGTTTAAAATTCATTAAAGCTAATGGGCACAATTTTCTCACAAATGGTAGAAACTTCAATGTTACAGCTATTCCAGCACCAAAATTGTCAATTTGTTTTTGGACATTTTCCTTAGTAAATTTTCTGGTCTTTGGTGGTTCGTTGCTGTCTCAGTAAATGACAGTAAGCCAAATATTTGGGTTCACAATTTGAACAGAAAACCCCTAAATTGAACAGTGTCTTTCCGAATTTACATCACAGTTACAGCGCCCTTATGTGTCAGGAAAAGCACATGAAATTTTAAATGTTAAAATAAAATTGCACTTTTCCAGTCATATGGTTGCTAAGGGCGATTTCAAAAGGTTACGTAAAACTTCATTTTCATTTTGAATAAAACTACATGTACACACACGTGGTTACGTTGGCGGGCGAAATCTTTGAAAATTAATTTCTCCCGTTTGGAAGACCGTATCTTCATGCGACTTTCAGGGTTTACTTCCCTCATTATGATCCAAGTATGTGCTAAAAATCGTTGTGATGTGTTGATTACTTTTCGTTGAAATTGGAAGTATAGACCTGGCTACGTGCACTTTTGAAAGTTGGTAGACTAGCGTTTGCAATATCAGTCAGTCTTTTCAAGACTCACAAATATTATTGAGGTTCCTATCCATTACGGACTGCAGTAAACAAATGCATAAAAACCTCCTTCACGAGTTGTTAATTAACAAATATCACCCTTTTTGCCGGCTTCCATTGGTCGATACCGAGACCCACGCCACGTCACGCCGAGTGACGCTAATGAATATGCTAATATGCCCTCATCATTGTGTACCGGGCCGAAATAGGTCAGCCGTAGCGCCTACGGCGCTTTGCTGAACAATGCAATGAGTTGGGTCGGCAAATAATTTTTGATCGTCTTCGAAATTTTCCTTAGAGATGGTTTCATAGTGTAACACTAGTGTCCGCAATAACAGATTAAGCTGAAATTCGGAATTGCTTGGATGATATAAGTGTTCAACTACTCGTGAAATAACACTTTGGGTAAATTCCTAGAATTTATGATAATAACATACATTTGGGGAAGTTTTCGAACGATTTCTTCCAGACTTGAAGGTCAGCTTTGACAGTAACCAGTATTTACGTTTCGGCATCGATGACGGCGATTTTTTCACTGACATGAAGTGTAGAATTTCTTCTTCAGTTAGAATGTAACATTTCAATCATACCGAGCATATTTTCTGAGAAACAAAACGTTCAAAAGGCCATGTTTTTGGGGGGTGCATGGATTTCACTGCTCTATTATAGCGTCTAATCTGATTAGCTTTGCCTACTAATGCCAGAAGATATGCCCTAGCAACCACATGACTGTTTCAATACAAAATAACTCCAAAAAATGGATGGCAATAATTTCATCGATTTAAGAGGAGTAGAAAATGCACAAAATATGTTCACCGTAACATTCGTTTCATGGGCCCTTTTCAGTAGGTCTGTTATATTTTGGTAGTAATACTTATACCAAAACAATGTAATAATTTGGACATGTATATAGATCACGGGCTTCGGCAGTGGTGTATCTAAGGGAAAAGTGCACACACGTCCCACTAGAGGCATGTGCCTTTACGTGCGTTCCTCACCAGCTCAGAATTCAGAGGAGGTTAAAAGAAGGGTGTTCTTTATTAATTGGCAAAAAAACCCTTGAGTTTCCCACTCCAGTAAAGTGTCTCATGCATATTGGACCCCAGTCACTTCACTGCCATACATTTGTTCAATCCCCCCGTCAAAGTTTTAGTTTTTCTGTTTCTTCATCGGTTACGACCCGAAGCCATTTCCAGCTGATTTAGCAGCAACACGCTTCTGTTAATCACATATCTGTTGGAGTTGCTTGCAAGATTTAGACCGGCCACGAAAGGCGAAAGAAACCATATTTTCATCATTGCGTATAAGTTTGGTATCAAGGAGAAAATGTATATTTCTTCAAAGCATTTTGTAAAATCAAAGATGTACTTTACTCTATATCCGATTTTCACCCAGAGAAAACTGATTTTGATCGCTGTATTCAATCATAGATAAGATATTCCATCTTGAAAAAAAAAAAGAAATCGAAGGACGAAATAGGACCATGCTTAGTTATTGAATAAACACTTAACACATTTCAAACTCTGTCGGCTTGACTGTAATTTAGTTGGTGCAGGGATGACTGTTCTCCGCCCCTATTAACCTTTATAGAGTTCGGAACGGGGAATCAGTCTGCTGGCAAGGCGGATCTCTTTGCAAGTGCAAACTCCGAACGAGGAACAAAAAGTGATTTTCATTAAAATAGGCCAACATAATTCTTACAATTTTGAAAAGTGTATGGAGAGAGTATATTTCCAAAGTAAACTGCAAGATTTTAATTAATATAATACAAGCGAGAAAACGGACAAAAAGGTATAGAAAAGTCCATACCCTTACCCCCCCCCCCGTCATTTTTAACACCTGCGCAATTCTAGGGAATTTCTTCATCATCCAAGTATCCGTCAGAACTCTTTGATGCAACACACGCATAGGGGTGCAATTCCAATATCACTTTCTATACTTAATCTCTCATCGATCATGAACCCGTTATAAGCAAGGTCATTATTGATTATAAGTATTATTTCAAATAACCATACGTAATCCTTGCCAGTGTTTTTCCTGGCATGAAAGCTTATGAAAGCCAGTGCCCTTAATGAAAGCCAGTGCCCTTGAACACTTCGTTCGCATGCCTGTAATAATTGCTGGCAGGAAGATCAGTAGAAATGTACTCATTACTACGGTAGGCCTGACACTGCCTGGAAGAGATCCAGGGCCGACCTTGCAAACCCTGGATGCGCCAGCTAGAAGTTGGCCACACGACACGAGCGCAACAGCTGTGGCAGTCTGCATCTGATCGCTCGGTACATCCGGGCGGCCCAAAAACCCATGATGGATTGGGAGAATGACGATGACGGAAACCCGACACAAAAATTGTTAATGTGGATTATTGGTGGGCCTAGAAGGCAAGCATACAGTCCTCTTTGCTGACTGACTGACTGACTCCCCCCCCAAAAAAAGAACTGACTGACTGACTGACTCCCCAACTGACTGACTCCCCAACTGACAGACAGACTGACCGCCTGACTGACTGATCGACTGACTGACTGACCGACTCCCCGACTCTCTCTCACTGACCGACTCTCTCACTGACTGACTCCTCGTCAACTTGTGATTCGTTTTTGTTTAAGTTCATGACAGTAAGCTAATGATCACATTTTTCTCACAAATCGTAGAAACTTCAATGTTACAGTGGACTTGACTCAAGTTGGAATTGCTTTAAGTCGGTATCGTAAAAAAAGTAGCAAAAAATCACTTAGTTTACGTCTTTACAGATGCCCGACAAGGTACACTTCAGCGCGCGTTCCACTTCAGTGCCGTATAAGAATGCGCATTACACGTACATGTGTGTGCATGTATTGCAGAGCATGTGCATACATGTGGTGCAAAAGTTTGCAATGGGTTACTGCATCACTTGAAAATAACATGTACATGTACGTTTTTTAACATGATGGTCCGGATTCGACGCATGAGGGCGTGCGTTATGTACTGTAATATGCGATATGCGCTGTGAGTGGATTTAGTATATAGGCACAGACCGAGCGCAATCCAGACTTGGCCAAGTCTATATGTCACAGCTATTCCAGCACCAAAATTGTCAATTTTCTTTTGGATATTTTCTGCAGTAAATGTTCTTGTCTTTGGTGGTTCGTTGCTGTCTCAGTAAATGACAGTAAGCCAATGAGCAAAAGTTTCTTACAAATGTTTCCAGTGAGCAAAGTTTTGGGTTCCCAATTTGAATAGAAAACCCCTAAATTGAAGAGTGTCTTCCTGAATTTACATCACAGTACAGCGCCCTTATTTGTCAGGAAAAGCATGGGAAATTTTAAATGCTAAAATAACATTGCACTTCTCAATAAAAAATAAATCCAAAAATGGATGGCTAATAGTTTCGTGCATTTAAGAGGAGTAGAAAAATGCACAAAATATGTTCCCGGTAACATTTCATGGACCCTTTCAGTAGGCCTATTATTTTTTTTGGATAGAAATACTTATACCAAAACATGTAATCATTTGGACATGTATGTAGATCTCGGGCTTCGGCAGTGGTGTATCTAAGGCCAAAAAAAAAAGTCTCCGGTTTCAGGTATGGAGCTTGTCCAAATAGTGTAGCGGCGACGCGGCTTTTTTTTTTTTTTTTACCCGACTTTGTTGCTTCAAATTTGCTTCAAATGTCGGCTGATGACTGCAAATGGTGCCGACTAAACTTAGTGCAAATATATGGGAGTCCAGAGAGGCCACATAAAGCTTATTCTCGATCATAACCCCATCTAAAAACACGTTGAAATTGCGCAGCAGCAGAATTCCAGTCAAACCAGTGAGTTTGGCGGTTTTGAGACATCATCTTTCATTGAAAATTTTTTTTTTCATTTTGCCGACGCGCATGGCTACGGCGACGCGCGCGCATACCAGAAACCGGAGACTTTTTGTTTTTGGCCTAAGGGAAAAGTGCACACACGTCCCACTAGAGGCATGTGCCTTACGTGCGTTCCTCACCAGCTCAGAATTCAGAGGAGGTTAAAAGAAGGGTGTTCTTTATTAATTGGCAAAAAAACCCTTGAGTTTCCCACTCCAGGAAAAGTGTCTCACGCAAATTGGACCCCAGTCACGTCACTGCCATACATTTGTTCAATCCCCCCGTCAAAGTTTTAGTTTTTCTGTTTCTTCATCGGTTACGACCTGAAGCCATTTCCAGCTGATTCAGCAGCAACACGCTTCCGTTAATCACATTTCTGTTGCAGTTGCTGGCATACATTAGACCGGCCACGAAAGGCGAAAGAAACCATATTTTCATCATCGCGTATAAGTTTGGTATCAAGAAGAAATGTATATTTCTTCAAAGCATTTTGTAAAATCAAAGATGCACTTTACTCTAAATCCGATTTTCACCCAGAGAAAACTGATTTTGATCACTGTTTTCAATCATATACATTGTTAAGATATTCCATCTTGAAAAAAAAAAAGAAATCGAAGGAAGAAATAGGACCATGCTTAGTTATGGAATAAACACTTAACAAATTTCAAACTTTGTCGGCTTGACTGTAATTTAGTTAGTGCAGGGATGACTGTTCTCCGCCCCTATTAACCTTTATAGAGTTCGGAACGGGGAATCAGTCTGCTGGCAAGGCGGATCTCTTTGCAAGTGCAAACTCCGAACGAGGAACAAAAAGTGATTTTCATTAAAATAGGCCAACATAATACTTCCAATTTTGAAAAGTGTATGGAGAGAGTTTATTTCCAACGTAAACTCCGAGATTTTAATTAATATAATACAAGCGAGAATACGGACAAAAAGGTATAGAGAAGTCAATACCCGTACCCCCCCCCCGTCATTTTCAACACCTGCACAATTCTAGGGAATTTCTTCATCATCCAAGTATCCGTCAGAACTCTTTGATGCAAGACGCGCATTAGGGTGCGATTCCAATATCACTCTCTATACTTAATCTTTCATCGATCATGAACCCGTTATAAGCAAGGCCATTATTGATTACAAGCATTATTTCAAAGTACCATACGTAATCCTTGCCAGTGTTTTTCCTGGCATGAAAGCTTATGAAAGCCAGTGCCCTTAATGAAAGCCAGTGCCGTTGAACACTTCGTTCGCATACCTGTAATAATTGCTGGCAGGAAGATCAGTAGAAATGTACTCACTACTACGGTAGCCCTGACACTGCCTGGAAGAGACCCAGGGCCGACCTTGCAAACCCTGGATGCGCCAGCTAGAAGTTGGCCACACGACACGAGCGCAACAGCTGTGGCAGTCTGCATCTGATCGCTTGGTCTGGGCGGCTCATAGTCCCCCATCATGGATTATAGCAGAATGATAATGATGATGACGGTAGCCCGACAACAAATATTATTGCTGGGCCTAGGGCCAGCATACAATCATCTCTGCTGACTGACCGACTGACTCCCCCGACTGACTGACTGACTCCCCGACTGACACCCCGACTCCCCACTGACTCCCCGACTGACTGACTGACTGACTGACTTACTGACGGACTCCCCGACTGACCGACCAACTCCCCGACTGACCGACTCCCCGATTGACTCCCCGACTACCCCCCGACTGACTGACTGACTCCCCGAATGACTGACTGACTCCCGGACTGACTCCCCGACTCCCCCGACTGACTGACTGACTGACTCCCCGACTGACTCCCCGACTAACTCCCCGACTGACTGACTGGCTGACTCCCCGACTGACCGACTGACCGACCGACTGACTGACTGACTGACCGACCGACCGACCGACCGACTGACTGACTGACTGACCGACTCCCCGACTGACTGACTCCCCAACTGACTGACTGACTGACCGACCGACCGACTGACTGACCGACCGACCGACCGACTGACCGACTCCCCGACTGACTGACTGACTGACTGACTGACTGACTGTCACTTGTTAATTACACTTCCTTAAGACTCACCTTGGCCAAACATTTTGACTCAGACGACCACCTAGACCTTTTAAACCAAATGGATCAGGGACCCGCTTTCCGAGCATTGTTTCTGAAAACCGTCAGGAACGCCAAGTAACGTTGCTCTCAAATTTTCTCGGATTAGAAAATCATTTTCAAAGAATATCACTCATCGACCAGCTATAAATGATTATGAACCGCTCAAAATCAGTTTCATACTGGGTGCATGGCCTGCCATCCCTTGCATTGCTTCACTCTCCAAAACACTTCAATATTTGCAAAAATAGGCCTGTATTTTGGCCGCGTATATTTTGTATATCATAATAATCATCGAATAATCTCAACAAAAAATGTTTTTGTTTTAATTAAAGGTGATTTTCTTATGTTTATGTTCACAGATACTGATGAGTCAGAGGCTGATCTGAAGTTTTGACCGACAGTCTTTATTTGTTTCTGGTGGTGGGATGCATGTTACTCTATTCATCGAACAATTTATTTGTTGTTTTCCACAAAAATATCAGATATGTCCCTCACAATTTCGGCTATAGAAGACAATTAAAAACGCGTAACTGACTGGATGTAACAACAGTGGGCATGAAAATTATATTCTCAACAGAATATGAATTTCATGGAATGAAACAAAACACTTCACGTTACACAATTATACCTGAAATGCTGATAAAAAAATATCCAAACCAAAAAACCTTTAGGTAAACAACATCCCTATGCTATAGGAGTCCAAAATTTGAACAAGTAATTTGTCAAGATATATTTGATTTCCGCTTTAAATTGATTTCAAAATACAATGCATGAGCTCAGCAATGAATAAAATTGATCGAAAAACGTATAAGTTGGGTTGGATGTTGCTTCTTGAGTATGCGACTCATCTATCGATAGCTAGTTAATATGTATGTAGAAGTGACATGTAAAAGATGTTATTTTTCACTTCTCATGCAGACACAACTTCTGCGCTAATCATCTAAGCCAATCCAGTATGCTATCTTTCAAAGTTTCAAAGTTGTAGGCAGTAAAATGACAATCCCATTTAGGTGAAGGGCCCATACAGTATAGAGATAATTTCTCAGACGGATTTCTCTTACGCCACAAATACGTTTCCCCACCGCCACCCCACCCCCGCCCCTACCCCCTCCTACTTTCGGGAAAAATCCTGATATCGCCCATGTTGAAAGCTTGTTGGAAAGGGACGACCTTAGATAACGGTCATGTCCGCATAGGCCTATCATTAATATTCATCTCGAGCTTCAATCCGAATGCTTAGGCCTTCTTTATTGGCGACATGTTGCTTTGTTATTGTCATTCTAAGGTTTTAACAAAGATTTGGTGAGAAATAGTTATTATACAACTTAAAGATGCATATACTCCGTGCTCTTCAAAAAAAGCTCTTTGTTCTCCAAACAAATTTTCAATTGGTTTGTTTTGTTTCACGTGCAAACTACTGTTTTCCGAGTATTTGCAGAACACCCCCTCAACTCCAAAACCACCTACTAGAAATCAATGGCTACGCAGTCAAAAGAGATTACAAAAAAAACCCTGAGGGTACACCCGGGATAAAAATTCCCATGGACACCAGTGCTTTGCCCATACGTCTAAATTCTTTTTAAAATACTCAAAACTGAGGTTACATAGGATAATGATGATCGACACGTCATCTTTCATCTTCTTTCCAATTTTTGGTGGGTTGACCATTGACTTTTCGAAAAATTTTAACCCGAAAAAGGCGACCCCTCAAACAAGTGATGTTTTCCAAAGTGGAAAAGTAACCATCTTGAAAAAGGGCCCGCCACAAATACGGCTTAATAGTGTCACTTTCAGGCCCGGGCCAAAGATGCACTGCCGTATTTCTTCAATTCCCCAATTCCATGGCTGTCAGAACTCTCTAATATAGCAGATTTTGAGTGTATAACTTGTATTCATGAGCTCGGCGGACGGATTTTTGGCCTATTAGGGTGGACCCCTAAGTCCAATGTAGGGGATACGGAGTAGGAGCGAGTCGGGGAGGACCGAAAAGAGGGAGTTATTTTCCATTTGAGAAATCCTCCAAGCGAACGATTCAGGGGTTCACCCCAGTATACAAATCCCTAAAGACACCAATGCCAAATGCCCATACTTCAAAATGTTTATACTCTCACAAGTGTTTAGGCTGCACAGAGAAATGATGATCAAAATATCATCTTTCATTTTCATTTCAATTTTTGGTGGGTTGACCGATGACTTTTCCAGAAATTCGCACCTCCCAAAAAAGACAACCCCTTAAACGAGTGATGTGATCCAAAGTGGAACAGTCTAGCCATCTTGAAAAAGGATCACTCCACAACCTGGCTAAATAGCGCCACTGTCGGGCCCAATTGCATCCAAAATGCTCTGAATTGTGAAGCCAAAATTCCGGGCCAGTGGTGCATTACTATATCTCTTAAATTCATCAATTCGCTGGCTCTATAAGAACTCTTTAGTATAGAATAATTCGAGTGTATAACATTATTGATGAGCTAGCTCGGCGGACGGATTTTTTTTCTATTTGCTGGGGTGGATCCTCAGTACTAACTGTGTATGCCCTAACGAAGAGCGCCACCTATTGTTCGATAGTGTCCAAGATCATCATCGCTCCTAATAGTCAGATGATGTTAACCCTAAAAGGGACGGGGCAGAATCCGCCCCCCCCCCAAACTTTTTCCGCGATAGCTTTGAAAAAAAATGTCCGGCGCTACGTGCCGTGAAAACTGAATTTCCCCATATACGTCGTGTACACAGAGCAGAATTACCATTCGTAAATATGAATAATTAATTAGCCATAATTCCAAAACCCTTTGACCTATAGTCACGAAATGTCTTGGGTATGTTCATGATGAGTTGCTCTATGCATGTACCGAGTTTAAAAAATGTTCGTCACTCGATGGCCGAGATCTTAGGGGGAGCGGAATCCGCCCCCTCCCCGGCTGAGAGATGGTCAAAATAACCCGGCCCTTTTAGGTTAAGACCCCCACCCCCGTGCCACGAAAAGTCTGCTTGGTTCCCCGTGGACAAACTTCTGCATGTGTACCCACTGGACAACTTTGGTGAGAAGCTACTGTTAGGCCCAAAAAAGTCTCCGGTTTCTGGTATGGAGCTTGCCCCAAAAGTGGTGCGGCGACGCGGCTGTATTTTTTTCTCTTACTTTTTTTTCTTCAAATGTCAGCTGATGTTGCAGATGGCGCTTCGATCCCCTTAAAACTCTCAAAAAATGTCCTTCACGGTGGAGCTTCAGGTGACCTCACAAGGCCATAAGGCTTGATAATTCTGCATCCACTTACGATCTCAACCGCGCACGAACGTTCTTCAGTAAATTTGGATAGTCAAGAGAAAAATCAGAGAAAATGGTATTTACGTATGCCCATAGAGCGACATCGACATCGTGCAAAACACCGTGTGCTGCCTGGCTGGTCATTAGTATGCACCCTTACATAATATTGCGCTTATTAAAAAGCGTTTCAGGTTCCAGATACACGACCACCGCCCCTCAGTCTGGCTTCCAGATGCACAATTACAAAATTAAAACACCCGTCTCCTTAATGGTGCCCGACTAAATTTAGTTCAAAATATATGGGAGCCCAGAGAGGCCCATAAAGCTTATACTCGATCGTAACCCCATCTAAAAACACGTTAGAATTGTGCAGCAGCAAGATTCCAGTCAAACCAGTGAGTTTGGCGGTTTTGAGACACCATCTTACATTGAAAAAAAAAATAGTTGATTTTGCAGACGCGCATGGCTACGGCATGGCTATGGAAACCGGAGACTTTTTTTTTGCCTTATGCCAATAAAAGAAAATATATACCATCTGTCTTGAGGAATTTCATCCCTATTTTACCTCACACCAGGGCAATATATCATTCATTGTCTCTTTCATCAGTGTACAATTACATTCCATATTTCATCATGAAGGATAAAATGACATGCAAGTCAGTTGTGATAGCCCAGAAATGGACACGTTATTAGTTTTACCAGTATTATGAAACTTATTCGATCCATCGTGAACTTGGCGCCACCCCTCCCCCCCAGTCAGGCCATAGGTGCACTTCATCCAAACTATACACGAGTCCTAAATGGAAACTGTCAAGGGTTCTTGGAGCTCCAATTGAAGCTGATTGCCAACGCAATGCATTAGTTCAGCAATGAATAAGAACATTGATCATCGATAGACACACCCGTTGTGTTATAATTTGCTTCTTGAGTATACAATCGAGGTTTTCTATACCATTTCATGAGCATCAGGCATGACTTAAGTCCAAATAAATGCGTTTCTACAGACTATCATAGGCTATAGAGCTAGTATCTATGGTGGCTTTAAAGGGACATCGCACATATATAGTGACGCCAATATTGACGCCAATATTCACGACATGGTCTCCAAGTCGCAAATATTGACGACAATATTCACGACATGGCCTCCATGTCGCAAATATTGACGCTAATATTGACGCCAATATTTGCGACTACGGTCCATGTCGTGAATATTGGCGGCAATATTGGCGTCAATATATATTGGCGTCAATGTATATGTGTGACTTCCCTTTTAAAGCCACCTAAAGTATCACATCCTTGACATATATAGGTGATCATTCAGAAAAGTGGCAACAGTTTATTTCAAAGGTCAATTGTGTAATATTCATGTATATGGTTAAACATAAGAATAAATTGTTCTTATCGTTCACGCAAAATGTCGAATTTTCGACCCGGCGTACTGCACTGGCAAATCTTCTTTTTTTTTTTTTTTGTATTGACGGTGCGTATATGAAAGTGCGCTCTTGCTCGGATGTATGCGTGGAATATTACTGACCATCATTATCACAAAACAATTCGTTTGATTCAGTTAAAACTTTGTGTATACACTTAACATCAATGTATCTTCTATAGTACTATGCCAACATAATTGCAAATACATCGGTCATTGGACCCCACTACTCAAGACCATTTTGGTTATATCGCGCATGCTCACTGAAACATTAGTGACAAGCCAAGTCAAGGGTTATGGCCCATTAAATGGTAACAGATATTTTCTTCACTGGGGTTTTCACGGGGGCACTATATTTGAATATGAAACTGAATATGACAACAAAATGGTTGCTTTGGTGATATATTACGTTGTCATTGCCATTACAATGTATACGTTTTGTTTTCACTACTTTTAACAGCTAGCGTATTTAGGGCATATATGGCACCATAGCCCCCAAGAAGTATAGCACATATACGTTTGTCTGTACGGGCGTAGCTAGACGTGGCTGTGCTGCCGTACGTGTGGGTGCGTGCGTGTACAAACACTGCCTTGTGGGGTACCGGAACTATGGGAGGTACCCCACAAGGAATGCCCACCGACTTGCCAAGTTTTTCAAGAAATAGATATATGGATTTTACTCAAAAACTAGGAATTTCGAAGGTGGGTTGATCTGTCGCAAATGGTAGAGTTTTAGAAAAGGGATATTAAGTCCGCATTTCAGCCCAGGAAATTAACTATGGTTAAATAAGAGCATTTTGACACAAGTGTGCGACGTTGCAAAATTTTAGTACACTAGAACAAAGGAAGTACCCCACTTCTATGCCTATGTAAGCGTGTGTGTGGGTGCGTGTGTAAACACCGGCAATCGTGGACGTAGGACAAAAGAATGTGGGCGCAAACAATACGTCCACGATTGACCGAACGTCCATGATCTCAAATCGTGTACAAAACCAATGAGAGCTGTCGCTATCCAGGGGGCAGGGGACACTTCCCCCACCCCCACCCCCCTCCCCGGCGGATTTTTTGACACGTAATTTTTTCAACAATTATTTTAATAAAAT
>NW_024037069.1:180500-486057 GCF_015706575.1 Patiria miniata
TGCCACTGATCTCTCAGTGATGCATGCTGGTGTGCGCGTTGCGCGTTGTGCGTAGCGCGTATTATTCCAAAGAGAGCGCGCCGCAGACTTGGGTCCAAACATTTCGTGAAGGGTTAGTTTTTAAGAGAGAAATACATTTCCACCACAATTTTGTATTGAAATTGAAGTTTATTTCAACTGTGTTCAGATTTAAATAATGTAAAATATTAAAATCAAGCAGAATCTGTGGGTGAAGTGTTATAAACAATATTGAATGCTTTTTCTCGTGGTGAAGTAAAACTAGCCTCCCTCGGTGATCCATGGACCATTCTATTTTCCCTCGGCTTCGCCTCGGGAAAATAGAATGGTCCATGGATCACCGAGGGAGGCTAGTTTTACTACACCACTCGAAGCATTCAATATTTGTATAATGTAGTGTTAATAATCGTCGGATTTGAACAGCGCCCCCATTGAAAGTATGGTACGAGCCCCCGCCCCCTTTCAAAGGACAAATCTGCGATGACCCTACAACCGATATCTTTTTTTATCACATACTCTGACTGTGTGCCAAATGCCATACTTGTATCATATCATCAAATGCACATTGGCCTATCTGCCACCCTGCATACTTGGCGATAGTCATTTTGAAATACTTTTATGTCGGAAAAAATGAATTAAAATGTGTAATCGTATCGTGTAGTTTAGGACCCAGTTCAGTATAAAAACGAAAAGACACTTCATGTTTAGGATTTCAAACCTAAATATTTGGCAATGATCATAGAAGCGTAATATCTTCTGGATAGATGAGTGCAGGCTTTGATTAATCACAAATAAGCTTTGAACGGAACTTGTAAAAAAAATAGAGGTTCCTCAACTACACGATTACCGAATGAATTTGGACTGCGGAGAATTCGCTGAAGTCAACCCATATCATCTAGTTCAACCAGAAGAGGACGACTAATACTCGGTGTGATTCATGATCCCCCTTCTCTCAACAATTACATTTGTAAAATATTAATTATAGAAAGTCAGATGAGCAAAAGAGGAAAAGCGCTCTCTGGCGTCAAAATGACCCCCAACCTTCAACGACTGACAGGGAAACGTTTTGCCGATGAACAATGTGTGTATTGTTGGACAATTAGTATAATTTTATAAAAGAAGCAAAAAGGTTTTTTCGATGATTTAAAACAAAAAACGACGTGAACTAAAAAAAAAAAACCCGCATAATTTATGGGGCATGCAAATCGTGAATTGGCAGGCGTAGACAATTTTGGGCCTATTTACTGGCCTTCACCCTTTCATTAAGCAAAACTTTGCAATTTTCACCCAGGCCACATTTCAGGCAAAAGGAAGGACCCATGAATCATATTTTATAAAACAAATGTCTAGTTAGTAACAGGCTTGAACATTCAACAGCTTGTACGCCTCGCTGTGTAATGAAGTTTACATTTAGATTTCCCGCTCTCTAATTGGAGTCTAAATTCCCTCTTAGGTTTAAACTATGTTACCTCGCAGCTCCTTACGTAGCCGGGGCGATTTGGTTTTTTCCCCAAACGAGATCGGACAATATCAAGAGACGGCGCTCTTTCTGCGTTATGCATATTCAGGATGCCCAGGGCTTTAGAGAATAAGTTATATAACAAGGAATAATGGTGTTTAAATCTCCAACGATTGACCCCGGATTTGTGGACGGGTTGGAAGTAGTCCTGACTTTTAATCAGGTCATCCGAGTTCGAACCCAAGCGAGCGTTGTTCACGTCCTCTCATTTTACCTTAAATAAGTGAAGCGGGGAAGGAACATTTCTCACAAGACGTAAAAGCCTATCTTGGGTTTGTAAATGGACCAATCAAAAGATGGGAAGCGGATGTCGTTTGAAAAAAAAAAGATTCGCGGGGGGGGGGGGGGGACACCCCCTTAGGAATTCCCAGTGTCCATCAAGGATCCAAATTTTGCCCTTCACCAGAAAATTGTCATTATGAGAAAGAGCGACCTCACTGTAACTGCATCATCATGGAGGCAGCCATTTTTAATTAAAGATTGCGCAGACCAGTAAATAGACTGACATAGACCTCAGTGACAATTACGCGCACTTTCCAAAATTATTGAGACACACTTCGAATTTAATTTTTTTTTCATCATCTTTAATTTGATCATCTTACGAATCTTTAATTTTTGTATGACTTTTGGGAGAAAATTCCATCCAAAGATGATCACATTTGTGTGATCTTAACAAAAAGATACAACACTATTGTTAAACACTCGGAAAAATACCAAGTCAGGTTAAATTCGGTCAAAATAATATTTTCGTGTCAAAGCGATACTTTTCCAGGTCGCAATGATACTTCTCTGGATCAGTTTTTTTGATCGTTTGACCCGGAACATTTTCAATGAGACCCAGGAAGGTATCATATGGCTCGCATTCCGGGTCAAATTAGCCTTTCGCCAAGGCTATTGTGGCTTAAGGCTAATACAGCACGCACGAGTGGCGAAGCCACGATGCTTTTTCTAACTTGTTTGTTGAATTATTTATATTTTTTTATGCAAATAAGTAGAGTGCTGAAAGGTTAACCAATCACAACGCAGATTTTGCCGAGTTGCGTCCATTTGTGAAAGAAGGGTGATTTTCGGAAAACGTAAGAGGAAATAACTAAACAAAATAAGTTCATACACTAAAATAATTTCTTGAAATGCTTATATAAGTAAAATTGTAATAAGATAATGAAAGAACAATTGCGCAGTCACGATCTTGTGGAAAATGAACACTAGACTCGCTTTATTTTGTTTTTAAATTTTGTGTCAGCATCCGGGGTGCGCGCGCACCTGGGTTGAAGCCACGTGCACCCTAAAAGGCTAATAACCCTTTTAGGGTAGCAAAAATCGAGATTACAAAGAAAAACTTAAGAAAATCTTGACAAGTTGGAAAAGGCCTCGTGGATTTGCTACTCGCGTGTGTGGTCTCCCGCCCCAATCGTTTCGTCCCGCCCCAGTAGTTAAACCACGATGGACTTGGCGAAAGGCTAGGGTCAAATGTGATCAGGGACTTTTTAGACTGAATAGGCAACATTTTACAGGCGAACAAATTATGCTTGAAGATGGCGATCAAAGCCACATATTTCATGCTCCAGCCAGCTCAGTTAGTACATTGCTCGGTTGGCTTTACACAACAACGGCAACTTTGCTAACTTCTACAGTTTCTACAATGATTTAAAAGGACATATTTATATGTGACCAATAAAAACCCAGGCTGCAACGAGATAACTTTAGTCGCATGAGCTCATACCATGCCAACAGCATTTATTCAACAGAAATCTTAAATGTGATTACATTTGAACGAATTAAAACCCACCACCTAGAATGACTTTTCATGCGTTCGTTTAGTTCAGATAAAGCGTATGATTTTCCATTAGCCTACATAGCAAGTTTAACCCTAAAAGGGCCGGTTTATTTTGACCATCTCCCAGCCGGAATCAAATATCTCTCTAAGATCTCAGCCATCGAGTGAAGAACAATTATTAAACTTGGAACACGCATAGAACAACTTATCATAAACATACCCAAGAAATGTTATGACTATAGGTCAAAGGGTTTGGAATTATGGCTAATTAATTATTCATATTGTGACAAAAATCAGCTTTTCCTTTAAATAATCTTTCCGTACTAGAGAATAGTCTGGTTTCCTTAAATGAATCTCGGACTACAGAATGGAGATGAAACTTGTTGATTTTAGGCCATTTTCAGCCCTCAAATCCAACTTTATTCACCTACTAGACTTACCAAATATTCGTAGTATTTATAGAATAATTCCACAATGATGTGAAGAAGCCATTAACTTTGCGTTACACTGTTGTTTCTTCCAGGTACTTATGCAAGTTTTATAACGTTCAAGGCATTTGACGTATGTGCAAAGTGTTATTGAATGCACCCATTGTTTGTGTGTTATTGACTTTTGTACACAGGTTAATGATGTACTTAACTAATGCAGAGATTTCATCATCAGGGTTGGTGACTCGTTTTGCATACGCGATACGCGCTACGCGCACTTTTAGCCTATTGGGACGCGCGCGCTCACTGCGCCCCAGATTCAGCCCTGCCAAAAGTGCATAAAAGGCGAGCTGGAACAGCAATCGAGCGCTCTGTTCGCCTCCAGAACAAGCCCTGTGGGAAAAACAAAGCGGATGTCAGGATTCGGAAGAAGAAGAAGGAACAAGCAAGAGGGAACAAGCAAGAAGATGAAGAAACAAGAGGAATTGAAGAAGTAGCCTGAGGAAGAAGATAAGAAGAGACGAAGCACGAAGAAGAATAATACCGATGTCCACACGGAAAAGGAAGCAACGTACAACGGCCAACGACAGCCCATGCATATACGCCATGTACTGTGTGTACATATCCGCGCACAAAACATGCTTAATTAGACTTGCTATCAGTCCAATTGCGCACTGTGTTTAAGCGGCAGCAATTAGAATGTGCGTATGCAAACTAAAGTGACCCAATCTGATGAAGTGTTTAATTATTATTATTTGATGGTGATTGATTAAAACAAACAAGAAGTTTGATTGTGAATTATAGCCACTTGTCTCTGCTGCCTGACTGATTTATGTCAGTTATTGTCTTTTTAAGTAATCTGCCTCAGAATAAAGGTTTAGGGCAAGACTTTAGGTCAGACTTTTAGGCAAGACTTTAGGGTCAGACTTTATAGGGAAAGACTTAAGAGCCAGACTTTAGGCCTATAGGACAGACTCAAATTATATTGCCTCCTCCACCCCAGCCTTCCCTTTTCTATTGCGTTTGCGCGCCAAGTTATAGTCCAAGCCCTCCCCTTACCCTTCCCCTATCCATAAAGTCATCGAGGCCTTGAAGAAAGCTACGCTACCAGACGAACTCCACTTGGGTCAGGTTGACGTCCTGAGATTGTGACGGCGCCCTCAACGCTGGTCCCGATCAAGCACTAGCTCAGCCATACATCACCGATTTCTCCTGGTTATTAATCCCGGCGGGTTTTTAGGGATTCGTTGTACCCCTGGGTATATCGAGCCCCGGATTCCCGTTACAATATGTACGAATAGTAATTCTGTTTTTTTGTGTGTACACTATACGTATATGGGGATATTCAGTTTCGCTGCGTGGCAACCCGTGGTCCGAATTTTATGTTTTTGGAATCAAGAGATGCGCAAGACTCGAGGCTAAAAAGTCAGAACAGCTCGTCTCGCGAAAAAAAAAACCTCAAGGCTATCGCGGAAAAAGTTGAGGGGGCGGGGTAGATTCCGCCCCGGCCCTTTTAGGGTTAAAAGGAAGGCCTCATTGGCTTATTAATAACAACACCAAAAATGATACATGAATGCGATGCAAAGGAAACATTTCCCATAGGAAATTGTGTCAGAAAAACTCGCAGTGGTAGCATCACAATCGTGACACCCATTGGGTGTTGTTAATATTCATTTCCAGATAAAGATTCAGATTAGGATCAGATTAAAATGGTAATCGGACAATGTGTCATTTACTCATGGTAGTATAGCTTTGTCAACAGTTTCTTCCTTTGGGAGGAATTTCAAATACATGTTAATTTAAAAAGTCTCATTTAACTCGAACAAGGCAAAGACAACACAACTTAAACCCTTCACCGTTATAATTAATCAATTGCGACTTCACCATCCCGAGGCTGTTGGCATTTAGGACTCTGAAATGAAGACCAAAAACAAAACAATAAATGAGGAAAATAAAATCACTTTTTCGGTATTGGTTTAGCTCTATGGAACCGACTTATTGTCGGGCCGCAAATGAGTCGAATTTGTTAAAGCAATAATTCAATAAAGTAAACGTCAGTTGATTTCAGTGTGTCTTTGTTTTATACTCGAGGGAAAATGGCAATTGAAATAAAAAATCTACTTTCGGGGTGAAACACGAATTAGCTCGGGGAATACAGCTTTAAGAACTGGATATTGGATATTGCTTCACAGCAACCTCGTCGGTTGAAAGGAAGAGAGGGGGCGAAATTATTTTATTCTTGGTCAGTGTGTCCGTTCGTATAAAAAAACGGTATTAACGCTAGATTTTACACTGAAAATTACAGCAATCTTGATTGAATTAAGGTCGAATGTCCACAAAAACGTACTCGACTGGTCCGATGGTTGGAATGCATGCAGTAGATATTCCACTTTTACGTTGGCTTTTTCGTTCATTTCAATGTCCACTAAAACGTGTCAGTACTTCAGGGCTAAATAAGGGTCGTCCAACTTAGCTGCATCCGTTAAAGGGTATAAAAGCTTCAAAAAGAGGAAAATAATCCTGGAAACTTCTCTGCTTGAGCTGCCCCCTACCTGTCAACTGAAGAGCAATGAGAAGAAAAAAAGAAAGTTCAGTGCGTCATTTTGGATAACAAATTTTAACGCTATAGATCTTACACAGAAAATTTCTTACACAGAAAATAAGGAGGTTTATTGAATTAAGGTAGAATTTCCACAACTTCCACGGGGTGCTATAGATTTTTGAATTCAGTTTGTAAATTTTGCTTTAATTTTTTTCTTTCCATTTTGCTCATCTACAATCAGCTGCGACCATAGAGCTATATTAAACTTAATTTAATTGAGCTTTATGGAACCGAGTTATTGTCGGGTCCTAAATAAGTCGAATTTGTTAAAGCAATAATTCAATAAACTAAACGTCGGTTGATTTCGGTGTGTCTTTGTTTTATACTCGAGGGAAAATAGCAATTGAAAAAAAATCTACTTTCGGGATGAAACACGAATTAGCAGGGGGAATACATGTTTCAGACTATATTGATGCAAACTTAAACAAACAGACTTGTCAACTGAAGAGCAATGAGACGGAGAACATGTTGACTGTTCACTTTTTATGTTCACTGCGTTACAGATGCGTGCCCCGTGCTCTTTATAAAGGAAACGGGACACACTGTTGCTTTCCAGTGATTCTATTTTAAAATAGGGTTCCATTGGCTTCAAGGTGAGTCAATTACAGTAAATCCCATTTTTGAAACACCCCCCCCCCCAAAAAAAAAAAAAAAATTCCTCATATTGATATTGAATAATTATCGGAAATTTACGTCTTGGTAACAAAAACACCCCTATAAAGACTGCTATGTCAATTTTTCGGGAGAAGTGAAATGTACCTTCAACATTTGCCATTCTCTTCTTAAAACGTATGCACTCGCCCCCCGTGGGAGTGGGTGCTGGCACACAGAGCCAGCCGGGAGGGCACTGGTACGGCCATTGATTATTGATGTCACAGACTGAGAATAAAACAATCGGATTGAAATATGAAGTTAATCGCAATATTATACAATGCATCGGCACATTGGAAGTGTGTTGAATGTGAACATTAAATCTGATTAACAGGAAAATTAAGAAGAAATCAATTGCAAAAACTTACGATCTTGTTTGACACCAAACTCGTCGGCTGAAAAGAAAGGAAGAAAGAGAGAGGGAAGTACATTTTATTCCTGATCAGTGCGTCGGTTTGGATGAAAAAAAGTGTCAACACTAAATCTTACACAGATAATTACAAGGATCTTTATTGAAGTAAGGTCGAATGGCCACTAAAACGTGTCAATACTTTACTACTGGTCCGATTGGTGGATTGTATATTGATGCTAAATATGGATGTGGTTCAACTGAGCTGCATCCGTTTAAAGGAACATACTTCAAAAAAGAGGAAAATAAGCCGAGAAACTACTCCGCTTGAGCTGCCCAAACTTGTCAACTGAAGAGCAATGAAGCGGGAAGATGTTGACTGTGCACCTTTTATGTTCACTGCGTTACAGATGCGTGCCCCGTGCTCTTTATAAAGGAAACGGGACACCCTGTTGCTTTCCAATGATTCTATTTTAAAATAGGGTTCCATTGGCTTCAAGGTAAGTCAATTACAGTAAATCCCAGTTTTGAAACAAAACACCCCCCCCCAAAAAAAAAAAAATCCTCATATTAATATTGAATAATTATCGGAAATTTACGTCTTGGTAACAATAACACCCCTATAACGACTGTTCAGTCAATTTTTCGGGAGACGTGAAATTTACCTTCAACATTTGACATTCTCTTCTTAAAAGCCGCGCACTTGCCCCCCGTGGGAGTGGGTGCTGGCACACAGATCGAGTCGGGAGGGCACTGGTACGGCCATTGATTATTGATGTCACAGACTGAGAATAAAGCAATCGGATTGAAATATGAAGTTTATCGCAATATTATACAATGCATCGGTACATTGGAAGCGTGTTGAATGTGAACATTTAATTTGATTAACAGGAAAATTAATGGATTAGCCTATAGATCGTGGTTTCTTGGTTGATGACTCATCAAAAAACTTAACTTTCCGTCCAAGAAATGACAAAATAAACAATAAACTATTCGAAAAACAATGAAGCGATCATCAGCATTCCTTAAAGTTCAGTTTTTCAAATACTCTTGTTAAGAACAAACAGATACGTTACCCCATTTTCATATTTATTTTTGGAAATAACTGCAACTCCTGCAGAACCTGTGGATATTTTTAGTTTGGACCGGCCGGCCGGCCCCCCCAATTTGAGACCTTTGATGACATGCATACACCCGGTTCCTGTGTTGGGCTATCAGAGGCAAAGAACAAAATTACAATTTAATCTTGATATTGTGTAATGAAAAGACACGTCCTCTCTATCACAAGAGTCGATTAAATGTCATTTCCTATAATTATTCTTATCAGTAAAAGGTAATTTGGAAATATTTACCATGAAATCAGTAACTCAAAATTAATCTTTTCGACTTTACAGTTAATATTAAAACAAAGTATTTTACACTAAATATTCAGTTGAGACCCCCCTCCACCGTTTTGTGTAATCCCGTTTGACCCCCAAACCCCCCTCTGGAACCGCGCCCGGTGTTTCATCATTTTTACACCATTTCCCGTTTTCTTCGAATCACCCCGAACCCTTCCAAATCCCATCGGCATGAACGTCGCCGGAATTTTGTCCAGAGGCAGCTATGATTACTTGACACTTGGGGTGCTGTTGAACTGTAAACGGAGACGTATCATAGAGCACGGATCTGACATTTTAAGGCCCAGTTTTGTCAAAAATCCACAAAAATAAACAGCATAAAATGACCTGGACTATCTTGTTCTCCACCCCCCGGCCCTACACAAGTGAAAATATCCTTTTTTTTCGCTATCCCGCATTATAAAATGCAAGGACAAAAATTCCAATGCAGTAATTAGTTCCCTTATCATTTCAGGGGAGAAACCTGCTGGTACATCATCCAAGACGCTTTGGATCCCTGGGATCTTCACTTGGCGTCGGCTATATCCATGCATGATAATCTACAAAGCCTTGTAATTATTTGACTGCATGGGTAAAGTCCTCTTTTTATTTCCTAAAGTAGAATTTGAACCATTCATTAAAACAAGTGATTGAAACAAAATGAATACGGCGCGAGAGAATATATGAACGTACAAAATAATATTCGAGTTAAAAAAGTATGCTTGTGCTCTAACAAACTTTGAATTTGTATGTTAGGCCCCCCCCCCCCCTAAGTCTCCGGTTTCTGGTATGCGCACGCGTCGCCGTAGCCATGCGCGTCGGCAAAATGAAAAAGTTTTTTCTTTCAATGAAAGATGATGTCTCAAAACCGCCAAACTCACTGGTTTGACTGGAATACTGCTGCTGCACGATTTTAACGTGTTTTTAGATGGGGTTATGATCGAGAATAAGCTTTATGTGGCCTCTCTGGACTCCCATATATTTGCACTAAGTTTAGTCAGGCACCATTTGCAGTCATCAGCCGACATTTGGAGCAAAAAAGTCAGGTAAAAAAAAAAAAAGCCGCGTCGCCGCACCACTATAGCTCCATACCAGAAACCGGAGACTTTTTTTTTTGGCCTTACTGATATCAGGGAATTTTTTTTCTCCCGATTTGAGGAGTCTGCAGCCCTCGCAAATGGACGTTTCTGTTTTGCGTGTAAATGAAAACGCCCTCCAAAAGCCGAATCATTATCGAGCAGCAAATAATTCAATTTTTTTACAGAAATAATTCAATAACTAAACCTCGGTGGACTTCTTCGTTCGATGTCTCATTCGAAATTGAATAACTTATGATGTCGCAAGGAATACAGCAATTGAAAGTTAAATCTTTTACGGGGTCACACTCGAAATACACCTGTAACTGCTTTTGGCTACTTCATCTTCGCAATAACATATTAAAATTAAAAAAAACTTTTTAAGTATTTTGTTTTGTAGATATGCCTACCCAGCAACAAGGCATTCAAACGACAATTTTGTATATCAAGAGTTTTCTAGTGGCGTATCTAAGGCTTACCCCCACTCATGGCCTATGCCCCTCCCCCGTGAATCCCCCCCCCCTCACCTTCTTAGAATTTAGGGGGGGGGGGGCTAAAAGGAGCGTTGATATTGTAAAAACAGTTGAGTGCCCTCCTCCAGAAAATGAGGTCCAATTGGATCCCCATCGATGCATCAGTCACTCCTATTGTATTTCTGTTGCAAATCTGTCAACTGTTTGCGCATTTCAAGACATATTAAACAATTTAGTGTTGGATAGTGTGTGTGGTTTGTAATTTGAATTAAACCTGATATCTCAAGAAAAAATAAAAGTTCATTCCAACTTTTACTTTCTCTTTTAACCCCTCGCCCGCCCTGTCTGTTCCCCCCCCCCCCCCTCGGCTATGGCCCGAACCCAGTTCCAGCAGATTTAGCAACAACACGAATCAAATGTCTGTGCGAGTTGCTGGCAAGATTTCGATCGGCCATGTGTGCCATATTTACATAATCTATTATAACAATCTTTGCATGAAGAACAGAGTCTATATTTCTGCTGCAGTCATCACAACAAAATTAATCAATGAAAGATGCGTTTTCATTGCTAATGTTGAGTTCACCTCGTCCCTTTACAAAACAAGCAGATTCGTATTGCTGTGTTTTGTCCCTAGAAAGACAAGCATTTTTCCATTTTGAGAAATAGAAATCAAAGGACGAATGAAGCCGATGTGTAGGGAAGGAATAAATAATGTACACATTTCAAAATATTTGTAATCCGACAATAATTCAGTTCACGCCGGGAGGATTGGTCCCTGCCCCGATCATAATCGATAATATACAGAACGTAAACAAGTCTGCTGAACGGGCGGGTCTATTTGTGCAAAAAGTCGTGCAAATAAAGCGGCCTGAAATACAATGAAATACACTGAAATACAAGCGGCCTAAATGGACCAAAAAAGTTCACTCTTACACAATGTATTACATCCGTATCCCCCTATTTCCCATGCCTGGGAGATTTTGGTATATTTTCATCAATTTGCATCCAAGAAAACTCGTGGAACGGATGCAAAAAGATAATTAGGCTGCCGTTCCATTGTCACTGTCTAATAATCTTTCATTGAACAGGGACCCTCATAAATTAGATCGTTATTGATTAACAAGCACCATATCCAATTACGAGGTAATCCATTCTAGTGAGTTTATGAAAACCAGTGCCCTCGAACACGTCGTTACTTTGCTTGTAATTATTGCTGGCAGTGTGTGTCAGCAAAAATTCATAATCATAACACGGGGGGGGGGGGGGACTCTACCCCTCCCCCAAAAAAATATATTTTGTAAAGAGTGCCCTTCTTTTTTACGCAAGTGCCCTTATTTTGTACACAAGTGCCTTTTTTGTCACCAGCGGGCTTTTTTTTTTAGTGCCCAGCAAGATTGGATTTTTTTTTTGCAGGATAACAGGGGCAGATAAATGCACACAAGGCTATGAGGGTCGTGGTAACTAATTAATAATAATAATAATAATAATAAAAGAACATTTGTAAAGCGCCGGTATCCGCCAAAAATAGGCGCTCATGGCGCTCGAGGAGAAAGTCAAGTTAAGATTGTGTGTTGTGAGAGTAAGCTTGTTTGTACAGGTGAAATTTTATGTTTGTCTTAAATGTTGTGATGGATGGAGATGATTTGATAGCCAGAGGGAGTTGGTTCCAAACTCGGGTTGACGCTGCAGCAAAGGATCTGTCACCCCACAGAGTGGAGGTCCTGGGCTCATGAAGCATCATGAGCTCACTGGAGCGAAGTCCGGTGCGTGCTGTTGAGTACGGGTTGATGAGATCGATGAGATACTCCGGCGCATTGTTGTGGAGGATTTTGTAAACGAATAGGCCAAGTTTGTATTTAATTCTGTATGATACTGGAAGCCAGTGGAGATCTGCTAGTACAGGAGTGATGTGAGAATGTTTACTAGTGAGAGAGATTAGTCTGGCACTGATGTTTTGTAGTCGCTGCAAACGGTTTAGTTGATTTAGGTTAATGCCATACAATAGTGAATTGCCCATGTCAATTTTGGATGTGATGAAAGCGTGAACAAGTATTTCAGTTGTGTGTTTGTCAAGATATTTTCGTATGTGTCCGATAGTGAATTGCCCATGTCAATTGTGGATGTGATGAAAGCGTGAACAAGTATTTCAGTTGTGTGTTTGTCAAGATATTTTCGTATGTGTCCGATGTTACGGATCGACATGCAGACTGATCTAGAGATTGATGTAAGGTGATGTTCCATGGATAGAGATGAATCAAAGATAATACCAAGATTTCTGACTTGATTTGATGGCATGATGGTTGAATCACCAACCCTTATGGATGGAACATGAACTTTGCACGATTGCTGCTTTGAACCTATGATGATAAATTCGGTCTTTTCATCGTTGAATTTGAGCCAGTTGTGAGTCATCCAAGAACGTACGTCATCAATGCATGTTTCCATCTGCTGGATTGCTGAATCAACCTTGTGTTGTTGAGGGTCTACTGACATATATAATTGGGTATCATCTGCATAACAATGATAGGATATACCATGCTTTCGAATGATTTCACCAAGTGGCATTGTATACAGAGAGAACAAGACGGGCCCTAGGACTGATCCTTGAGGTAGCCCAAAATCAAGAGAGACAGTAGATGAACTTGAATCATTGACCCGGACAAATTGAGATCGGTCATTAAGGTATGATTTAAACCAGTCTAATGCAACTCCATCTATCCCAATACGAGTGTTGAGGCGGCTGAATAATGTGGGATGGTCAACTGTATGAAAAGCTGCTGATAGGTCGAGCAACACGAGCAATGATATCCTGCGCTTGTCCATAGCCTGCAACAGGTCATTTTGGATTTTGAGGGTGGCAGACTCGACGCTGTGATTAGCACGGAAGGCAGATTGATGCGGGTCATGTAGATTGTTCTCAATTAAGAAAGATGAGAGTTGCATTAAGACTACCCTATCAAGGGTTTTACTCAAAAGGGAAAGATTCGAGACTGGTCTGTAATTCTTCATTTCCTATTTGTTTAGATGCGGCTTCTTTAAAAGAGGTCGTATCTGAGCAACTTTCATATCATCCGGTACATCACCAAACAGTAAACTGTCATTAATGATGCCAGTGAAAACCGGCACAAGGGAAGCTGAGCATTTCTTAAACAGGGATGATGGAATTGGATCTAATTCGCAGGATTTAGATGATGATTTACTGAGAATGTTAGACACATCATTTTCTGTAACTGGCTGAAATGATGTGAGGTGATGTGAGGCACAGAGCTCTTCCTCATGCGGCAAATCAGTAGTAACACGCTTGAAACCTTGGCGAATCTTCTGGATCTTCTCAGTGAAGGAACAGCAGAACTCATTTGCCAGATTCTCGTCACTGCTTTCAGGGAGAGGGGACACACGACACCTGTGAAGTAATCGGTCTTATTCTGTGCAATTTTTTTCTGGCAATCGAAAAGAGATGGAACTTTCGTTCGCAAAGATCATTTTCATACACAAGACACCTAAAACACTTTGCTTTCTAAAGGTTTTTTTTCTTCAAAATATTAAAACTTTATAGCACGATGCTCTCTTCAAATTTGCTGGTACCCCGCTATGCTTTTGCGCGCATATAATGATTTTTTTCCCGTAAGAAAATTCGGCAAATCTTGATGTGCACATACGTAGTTGGAATACCGAACTCGCCTATTGTGCCGCCCTGAAAAGCGCCACCTATTATCTTATAGTACCCATGATCATCCGGTTGAACAACGCCCCCATTTTCAAAATGACGGCCATTGCTTGTTATTCTACCTATATTTTTTTCAAACGACATATCTGCGATGACCCTATGCTCGGTAGCCGCTATCTTTCTTATAACATACTCTGTTTGTGCGCCAAATGCCATTCTTGTATCATCAAAGGCTCAATCCCTCCACATATCTGCCGTACTATATATACAATCTTTTGCGATAGTCATTTTGAAATACTTTATGTCGGGAAAAAATGAATTGCAATAGTGCAGTTTAGGACTCCGTTCAATATAAGAACGAAAAGACACTTCATGTTTAGGCTTAATATTTTAGCTAAGTATTTGGCGATGAACAGATAATACAAGCAGGAAAAGTTATTTGATATGTTTGGAATCATCAATTCGCAAAGATCATAATATCTTCTGGAAAGAGGGCAGGGTTTTGATTAATCATAAGCAGCTGTGAACGGAACTTGTAAAAAATAGAGTTGTCCTATACCGGTACTACACGACTATCAATTGAATTTGGACTGCGGAGAATTCGCTGAAATCAACCTATATCTCGTTAAACCAAAAGAGGACGACTAATACTCGATTCATGATCCCCCTTCTCTCAACAATTACATTTGTAAAATATTAATTATAGAAACTCAGATGAGGAAAGGAGGAAAAGCGCCCTCTGGCGTCAAATGACCCCCAACCTTGAAACGACCGACTGAAAAAAAGCTTTGCCTCTTGTCAACAATTTGTATTGCTGAAAAATTTGTGAAGAAATAATTCCATAACTAAACCTGGGTGGACTTTTCGTTCGATGTCTCGTTCAAAAGTGAATAACTTTCATGTCGCTAGGAAAACAGCAATAGAAAATGACATCTTGTTTTCGGGGTCACACTCGAAATACACCTTTAACTGCTTTTGGCTAGTTCATCTTCGCAATAACATATTAAAATTTAAAAAAAAATTATAGTTTAAGTATTTTGCTTTGTAGATATGCCTACCCAGCAACAAGGCATTCAAACGACAATTTTGTATATCAAGAGTTTTCTAGTGGCGTATGTAAGGCCTACCCCCACTCATGGCCTATGCCCCTCCCCCGTGAATCCCCCACCTTCTTAGAATTTAGGGGGGGGGGGGCTAAAAGGAGCGTTGAAATTGTAAAAACAGTTGAGTGCCCTCCTCTAGAAAATGAGGTCCCTTAAATTGGATCCCATCAGTCACTGCCATTATATTTCTCTTGCAAATCGGTCAACTGTTTGCGTATTTCAAGACAAATTTAAACAATTTAGTGTTGGATTTTACGTGTGTGTGGTTTGTAATTTGAATAGAACCTGATATCGAAAGAACATTTTTAAAAAGTTCATCCCAACTTCTACTTTCTCTTTTAACCCCTCGCCTGCCCGCCCTGTCTGTCTGTTTTCCCCACTTTTCTCGGCTATGGCCCGAAGCCAGTTCCAGCCGATTTAGCAACAACACGAATCACATATCAGCTGTTCGGGTTGCTGGCGAGATTTCGATTGGCCATGTGCGCCATATTTGCATAATCTATTATATAATAATCTTTGCATGAAGGACAGAGTCTATATTTCTGCTGCAGTCATCGCAACAAAAGTATTCAATCAAAGATGCATTTTCCTTGCTTTCCTTGCATTTTCCTTGACCGGAAAAGAAGTTTTGCCTCTAGTGAACACCTTGTAATGCTGGAGAATTTTTAAAATTATGTATAAGAAGCAAAATCTTTTTGGGTGATAAAGAAAAATAACGACATGAACGTCTACGTCCGGAGTGGGAGGGCCGAGGCTGTTATACCCTTGTTGCTTTAGTAGTCTTGCCGTTAAGTAGTGTTCACATTTCTTCTTGTTTTTTTCTTTTTAGTTTGAATGGAAATTTTGTTCAAAAGTAAAACTAACAACTAACCAGGAAAATAGCACGTTGTAAATAGATAATTCACTCGCAAAAACTGATACACAAAATCGTTTTATTCAACAGCAATCAAGAGCAAGATTACAAAGCGTTATGATACTGAATTAATTAAGACCCACCACACAGAATGAGTGTTCATGGTTGTATTTAGTTCAGATCATATATAGCATTATTTTTTTATATTTTCTTCCAGTGGCCTTGGCCTACAGGTCAGTTTTTTTGGAACTCTTTACAATATTATGTCTTGTAAATGAAAACAGATGTCAGCAAGTTTTGAAGTAATGGCAAAGCAAGGAAATATTTTCCATAGGAGATTGTGTCAGAAAAAACAGTTGATAGCTTCACAATCGTTACAACCTATCAAGTGTTGTTAATTGCTAATTCCTATAGATTTAAATTCAGATTAGCTTCAGATTTAAAATGGTAATCAGAAAATTTGTGATTCACCATCCCATTGCTGTTGGTATTTTTGGAATCTGAAATGAAGACCAACAACAAGAAAAAATCATGCCATTTTTTTTCATAATTTATGCATGAAGCTAAAAAGGCAAACATGCGGTTATTTGCTGTACTTGTCTCTGAGAAAGGAAGTCTATAGTCCTCTTTGCGCATGCTTGAATGATATACGTACACTGACTAACTAGCTGAGTTGATTGAATGACCGCCTCACTCACTGACTAACTAGCTCCCTGATTGACCGAGTGACTGACAAACTAACTCACTGAGTTGATTGAATGACCGCCTCACTCACTGACTAACTCCCCCCGTAATTGACCGAGTGACTGACGAACTAACTCACTGAGTTGATTGAATGATCGCCTCACTCACTGACTAACTAGCTCCCTGATTGACCGAGTGACTGACGAACTAACTCACTGAGTTAATTGAATGACCGCCTCACTCACTGACTAACTAGCTCCCTGATTGACCGAGTGACTGACGAACTAACTCATTGAGTAATTGATTGAATGACCGCCTCACTCCCCGACTAACTATCTCCCTGATTGACCGAGTGACTGACGAACTAACTCACTGAGTTGATTGAATGACCGCCTCACTCACTGACTAACTAGCTCCCTCCCCGACTGAGTGACTGACGAACTAACTCACTGAGTTGATTGAATGACCGCCTCACTCACTGAATAACTAGCTCCCTAATTGACCGAGTGACTGACGAACTAACTCCCCGAGTAATTGATTGAATGACCGCCTCACTCACTGACTAACTAGCTCCCTCCCCGACCGAGTGACTGACGAACTAACTCACCGAGTAATTGATTGAATGACCGCCTCACTCACTGACTAACTAGCTCCCTGATTGACCGAGTGACTGACGAACTAACTCACTGAGTAATTGATTGAATGACCGCCTCACTCACTGAATAACTATCTCCCTGATTGACCGAGTGACTGACGAACTAACTCCCCGAGTTGATTGAATGACCGCCTCACTCACTGACTAACTAGCTCCCTCCCCGACGTAGTGACTGACGAACTAACTCACTGAGTAATTGATTGAATGACCGCCTCACTCACTGAATAACTATCTCCCTGATTGACCGAGTGACTGACGAACTAACTCACTGAGTTGATTGAATGACCGCCTTACTCACTGACTAACTAGCTCCCTCCCCGAGTAATTGATTGAATGACCGCCTCACTCACTGACTAACTAGCTCCCTGATTGACCGAGTGACTGACGAACTAACTCATTGAGTAATTGATTGAATGACCGCCTCACTCCCCGACTAACTATCTCCCTGATTGACCGAGTGACTGACGAACTAACTCACTGAGTTGATTGAATGACCGCCTCACTCACTGACTAACTAGCTCCCTCCCCGACTGAGTGACTGACGAACTAACTCACTGAGTTGATTGAATGACCGCCTCACTCACTGAATAACTAGCTCCCTAATTGACCGAGTGACTGACGAACTAACTCCCCGAGTAATTGATTGAATGACCGCCTCACTCACTGACTAACTAGCTCCCTGATTGACCGAGTGACTGACGAACTAACTCACTGAGTAATTGATTGAATGACCGCCTCACTCACTGACTAACTAGCTCCCTGATTGACCGAGTGACTGACGAACTAACTCACTGAGTAATTGATTGAATGACCGCCTCACTCACTGACTAACTAGCTCCCTGATTGACCGAGTGACTGACGAACTAACTCCCCGAGTAATTGATTGAATGACCGCCTCACTCACTGACTAACTAGCTCCCTGATTGACCGAGTGACTGACGAACTAACTCCCCAAGTAATTGATTGAATGACTGCCTCACTCACTGACTAACTAGCTCCCTGATTGACCGAGTGACTGACGAACTAACTCACTGAGTTGATTGAATGACCGTCGGGGAGGGAGCTAGTTAGTCGGTGAGTGAGGCGGTCATTCAATCAACTCAGGCCAAGTTCGGGCAAGGACCATTAGTCGACTAGTGGTTGATTTGTGACGTACCTTACGCCTGCGCACTGATAGCAACGTGCGAACGTCTGTAGTCAAACGCTGGTCAAAATGTCATCGCAAAACTTCTGGATCCTGGCTCTCTGCTAGCGTTATGAATGCGCGCGGGTATTGGTTACCAGCGAAGCAACCAACCCCAGTAGGCTGGTTCCAAATAGTCGTAGCGTAGCCAACCACCGTTGACTAGACAGAGTTCGGGCAAACGTTAGTTAACCATTGGTCAACTATAGTCCTTGCGCGAACTTGGCCTATGTGAGTTAATAGTTCGTCAGTCACTCGGTCAATTAGGGAGCTAGTTAGTCAGTGAGTGAGGCGGTCATTCAATCAACTCAGTGAGTTAGTTCGTCAGTCACTCGGTCAATCAGGGAGATAGTTATTCAGTGAGTGAGGCGGTCATTCAATCAATTACTCAGTGAGTTAGTTCGTCAGTCACTCGGTCAATTAGGGAGCTAGTTAGTCAGTGAGTGAGCGGTCATTCAATCAATTACTCGGTGAGTTAGTTCGTCAGTCACTCGGTCGGGGAGGGAGCTAGTTAGTCAGTGAGTGAGGCGGTCATTCAATCAACTCAGTGAGTTAGTTCGTCAGTCACTCGGTCAATTAGGGAGCTAGTTAGTCAGTGAGTGAGGCGGTCATTCAATCAACTCGGGGAGTTAGTTCGTCAGTCACTCGGTCAATTGGGGAGCTAGTTAGTCAGTGAGTGAGGCGGTCATTCAATCAACTCGGGGAGTTAGTTAGTCAGTCACTCAGTCAATTAGGGAGCTAGTTAGTCAGTGAGTGAGGCGGTCATTCAATCACTCAGTGAGTAAGTTCGATTGACCGAGTTACTGTTCTGAAGTCTCACCAAGGCCACGTGCATGAACAGTTTCCCACTATTCAAGTTCTGAATCCATTGAATAGACTTTACTAAGCGTTCCTTGTCTCTGGTTGAAGTTAGTAAAAGACGACTTTAAATTTACTTAACGCTCTGTGTAAGACACCTCGCGAACAGGGCTGAGTAGGTCATTTGGAACAGTATCTGTCTGTTATTTCGAAGCTAGCGTGTTCGATTCCGCAAACACTATAATGTCTGACCTATGCTCCTCAATGTCTGTCCTATTTTTGAAGGTAAATGAAAACCGAATTAAAATTCTCAAAAGGTTCAACGCGTCCTCATCTCACATCGGAGCTTTTTTTGCCAGCTGACGCAGGTCAGCTTTTTCGTGTGTGCATGACCCATGCACACCAAAGTCTCCCACAGTAAGCAGCCCAGAATGCATTGCGTTTCCGTACAGATTATGGTACAATGATGCACCCCTGTATTAAAGTTCCCCTCGATACTAGTGCTAAATGCCCATACTTCAACATTCCTTTTAAAATACTGAAAACTCTCACAGGTTTTAAAGCTGAACAGAAACGTGATGATCAACATTTTATCTTTCATTTTTTTTTTATTTGTGGTGGGTTGCAAATTGACTTTTCGAGAAATTCTCACCCCAACACCCTATTTTTCCCAAAGCGGAAAAGTAGCCATCTTAAAAACCGATCCCTCCTGCCCTCCACAACACGGAAAACTAGCGCCAAATTCGAGCCCAATTGCATCAAAAATGCTCAGAATTTGAATCCCATAGTCCGGGCCAGAGGTTCATTGCCATATCTCTTCAATTCCCCTATTTTATGGCTCTCAGAACTCTCTAATATAGAATATTTTGAGGGTATAACTTTTATTCATGAGCTCGGAGGATGGGTTAGTCCTAGTCTGCTGTGCACGCACAAGCGTTTAACCCCAACTACCGGCCTTTTCATAGAGGTTTGTATAGTTTCTCTTCACTTCGATTTGAATCGGAGTAAGGCGGGCGGGTGGGGGATAGATGACTTATTCATGAAGAAACTGTTGAGGTAATTTTCCGCTGTCGTATGAAACTTGGACTCCGATGAAATCTGTTCTCTTATACGGTTCTACATCCTTGAAGGACATTGTGATATTTATTAAACAAAGTGATATTAAAATGGTTTAACACTCTGAAAAATCCCGAGTCAGATTAAATCCCGTCAAACTGACACTTTTCCGTGTCAAAGTGGCACTTTTCCGGGTCAAAGTGACACTTTTCCAGGTCGAAATTGTCAATTTGACCCGAAGTAGTATCACTTAGTCTAATATGACCCGCATTCCGCAGGACATGCATATCTGACCCGGGACGTTTTAGATAGAGTGAAGATATTTTACTGGAGATATTATGCTCGAAGATAGCGATTAGATGCTTCAAGGCACATATTTCAAGTTCTTCTACGGTTTCTGCATTAAAAAGGACATTTCAATTGCGACAAAAAAATAACAGGCTACGAAGAGATAACTTTGGTCGCAGGAGCTCATACCATGCCAACAGCATTTATTCAACAGAAATCTTAAAAGTGTGATTACAATAATTAAGACCCACCACCCAGAATGACTTTTCATGCTTTTGTTTAGTTCAGATATAGCGTGTGATTTGTTTCATCTGCCTACAGGTCAGTTTTAAGTCTTCATAATTCACTGTATAATGTCTTGTAAGCGAAAACTGATTTCAGCAAGCTGTAAAGAAAGGCCTATGTAATAACAAGACAACATGCTAAATAAATGCGATGCAAAGGAGGAAGTTGTGTCAGAGAAACTCGCAGTGGTAGCTTCACAATCGTGACACCCATCGGGTGTTGTTGTTCATTTCCAGATAAAGATTCTGATTAGGATCAGATTAAATAGTAATCGAAAAATATGTCATAAATTTACTCACGGGAGTTAGCTTTGTCAACTTTTATTCCTTGTGGGAATTTCAATTACATGTAGATGCAAAAAGTCTCATTTAACTCGAACAAGGCAAAGACAATACAACTTAATCCCTACACCGTAATAAATAATCAATTGCGACTTCATCATCCCAAGGCTGTTGGCATTTGGAATCTGAAATGAAGACCAAAACAAGAGAAAATAAAAATAATTTCATTGTTAAGCTCACACCAAACTCGTTGGATGAAAAAAAATAGGAAAAAAATAAAAACGTTTTTGGTATTTACGTCCTTAGAACTTGCTTAAAATGTCAGTGCTAGAAATCACATGCACAGAAACTAGTACAGGAATGTTAAATGTCTATAATGGTGTCAAATCTAGCCCAGGTTGGACGATTGTCTTCATTGCATTACGACTGACGTCCAGGTTCTTAGACCTCTGTGTAATACGACTCAAAAAAAAGAAAATTATTGTTTTGAGCACTTCATATCGTGGACTCCCTCTGTACGTAGGGAGGTAAGGAAGTCTACTAGGTTACATTGGTTTCAAGGTAAGTCAATTACAGCAAAATGCAGTTTTGAATGACAAATTTTCCTCTTTTTGAGGTTATTATTTCCTTAAACGGGTGCAGCTAAGTTGAACGATTATATCTGTCATTACGTGGGCTCACTAGCTTTGGCCAAACAAAAAAGTCTCCGGTTTCAGGTATGCGCCCGTGTCGCCCTTGCCATGCGCTTCGGCAAAATGAAAAAGTTTTTCTTTCCAATGTAAGATGATGTCTCAAAACTGCCAAACTCACTGGTTTGACTGGAATCCTGCTGCAGCACAATTTTAACATGTTTTTAGATGGGGTTATGATCGAGTATAAGCTTTATGTGGCCTCTAAGGGACTCCCATTGCGCTAAATTTAGTTGGGCACTATTTGCAGTCATCAGCCGACATTTGAAGAAAAAACGGGGGGAAAAAGCCGCGTCGCTGCACCACTTTTTGGGGCAAGCTTCATATCAGAAACCCGGAGACTTTTTTAGCCTAGGTTGAACGCCATTAACAAAAGTGGGGTCACTACTCGACAAGCTTTGCTTTTTAGAGACCCGCATCCATTAATATAACGACTGTCAACTTTTCGGAAGAAGCAAAAATTACCTTCAATATTTTGCCATTCTCTTGCGAGCTTATTCGCAATCTCCCCATGGCATGCAGGCCAAGCCGGGATGGCACGGTGAGTCAAAACCACAGCCTGAAAATAAAGCAGTTGGATACGAAATGTTAGTGTTACCACACGATAACACTGTGCATCAATACATTGGCAGCGTGTTTAAATGTGAACATTAAATCTGATTAATTAGCTCGAAATTAAGAATAAATCAACTGCAGAAACTTACGATCTCTTGGATATTGCTTCACAGCAACCTCGTCGGCTGAAAGGAAAGAGAGGCGGAACAATTATTTTATTGCTGATCAGTGCGTCAGTTTAGATAAAAAAAAATAACAACGCTAAATCTTACACATATAATGACAAGGATCTTTATTGGAACATGGTCGAATGTCCATTAAAATGTGTCAGTACTTTACTACTGTACTGGCCCGATTGGCGGAATGCATCGTAATGTTAAATAGATGTCGTTCAACTAAGCTGCATCGGTTAAAAGGGAATAACTTCAAAAAGAGGAAAATAATCTTAGAAACTTCGCCGATTGAGCTGAAGAGCAATGAGACGGAGAACATGTTGACTATTCACTTTTTATGTTCACTGCGTAAAAGATGCGTCCCCCGCGCTCCTCAAAAAGGAAACGGGACACAGCATTGCTTTCCAATGATTCTATTAAAAAGTGTTACATCGGTTTCGAGGTAAGTCAATTACAGTAAAATGCAGTTTTGAATGACAAATTTTCCTCTTTTTGAAATTATTATTTCCTTCAACGGGTGCAGCTAAGTTGAACGAAATATATCATTACGTGGGCTCACTAGCTAAGGCCAAAAAAGTCTCCGGTTTCAGGTATGCGCGCGCGTCGCCGTAGCCATGCGCGTCACGTCGGCAAAATGAAAAAGTTTTTTTTGCCAATGTAAGATGATGTCTCAAAACTGCCAAACTCACTGGTTTTAGCAGCACAATTTTAACGTGTTTTTAGATGGGGTTACGATCGAGTATAAGCTTTATGTGGCCTCTAGGGACTCCCATTGCACTAAATTTAGTCGGGCACCATTTGCAGTCATCAGCCGACATTTGAAGAATAAAAACGGGGGAAAAAGCCGCGTCGCCGCACCATTTCTTGGGGCAAGCTTCGTACCAGAAACCGGAGACTTTTTTTTGGCCTAAGTTGAACGACATCTATTTAACAAAAGTGGGGTCACTACTCGACAAGCTTTGCTTTTTTGAGACCCTCATCCACATTATTGTGATCTTATGATTGTCTTGACATACTGCTTTGTATTGCTATGTGGTAAATAAAGTAAGATTGATTAAAAGATTGATTGATTGATTGATTGATTGAAACAGCCCCCCCCCCCCCTTCCGGGAAATAAACATTATAACGATTGTCGATTCAACTTTTCGGACGAAATAAAAATTACCTTCAACATTTGCCATTCTCTTGAGAGCAAAGTCGCACACTCCCCATGGCATGCAGGCCAAGCCGGGATCACACGGTGGAAAATCATAACCACAGGCTGAAAATGAAGCAGTTGGATACGAAATGTTAGTGTTACCACACGATAACACTGTGCATCAATACATTGGCAGCGTGTTTAATGTGAACATTAAATCTGATTAATTAGCTCGAAATTAAGAATAAATCAACTGCAGAAACTTACGTGCTCCTTGATATTTTTTCACAGCAACCTCGTCGGCTGAAAGGAAAGAGAGGCGGAACAATTATTTTATTGCTGATCAGTGCGTCAGTTTAGATAAAAAAAAAATCACAACGCTAAATCTTACACATATAATGACAAGGATCTCTATCGGAACATGGTCGAATGTCCATTAAAATGTGTCAGTACTTTACTACTGTACTGGCCCGATTGGCGGAATGCATCGTAATGTTAAATAGATGTCGTTCAACTAAGCTGCATCGGTTAAAAGGGAATAACTTCAAAAAGAGGAAAATAATCCTAGAAACTTCGCCGATTGAGCTGAAGAGCAATGAGACGGAGAACATGTTGACTATTCACTTTTTATGTTCACTGCGTAAAAGATGCGTCCCCCGCGCTCCTCAAAAAGGAAACGGGACACAGCATTGCTTTCCAATGATTCTATTAAAAAAGTGTTACATCGGTTTCGAGGTAAGTCAATTACAGTAAATGCAGTTTTGAATGACAAATTTTCCTCTTTTTGAAATTATTATTTCCTTCAACGGGTGCAGCTAAGTTGAACGAAATATATCATTACGTGGGCTCACGAGCTAAGGCCAAAAAAAGTCTCCGGTTTCAGGTATGCGCGCGCATCGCCGTAGCCATGCGCGTCACGTCGGCAAAATGAAAAAGTTGTTTTTGCCAATGTAAGATGATGTCTCAAAACTGCCAAACTCACTGGTTTGACTGGAATGCTGCTGCAGCACAATTTTAACGTGTTTTTAGATGGGGTTACGATCGAGTATAAGCTTTATGTGGCCTCTAGGGACTCCCATTGCACTAAATTTAGTCGGGCACCATTTGCAGTCATCAGCCGACATTTGAAGAAAAAAAACGGGGGAAAAAGCCACGTCGCCGCACCACTTTTTGGGGCAAGCTTCGTACCAGAAACCGGAGACTTTTTTTGGCCTAAGTTGAACGACATCTATTTAACAAAAGTGGAGTCACTACTCGACAAGCTTTGCTTTTTTGAGACCCTCATCCACATTATTGTGATCTTATTATTGTCTTGACATACTGCTTTGTATTGCTATGTGGTATAAATAAAGTAAGATTGATTAAAAGATTGATTAATTGATTGATTGAAACAGCCCTCCCCCCTTCCGGGAAATAAACATCATAACGATTGTCGATTCAACTTTTCGGACGAAGTGAAAATTACCTTCAACATTTGCCATTCTCTTGCGAGCAAAGTCGCACACTCCCCATGGCATGCAGGTCAAGCCGGGATCGCACGGTGGAAAATCATAACCACAGGCTGAAAATAAAGCAGTTGGATATGAAATGTTAGTGTTACCACACGATAACACTGTGCATCAATACTTTGGCAGCGTGTTTAATGTGAACATTAAATCTGATTAATTAGCTCGAAATTAAGAATAAATCAACTGCAGAAACTTACGTGCTCCTTGATATTGTTTCACAGCAACCTCGTCGGCTGAAAGGAAAGAGAGGCGGAACATTGTATTAATACTCCTCGGAAAACTTAGCAATGGGAAAAACATTTTCGGGGTGAAACACAAATTAGCACGGAGAATTGATTGTGGTCCGAGGGAAGGATTGTAAATTGCAGCCACCGCTTTCTCCCAAAAATAAAAGACGGACTGAAGCTCAAAGAGAAGAAAAAAGAAGAAGGACATGTTACCTTTGTTAGTTTCAGCCGCGAAGACAGAGCCTAGGCACACCAGAACGACCAAGCAGATATAAGCCTTCATCTTGACTGCATAAAGATACGTTAACCGAGAATAATAAAAGCGGCACCCACAACAAGAACTAGAGGTTCGCGTTTGTTGAGTTACAAACACAAAGTGGTCGGGCCGGCATCTATTTCATTATGTCTTAAACTTTGCCACAATAATCAACTCAAAATCATTTTCAAACATTTTTCAACCTGCCGCTAGAGGCCGTTCTAACATGACGTCACCGGTATTTTTTTGTCTAAAGTACAAACTGGCTGGAGACTAACATCGCTGAAAGCAAATGCACATCTTTTTCCAATTTTTAAATTACAAGGCACTTCCGGTTTGGACCGGAAAGAAGGGTCAAGTGAGTTTGCAAGTCCCGTACACATCAAAATCAGATCTCTCCATAAAGCTATAATAAATTTAATATAGCTCAATGGATCTCTCACAGTTGATTTTCAAATATTAATCACGTGGTCTCAACATATATGCACACCTAAGCTACTGTATTGTAAACTCATCAAGTACAATCGTAAAAAACCCGTATCTCTAAAAGTAAAATTCGCACACCATTGGCGTAATGCAAAGTATTGCTCGCCATACCTATTCACCCCAATGTGCACGTTTAAAAAAAGCCGCCTAGTTGGGCACCCGTTAAAGTTATGTAGCGCCCTCTAATTCATATGGCATCTATTTCATGTGTCTTAAAATTTGCCACAATGAACAGTTCCATACCCAACCTCGTCACCAGGGTGTCGAGCAGAACGCGCCCACCTCTGTTCTCTCACCCTGGTATTGGATCATTTGCATGTTCAAGATTATTGAACACACATGCAAATGAGTAATAGCCTGGTGCCTGCATGTGCATTACATCAGCGTTTGTTTTTGTATGCGGTATCTGGGGTAAAACCAGCATCAATTCGTCGCGCCGGAATTTGTTTAACTTAAAATGTTACAATCTGGCCCGCCAATATGCAGTATCACATTTCATATTAATATAAGCAAACTGGAAAGAAAAGGAATGTTATTGAGAAGGCGTGGACGTTATTATTACAAAGCACCGTGAAAACACGTAATGTACGTTGGAAATAACAACACCAACTACACGATATCAATCCATTATTAGCAAATTGCTTTATCGAATCAGGACGAAGGTGGATCCATACCTGCATCGGGCATCAATGGATTTTCCTGCCATGTTGCCTAAATTGAATTCTGTATCTGCAGATGTCTAGATTTGAACTTTCTATTAAAAAACACAATATTCAAGCAACTGTGGCGACGATCTTATCCAACGTAAAGACATTTTTGACTTTATACACGTACACAATGGTAACTGAATCACCAAGAACACAGACTTGACTCAAGCTGGAATTGCCTTAAATCTGTATCTTACAAAAATAAGTTTAAACTAGAGGTTTGCGTTTGTAATGTTACAAACGCAGAGTGGTCGGGCAGACAACTATTTCATTAGACACTGCCCAGTTAAGTTTGAATATTTTTATGTCAGAACAAAGGATCACGAACTTCAAAATTTCCAGTACAATCAATTATTTTGTAAAAAAATGCATCTTTTAAAGAGGATGATGAATTTCAGTATACATTTTAGGTACACGTACACGTTGTTTCCAGTTTGATGACGTCATCAGTCAAGGGACTACTGATTTAGTTCAAGGAGGATACCTGTTTATCATTAAGTAAAAATAATGCACGGAAATATGGAAATTACAAGTGTATGTAATAATAACACCCAACTTCCGGTCTGATCCTGTAATGATTATAAAATCCTGCAAATTCATTTGTGGTTGCTCACGGAATATAAAGGCACAATTTGGCAGAATTTTGCTTGAGGGCTTTAAGATTTGAAAAGGTTAAACTCGTTTTTATGTTCCGCTGGAGGGTGTCCTTTCGGGGATGACGTCAAAACTATGTTTTTGTGTTTGGCATCCCTCACTTAACACTTTCATAATGTACTTGTCTGTTGTAAAATGCTTTTGTTTTAGTTACAATTAATTTAGGTCAAGCGGTTTTGTGCCCGGGAATACCGGAAATGAGTAAGTTGCTCAAGGCACCGTCTATAACCTCACGAAAACAATTGAACACGAAATTCTATGTAGTTTAAGAGATTTTGATCAAACTATTTTGTCAAATTGTGCCCTGAAATCGCTTGTAATTTGATACCTGATGACGTCTTGATGACAAAAAAAATTATAACATCATCGTCGTAACATGGTACAAGTTCGTCCCCAACTGGCTCCCATAGGATATAAAGCGCACGTTAGCAACTTGTGTCGTCAATTATGTCTCTGGTCTATACCCTAATGAGCTCGTTTGAATAGCTTCCCCGAGTCAACTCGGATATGGTAATCCTGGTGGAACCAACAAGAACCAGTTGAAACCAACTGACCAAACCAGTATTAACTGATAATCCTTATGCACTGTTATTTCGGTTGTGTAAAAATCAAACGGTTGTGTACTATATGAACCTAGCAACCCGTTGTGTAAACTGTTCTTTACACAACTTGTGTAAAATATTACACAACTTGTTCAATGTTTTTACACAACTAGTTGCTAGTTTCATATAGTACACAACCGAAATGACAGTGTGGAATCAACAGGAACCGGTCGAAACTAAATGAATAAACCAGTAATAACTGGTAATTCTGATGGGATCAACAGGAACCAGTTGAAAGCAACTGAATAAACCAGTAATAACTGGTGATCCTGATGGGACCAATAAGAACCATTTGAAACCAGTTAAACTTACCAGTAAGAACTGGATACATTGGAAATACAGGGAACAGGAACCAGTTGAAACCATAGCCGAACCAGTTACCTACGGGTAATTCTTACTGGATTCATGAATTCTACGTGACAGGTCTGTAAGACGAGCGTTTGACATATTTGTACAGATAGGCTAACACAATGTAAACTGTCGCGTCCATATACTCATAAAGTAAGTTACTTACATGAAGTTGACGCTGTTGTGCTCCTGAAGTAGAGATAAGCTTGCTAGTTGACGACAATCGCCGGAATGTCTATTTGGAGAAAGGACCAGACCTTTTATACTTTTTGGAGATGTAAATGGACGGTGCAGAGCTTACGAATGTGGTAACGAAGGACCGATAATTGAGAGTGGTATCAGTAGACGTTCCAGATTGGCTGAAAATTATAAGATGTGAACTCCAGTGAAAGCCCCACCCACGCTTCTTGACCAATCACAGCTGCGATTAAAGACTGACATGCGTGCACTAAAGTGCACCATGCATTTGCGTGCGTTTGACGCACGGGCTGGCACGTGCAGTGGGGCAGCGGATGGTGTCACGTGCTGTTGCCCACGTGCTCAGTGGGTGGAGCTTAATGGATTGGTTTATTGATCATGGTGACTCATCAAAAAAACCTCATGTGACTAAAAAAAACCACTTCACTTTCAGCCCATTTTACGTAGCATCTAAGTTTGGTCCAATGACGAAACAAAAGAAAAATTCGGAATCTCTTTCAATATTGCAAACTTCAATAGTTTCAGAACACGAACGATGAAGCAAAGAGTTTTAACGATGTCAGTATTATCAACAGAAGTATAGACTTTCAAAACGTATTGTTACAAACAAACAGATACCTGTTATTCATTGTTAGAAAAAGTTGTATATCAAGCAGAATCTGTTGATTTGTTGTATTTAGAAATACCTATCAAGGCATACGTACAGTCGTACACCCTTAAAAGAGTTAATTCGTCTATAAGAGACAAAGGACAAACATTCTAATTTAAAGATGACATTGTGCAATGATAAGAAACGTCTTTGCTATCACAAGAGTCGATTAAACGTCATTTCCTACAATTACTCGTATCAGCAATCTGTAATTGATCATAAAACCAGTAACTCGAAATTAATCGTTTCGACGATCATTATTTTGATATTAAAACAATATTTTACACTACAGATTCAATTGAGACAAAACAAACTTCGTTTTGTATGAATCCTTTTTTGTAACGTATCTGGCAAGTTATTTATCATGTAAACTGGGTTGTTATGGTTGTCGGCCGCTAAAAGCAGACATATCAGGACAAACAACGGAACGCAATACTTCACAAAAGTTACCATCAAAAGCGTTAAAGTGACTGCCTCAATAAGTACGTAACAATTCTGCAATGCTCGCTCTTGAACACTTTCATAATCTTATGTTTTATACTCAGTCCAATTAAAAAAAACCTATAATTTTCTCTTACAAAATGTTTGGATTCGAGTAATCACAATATGTCGCAAAAAGAATCAATGAAACAGTATACAACTAACATTCGGAGATGTAACGTATCTTGTGACAAATATAATGGCACGCCTATAAGACATAGGCCTATCTTTTTTTTTCTTTTCTTTTTTTAGCCCCCTTTCATAACCTTCTTGGACTTTTTTAAAGCCTTTTTGCAGTAGGATATCATTTCAAGTTTATTTTACTGAATTGGTCGCCTTGCTCAGAGCTTTTGAACATGACAAGTGACACTAATACGTTACCAAGCTGATCAGATACGTTACTTACCAGGTTGATCAGATACGTTGTCAGGTTGATCAGACTGCTTTATTTAAACCACCATTTTCCTTGAAAATCATGTGTTGGCGGGCTTAATTTTTTTGTAAAGTCGTAGTGCTGTACGGCCTTAAATGTTCTTGTTTTAGGTTTATATCTATACTTAACAATTTATAGGTTATGTCCTTAAAGTTGGTTAAAATTTAAACCAATTTTTCCAATGTTGCCCAACGTTGGGTATTTTTTTTTAAACAACTGTTGGACGGTTCACCTGGTAAACAACAGTTGGCTAAAATTAGTCATTCTACTAGTACCCAATGCTGGTTAAATTAACCCTTATTCAAGGCAGAATAAAGAGAAACTCTGCGTTTTTAGTCTTTTTTTTTTCATTATTAAATTCGATGGACTAAATTAAATTTTTCGATTGGCTACCACGAAAATCATGGATTTCCCCCCAAACAAATTCGTCAAAAGTCTTAGAATAGAAATGAAATTTAATTTGAGCTGTCACGGTGCTCAGTTTAAGAAGCTGTTTAAGAAAAGCAGGCCTATGGTAGTTAGGTTCTTGGAGAGTCCATGATATATATAGCACTGTATATTCGTTTGGATATCCGTCCCCTTAGTGGCGTAAGCCCGTGCCGACGACTGGGGGGGGGGGGGGAGGTGACTCCCCCCTAAAATTCTAAAACCATCCCTACGTAGCAAAATTCAAAAAGCGGTTAGCGGGAGGGAGTGGGGGCTGAACACCATTCGTCACTATATGTAGCACTGCATGATGACAGATCAGCGACATGAGTGTATGCTACTGCTGTTTATGGGCATTTTACCTCAATTACTGACTTCATGAGTATAGTTGATATTTTCCTGTCGATTTTTTTAAATTGGCTACAATTTCTTTCTGTATGTGTGTATGTATGTGTGTTTTCTTTTATTTGTTTTGTTTTTTGATATTCACCACTTATGGGGGATGATCCAATGACCAACCCTTCCCCCTCAAAATGTTGGGGAAATATATATCCCCCAGGGATTTACACCCTTGTCCGTTCCTTCGAATCACCCCGAACCCTTCCCAATCCCATCGCCATGAGCTATGAATATTTGACACTTGGGGCGCTGTTCAACTTTAAACGAAGCCGTATACAGAGCACGGATCTGATAGTACATAATATTTTAAAGGCACCTTTCCGGTGGTTTTGTCAAAATTTCAGAAAAATTAACAGTTCCAAAATTACTCAGACAATCTTGTTCCCCCACCCCCGGCTCCGCACAAGTGACCCCCCCCCCCCCCCTGTTCTTCAATCCTCTTGTCTGCACTGTTACCACCTTATAGAATGCAAGGAGAAATCCCGAGGTACCAAGGTTGAAAGAGAATCCAATGCAGTAATTAGTTCCCTTATCATTTCAGGGGAGAAACCTGCTGGTACATCATCCAAGACGCTTTGGATCCCTGGGATCTTCACTTGGCGTCGGCTATATCCATGCATGATAATCTACAAAGCCTTGTAATTATTTGACTGCATGGGTAAAGTCCTCTTTGTATTTCCTGAGGTAGAATTTGAACCATTCATTAAAAATGTTGATTGAAACAAAATGAATAGGGCGCGAGAGAAGATATTCACGTACAAAATAATGACCGAGTTAAAGAAGTTTGCCCGCGCTCTTAATTTTTTCCCTAACAAACTTTGAATTTGTTTGTTTTAATACTGTGTTGAGGAAAAACAGCTTTGTTTCCGATTTTAGGCGTCTGCACCCCTCGCAAAAGGAAGTTTTTGTTTTGCGTGTAAATGAACCCGCCCTCCAAGAGCCAAGTCATTGTCAAGCCGCAAATAATTCATATTTTTTAAAAAAATAATTCAATAATTAAACTTTGGTGGACTACCATGTCTCATTCAAAAGTGAATAACTTTCATGTCGCTATAGGTAAAAAGCATGAATATTACATTTTTTCCGGTTTCACACTCGGTTGATTTTCGCCATCGTAATAACATATTTAAACCAGAAAAATATTATTCTAAATAGTTTGTTAATGTAGCAAAAACCAATCCAACAATAGCAATTATATATACCAAGGGCTTCCCCTGAGGCGTCCCTGAAAAATTAGGCTCTTCCACTTGAGCTTTATACACCCGCCCCGCCCCCTGAATCTCCTACCTTCTCAGAACTTATGGGACTAAAAAGGAGCAGCCGCAGCGTTGGTATTGTTAAAAAAATAGTGCCCTACTTCAGGAACTGAGTCTTTTTAAGCGTACCCTATTTTCGAGTTGCAACCCCCCCCCCAAAAAGAAAAAGCAACGTAAATAAACAACGAATAATATGGATAAGTACATGCGTCGGGTGCGCGGAAGAAAGTCGTTAGGGTGAAAAACAATGGGTCAAAAGGTCAAATTCGGATTTTTTTCGGGTAATAGATAGAGCATGGAAATTTTTTTCATTTGATCTAGATTTTCTCTCAAAGGGCTACGTAATACTGATGTTATTAACAGTACAGCAAAAGTAGTTAGGACGTTTTTCTCTATTTGCTCCCGGCAAACGGTCGTTAGCGTGTAATTGTAATTAATGTAACAAAATATGTGCCAAGTGCGCTAACTTTTTTCTTCCAAAATGACCGGCCGGGCAATTTTCAAGATGGCGGCCAGCTTTTTTTTTAAATGGCCGCCACTTCAACCTCGTCCCCAGTGCTTACTTTATTTCCAACCTGGTTTCCAATAGTAAACCCTGGATAGGAAACTTTCTTCCTGTATCCTGATTCGATACCGCAATTGGCTAGTAATGGATTTTTATCGTGTACTTGGTGTTATTATTCACAACGTGCAGTACGTGTTTTCGCGATCATTTGTCCATGCCTTCTCGAAAATACTAATTTCCTTTCCAATATGGTCATATTAATATGAAATATGATACTGCATGTTGTGGCAATCGTGTTTTTGTAACTCAAGCCGTGCTCGCGCTGCGACGAATTGACTCTGTTTTTACCCCAGACACCGCATACAAAAACAAACGCTAATGTCACGCATATCCAGGCACCAGACTATTCCTCATTTGCATACGTGTTCAAAAATCTTGCACATGCAAATGATCCAATACCGGGGTGAGAGGGCAGGTAGTGATGGGCGCGTACTGTTCGACACCCTGGGGACGAGGTTGCCGCCACTTGGACTCAGGAAATGACAGCCCAGCTTTATAAGGGCTAGATGCAACAGAGAAAAGGCCAAAAAAAGAAAGAAAAAAAAGGAGGCGGCCTCCAAAAAAGAAAGCGCGCGGGACGCTAAACATTTTTTTTTATTTGCCTAACCCTATTTTCAACGTTCATATTTCCAATATAAGGACATTTTGGTGCCTTTTTTATTCTTATGCTAATGCAAATTTCCATATTCATTAGCAAAAGTGTGACATGTCAATTTTCAGGCAAAAACCTCAACGTTACAGCTATTTCAGCAGCCACATTTTCTGTGGTGATTCGTTGTTGTTTAAAATTCATTAAAGCTAATGGGCACAATTTTCTCACAAATGGTAGAAACTTCAATGTTACAGCTATTCCAGCACCAAAATTGTCAATTTGTTTTTGGACATTTTCCTCAGTAAATTTTCTGGTCTTTGGTGGTTCGTTGCTGTCTCAGTAAATGACAGTAAGCCAAATATTTGGGTTCACAATTTGAACAGAAAACCCCTAAATTGAACAGTGTCTTTCCGAATTTACATCACAGTTACAGCGCCCTTATGTGTCAGGAAAAGCACATGAAATTTTAAATGTTAAAATAAAATTGCACTTTTCCAGTCATATGGTTGCTAAGGGCGATTTCAAAAGGTTACGTAAAACTTCATTTTCATTTTGAATAAAACTACATGTACACACACGTGGTTACGTTGGCGGGCGAAATCTTTGAAAATTAATTTCTCCCGTTTGGAAGACCGTATCTTCATGCGACTTTCAGGGTTTACTTCCCTCATTATGATCCAAGTATGTGCTAAAAATCGTTGTGATGTGTTGATTACTTTTCGTTGAAATTGGAAGTATAGGCCTGGCTACGTGCACTTTTGAAAGTTGGTAGACTAGCGTTTGCAATATCAGTCAGTCTTTTCAAGACTCACAAATATTATTGAGGTTCCTATCCATTACGGACTGCAGTAAACAAATGCATAAAAACCTCCTTCACGAGTTGTTAATTAACAAATATCACCCTTTTTGCCGGCTTCCATTGGTCGATACCGAGACCCACGCCACGTCACGCCGAGTGACGCTAATGAATATGCTAATATGCCCTCATCATTGTGTACCGGGCCGAAATAGGTCAGCCGTAGCGCCTACGGCGCTTTGCTGAACAATGCAATGAGTTGGGTCGGCAAATAATTTTTGATCGTCTTCGAAATTTTCCTTAGAGATGGTTTCATAGTGTAACACTAGTGTCCGCAATAACAGATTCAGCTGAAATTCGGAATTGCTTGGATGATATAAGTGTTCAACTACTCGTGAAATAACACTTTGGGTAAATTCCTAGAATTTATGATAATAACATACATTTGGGGAAGTTTTCGAACGATTTCTTCCAGACTTGAAGGTCAGCTTTGACAGTAACCAGTATTTACGTTTCGGCATCGATGACGGCGATTTTTTCACTGACATGAAGTGTAGAATTTCTTCTTCAGTTAGAATGTAACATTTCAATCATACCGAGCATATTTTCTGAGAAACAAAACGTTCAAAAGGCCATGTTTTTGGGGGGTGCATGGATTTCACTGCTCTATTATAGCGTCTAATCGGATTAGCTTTGCCTAACAATGCCAGAAGATATGCCCTAGCAACCACATGACTGTTTCAATACAAAATAACTCCAAAAAATGGATGGCAATAATTTCATCGATTTAAGAGGAGTAGAAAATGCACAAAATATGTTCACCGGTAACATTCGTTTCATGGGCCCTTTTCAGTAGGTCTGTTATATTTTGGTAGTAATACTTATACCAAAACAATGTAATAATTTGGACATGTATATAGATCACGGGCTTCGGCAGTGGTGTATCTAAGGGAAAAGTGCACACACGTCCCACTAGAGGCATGTGCCTTTACGTGCGTTCCTCACCAGCTCAGAATTCAGAGGAGGTTAAAAGAAGGGTGTTCTTTATTAATTGGCAAAAAAACCCTTGAGTTTCCCACTCCAGTAAAGTGTCTCATGCATATTGGACCCCAGTCACTTCACTGCCATACATTTGTTCAATCCCCCTGTCAAAGTTTTAGTTTTTCTGTTTCTTCATCGGTTACGACCCGAAGCCATTTCCAGCTGATTTAGCAGCAACACGCTTCTGTTAATCACATATCTGTTGGAGTTGCTTGCAAGATTTAGACCGGCCACGAAAGGCGAAAGAAACCATATTTTCATCATTGCGTATAAGTTTGGTATCAAGGAGAAAATGTATATTTCTTCAAAGCATTTTGTAAAATCAAAGATGTAATTTACTCTATATCCGATTTTCACCCAGAGAAAACTGATTTTGATCGCTGTATTCAATCATAGATAAGATATTCCATCTTGAAAAAAAAAAAGAAATCGAAAGACGAAATAGGACCATGCTTAGTTATTGAATAAACACTTAACACATTTCAAACTCTGTCGGCTTGACTGTAATTTAGTTAGTGCAGGGATGACTGTTCTCCGCCCCTATTAACCTTTATAGAGTTCGGAACGGGGAATCAGTCTGCTGGCAAGGCGGATCTCTTTGCAAGTGCAAACTCCGAACGAGGAACAAAAAGTGATTTTCATTAAAATAGGCCAACATAATTCTTACAATTTTGAAAAGTGTATGGAGAGAGTATATTTCCAAAGTAAACTGCAAGATTTTAATTAATATAATACAAGCGAGAAAACGGACAAAAAGGTATAGAAAAGTCCATACCCTTACCTCCCCCCCCCCGTCATTTTTAACACCTGCGCAATTCTAGGGAATTTCTTCATCATCCAAGTATCCGTCAGAACTCTTTGATGCAACACACGCATAGGGGTGCAATTCCAATATCACTTTCTATACTTAATCTCTCATCGATCATGAACCCGTTATAAGCAAGGTCATTATTGATTATAAGTATTATTTCAAATAACCATACGTAATCCTTGCCAGTGTTTTTCCTGGCATGAAAGCTTATGAAAGCCAGTGCCCTTAATGAAAGCCAGTGCCCTTGAACACTTCGTTCGCATGCCTGTAATAATTGCTGGCAGGAAGATCAGTAGAAATTTACTCATTACTACGGTAGCCCTGACACTGCCTGGAAGAGATCCAGGGCCGACCTTGCAAACCCTGGATGCGCCAGGTAGAAGTTGGCCACACGACACGAGCGCAACAGCTGTGGCAGTCTGCATCTGATCGCTCGGTACATCCGGGCGGCCAAAAAAACCCATGATGGATTGGGAGAATGACGATGACGGAAACCCGACACAAAAATTGTTAATGTGGATTATTGGTGGGCCTAGAAGGCAAGCATACAGTCCTCTTTGCTGACTGACTGACTGACTCCCCCCCCCCAAAAAAAAGAACTGACTGACTGACTGACTCCCCAACTGACTGACTCCCCAACTGACAGACAGACTGACCGCCTGACTGACTGATCGACTGACTGACTGACCGACTCCCCGACTCTCTCTCACTGACCGACTCTCTCACTGACTGACTCCTCGTCAACTTGTGATTCGTTTTTGTTTAAGTTCATGACAGTAAGCTAATGAGCACATTTTTCTCACAAATCGTAGAAACTTCAATGTTACAGTGGACTTGACTCAAGTTGGAATTGCTTTAAGTCGGTATCGTAAAAAAAGTAGCAAAAAATCACTTTAGTTTACGTCTTTACAGATGCCCGACAAGGTACACTTCAGCGCGCGTTCCACTTCAGTGCCGTATAAGAATGCGCATTACACGTACATGTGTGTGCATGTATTGCAGAGCATGTGCATACATGTGGTGCAAAAGTTTGCAATGGGTTACTGCATCACTTGAAAATAACATGTACATGTACGTTTTTTAACATGATGGTCCGGATTCGACGCATGAGGGCGTGCGTTATGTACTGTAATATGCGATATGCGCTGTGAGTGGATTTAGTATATAGGCACAGACCGAGCGCAATCCAGACTTGGCCAAGTCTATATGTCACAGCTATTCCAGCACCAAAATTGTCAATTTTCTTTTGGATATTTTCTGCAGTAAATGTTCTTGTCTTTGGTGGTTCGTTGCTGTCTCAGTAAATGACAGTAAGCCAATGAGCAAAAGTTTCTTACAAATGTTTCCAGTGAGCAAAGTTTTGGGTTCCCAATTTGAATAGAAAACCCCTAAATTGAAGAGTGTCTTCCTGAATTTACATCACAGTACAGCGCCCTTATTTGTCAGGAAAAGCATGGGAAATTTCAAATGCTAAAATAACATTGCACTTCTCAATAAAAAATAAATCCAAAAATGGATGGCTAATAGTTTCGTGCATTTAAGAGGAGTAGAAAAATGCACAAAATATGTTCCCGGTAACATTTCATAGACCCGTTCAGTAGGCCTATTATTTTTTGGGATAGAAATACTTATACCAAAACATGTAATCATTTGGACATGTATGTAGATCACGGGCTTCGGCAGTGGTGTATCTAAGGCCCAAAAAAAAGTCTCCGGTTTCTGGTATGGAGCTTGTCCAAATAGTGTAGCGGCGACGCGGCTTTTTTTTTTTTTTTACCCGACTTTGTTGCTTCAAATTTGCTTCAAATGTCGGCTGATGACTGCAAATGGTGCCCGACTAAACTTAGTGCAAATATATGGGAGTCCAGAGAGGCCACATAAAGCTTATTCTCGATCATAACCCCATCTAAAAACACGTTGAAATTGCGCAACAGCAGAATTCCAGTCAAACCAGTGAGTTTGGCGGTTTTGAGACATCATCTTTCATTGAAATTTTTTTTTTTCATTTTGCCGACGCGCATGGCAACGGCGACGCGCGCGCATACCAGAAACCGGAGACTTTTTGTTTTTGGCCTAAGGGAAAAGTGCACACACGTCCCACTAGAGGCATGTGCCTTACGTGCGTTCCTCACCAGCTCAGAATTCAGAGGAGGTTAAAAGAAGGGTGTTCTTTATTAATTGGCAAAAAAACCTTGAGTTTCCCACTCCAGAAAATGAGGCTCCAAAGTGTCTCACGCAAATTGGACCCCAGTCACGTCACTGTCATACATTTGTTCAATCCCCCCGTCAAAGTTTTAGTTTTTCTGTTTCTTCATCGGTTACGACCTGAAGCCATTTCCAGCTGATTCAGCAGCAACACGCTTCCGTTAATCACATTTCTGTTGCAGTTGCTGGCATACATTAGACCGGCCACGAAAGGCGAAAGAAACCATATTTTCATCATCGCGTATAAGTTTGGTATCAAGGAGAAATGTATATTTCTTCAAAGCATTTTGTAAAATCAAAGATGCACTTTACTCTAAATCCGATTTTCACCCAGAGAAAACTGATTTTGATCACTGTTTTCAATCATATACATTGTTAAGATATTCCATCTTGAAAAAAAAAAGAAATCGAAGGAAGAAATAGGACCATGCTTAGTTATGGAATAAACACTTAACAAATTTCAATCTCTGTCGGTTCGACTGTAATTTAGTTAGTGCAGTGATGACTGTTCTCCGCCCAATTAACATCCATAGATTTCGGAACGGGGAATCAGTCTGCTGGCAAGGCGGATCTCTTTGCAAGTGCAAACTCCGAACGAGGAACAAAAAGTGATTTTCATTAAAATAGGCCAACATAATACTTCCAATATTGAAAAGTGTATGGAGAGAGTAAATTTCCAAAGTAAACTGCGAGATTTTAATTAATATAATACAAGCGAGAAAACGGACAAAAAGGTATAGAAAAGTCCATACCCGTACCCCCGCCCCCGTCATTTTCAACACCTGCGCAATTCTAGGGAATTTCTTCATCATCCAAGTATCCGTCAGAACTCTTGATGCAAGACGCGCATTAGGGTGCGATTCCAATATCACTATCTATACTTAATCTTTCATCGATCATGAACCCGTTATAAGCAAGGCCATTATTGATTACAAGTATTATTTCAAATTACCATACGTAATCCCTGCCAGTGTTTTTCCTGGCATGGAAGCTTATGAAAGCCAGTGCCCTTGAACACTTCGTTCGCATGCCTGTAATAATTACTGGCAGGAAGATCAGTAGAAATGTACTCACTACTATGGTATCCCTGACACTGCCTGGAAGAGACCCAGGGCCGACCTTGCAAACCCTGGATGCGCCAGCTAGAAGTTGACACGAGCACGAGCGAGACGAGCGCAACAGCAGGCTGTGGCAGTCTGCATCTGATCGCTCGGTCTGGGCGGCTCATAGTCCCCCATCATGGATTATAGCAGAATGATAATGATGATGACGGTAGCCCGACAACAAATATTATTGCTGGGCCTAGGGCCAGCATACAATCATCTCTGCTGACTGACCGACTGACTCCCCCGACTGACTGACTGACTGACTCCCCGACTGAGACCCCGACTCCCCACTGACTCCCCGACTGACTCCCCGACTGACTGACGGACTGACGGACTGACCGACCAACTTCCCGACTGACCGACTCCCCGATTGACTCCCCGACTACCCCCCAACTGACTGACTGACTCCCCGAATGACTGACTGACTCCCGGACTGACTCCCCGACTAACTCCCCGACTGACTGACTCCCCGACTGACCGACTGACCGACTGACCGACCGACTGACTGACTGACTCCCCGACTCCCCGACTCCCCGACTGACTCCCCGACTGACTGACTGACTCCCCAACTGACTGACTGACTGACCGACCGACCGACTGACTGACCGACCGACCGACCGACTGACCGACTCCCCGACTGACTGACTGACTGACTGACTGACTGACTGACTGTCACTTGTTAATTACACTTCCTTAAGACTCACCTTGGCCAAACATTTTTACTCAGACGACCACCTAGACCTTTTAAACCAAATGGATCAGGGACCCGCTTTCCGAGCATTGTTTCTGAAAACCGTCAGGAACGCCAAGTAGCGTTGCTCTCAAATTTTCTCGGATTAGAAAATCATTTTCAAAGAATATCACTCATCGACCAGCTATAAATGATTATGAACCGCTCAAAATCAGTTTCATACTGGGTGCATGGCCTGCCATCCCTTGCATTGCTTCACTCTCCAAAACACTTCAATATTTGCAAAAATAGGCCTGTATTTTGGCCGCGCATATTTTGTATATCATAATAATCATCGAATAATCTCAACAATTTTTTTTTCTTTTAATTAAAGGTGATTTTCTTATGTTTATGTTCACAGATACTGATGAGTCAGAGGCTGATCTGAAGTTTTGACCGACAGTATTTATTTGTTTCTGGTGGTGGGATTCATGTTACTCTCTTTATCGAACAATTTATTTGTTGTTTTCCACAAAAATATCAGATATGTCCCTCACAATTTCGGCTATAGAAGACAATTAAAAACGCGTAACTGACTGGATGTAACAACAGTTGACTCCTCGTCAACTTGTGATTCGTTTTTGTTTAAGTTCATGACAGTAAGCTAATGAGCACATTTTTCTCACAAATCGTAGAAACTTCAATGTTACAGTGGACTTGACTCAAGTTGGAATTGCTTTAAGTCGGTATCGTAAAAAAAGTAGCAAAAAATCACTTAGTTTACGTCTTTACAGATGCCCGACAAGGTACACTTCAGCGCGCGTTCCACTTCAGTGCCGTATAAGAATGCGCATTACACGTACATGTGTGTGCATGTATTGCAGAGCATGTGCATACATGTGGTGCAAAAGTTTGCAATGGGTTACTGCATCACTTGAAAATAACATGTACATGTACGTTTTTTAACATGATGGTCCGGATTCGACGCATGAGGGCGTGCGTTATGTACTGTAATATGCGATATGCGCTGTGAGTGGATTTAGTATATAGGCACAGACCGAGCGCAATCCAGACTTGGCCAAGTCTATATGTCACAGCTATTCCAGCACCAAAATTGTCAATTTTCTTTTGGATATTTTCTGCAGTAAATGTTCTTGTCTTTGGTGGTTCGTTGCTGTCTCAGTAAATGACAGTAAGCCAATGAGCAAAAGTTTCTTACAAATGTTTCCAGTGAGCAAAGTTTTGGGTTCCCAATTTGAATAGAAAACCCCTAAATTGAAGAGTGTCTTCCTGAATTTACATCACAGTACAGCGCCCTTATTTGTCAGGAAAAGCATGGGAAATTTCAAATGCTAAAATAACATTGCACTTCTCAATAAAAAATAAATCCAAAAATGGATGGCTAATAGTTTCGTGCATTTAAGAGGAGTAGAAAAATGCACAAAATATGTTCCCGGTAACATTTCATAGACCCGTTCAGTAGGCCTATTATTTTTTTGGATAGAAATACTTATACCAAAACATGTAATCATTTGGACATGTATGTAGATCACGGGCTTCGGCAGTGGTGTATCTAAGGCCCCAAAAAAAAGTCTCCGGTTTCTGGTATGGAGCTTGTCCAAATAGTGTAGCGGCGACGCGGCTTTTTTTTTTTTTTTACCCGACTTTGTTGCTTCAAATTTGCTTCAAATGTCGGCTGATGACTGCAAATGGTGCCCGACTAAACTTAGTGCAAATATATGGGAGTCCAGAGAGGCCACATAAAGCTTATTCTCGATCATAACCCCATCTAAAAACACGTTGAAATTGCGCAACAGCAGAATTCCAGTCAAACCAGTGAGTTTGGCGGTTTTGAGACATCATCTTTCATTGAAATTTTTTTTTTTCATTTTGCCGACGCGCATGGCAACGGCGACGCGCGCGCATACCAGAAACCGGAGACTTTTTGTTTTTGGCCTAAGGGAAAAGTGCACACACGTCCCACTAGAGGCATGTGCCTTACGTGCGTTCCTCACCAGCTCAGAATTCAGAGGAGGTTAAAAGAAGGGTGTTCTTTATTAATTGGCAAAAAACCCTTGAGTTTCCCACTCCAGAAAATGAGGCTCCAAAGTGTCTCACGCAAATTGGACCCCAGTCACGTCACTGTCATACATTTGTTCAATCCCCCCGTCAAAGTTTTAGTTTTTCTGTTTCTTCATCGGTTACGACCTGAAGCCATTTCCAGCTGATTCAGCAGCAACACGCTTCCGTTAATCACATTTCTGTTGCAGTTGCTGGCATACATTAGACCGGCCACGAAAGGCGAAAGAAACCATATTTTCATCATCGCGTATAAGTTTGGTATCAAGGAGAAATGTATATTTCTTCAAAGCATTTTGTAAAATCAAAGATGCACTTTACTCTAAATCCGATTTTCACCCAGAGAAAACTGATTTTGATCACTGTTTTCAATCATATACATTGTTAAGATATTCCATCTTGAAAAAAAAAAGAAATCGAAGGAAGAAATAGGACCATGCTTAGTTATGGAATAAACACTTAACAAATTTCAATCTCTGTCGGTTCGACTGTAATTTAGTTAGTGCAGTGATGACTGTTCTCCGCCCAATTAACATCCATAGATTTCGGAACGGGGAATCAGTCTGCTGGCAAGGCGGATCTCTTTGCAAGTGCAAACTCCGAACGAGGAACAAAAAGTGATTTTCATTAAAATAGGCCAACATAATACTTCCAATATTGAAAAGTGTATGGAGAGAGTAAATTTCCAAAGTAAACTGCGAGATTTTAATTAATATAATACAAGCGAGAAAACGGACAAAAAGGTATAGAAAAGTCCATACCCGTACCCCCGCCCCCGTCATTTTCAACACCTGCGCAATTCTAGGGAATTTCTTCATCATCCAAGTATCCGTCAGAACTCTTGATGCAAGACGCGCATTAGGGTGCGATTCCAATATCACTATCTATACTTAATCTTTCATCGATCATGAACCCGTTATAAGCAAGGCCATTATTGATTACAAGTATTATTTCAAATTACCATACGTAATCCCTGCCAGTGTTTTTCCTGGCATGGAAGCTTATGAAAGCCAGTGCCCTTGAACACTTCGTTCGCATGCCTGTAATAATTACTGGCAGGAAGATCAGTAGAAATGTACTCACTACTATGGTATCCCTGACACTGCCTGGAAGAGACCCAGGGCCGACCTTGCAAACCCTGGATGCGCCAGCTAGAAGTTGACACGAGCACGAGCGAGACGAGCGCAACAGCAGGCTGTGGCAGTCTGCATCTGATCGCTCGGTCTGGGCGGCTCATAGTCCCCCATCATGGATTATAGCAGAATGATAATGATGATGACGGTAGCCCGACAACAAATATTATTGCTGGGCCTAGGGCCAGCATACAATCATCTCTGCTGACTGACCGACTGACTCCCCCGACTGACTGACTGACTGACTCCCCGACTGAGACCCCGACTCCCCACTGACTCCCCGACTGACTCCCCGACTGACTGACGGACTGACGGACTGACCGACCAACTTCCCGACTGACCGACTCCCCGATTGACTCCCCGACTACCCCCCAACTGACTGACTGACTCCCCGAATGACTGACTGACTCCCGGACTGACTCCCCGACTAACTCCCCGACTGACTGACTCCCCGACTGACCGACTGACCGACTGACCGACCGACTGACTGACTGACTCCCCGACTCCCCGACTGACTCCCCGACTGACTGACTGACTCCCCAACTGACTGACTGACTGACCGACCGACCGACCGACTGACCGACTCCCCGACTGACTGACTGACTGACTGACTGACTGACTGTCACTTGTTAATTACACTTCCTTAAGACTCACCTTGGCCAAACATTTTTACTCAGACGACCACCTAGACCTTTCAAACCAAATGGATCAGGGACCCGCTTTCCGAGCATTGTTTCTGAAAACCGTCAGGAACGCCAAGTAGCGTTGCTCTCAAATTTTCTCGGATTAGAAAATCATTTTCAAAGAATATCACTCATCGACCAGCTATAAATGATTATGAACCGCTCAAAATCAGTTTCATACTGGGTGCATGGCCTGCCCTCCCTTGCATTGCTTCACTCTCCAAAACACTTCAATATTTGCAAAAATAGGCCTGTATTTTGGCCGCGCATATTTTGTATATCATAATAATCATCGAATAATCTCAACAAAAAATGTTTTTCTTTTAATTAAAGGTGATTTTCTTATGTTTATGTTCACAGATACTGATGAGTCAGAGGCTGATCTGAAGTTTTGACCGACAGTATTTATTTGTTTCTGGTGGTGGGATTCATGTTACTCTCTTTATCGAACAATTTATTTGTTGTTTTCCACAAAAATATCAGATATGTCCCTCACAATTTCGGCTATAGAAGACAATTAAAAACGCGTAACTGACTGGATGTAACAACAGTTGACTCCTCGTCAACTTGTGATTCGTTTTTGTTTAAGTTCATGACAGTAAGCTAATGAGCACATTTTTCTCACAAATCGTAGAAACTTCAATGTTACAGTGGACTTGACTCAAGTTGGAATTGCTTTAAGTCGGTATCGTAAAAAAAGTAGCAAAAAATCACTTAGTTTACGTCTTTACAGATGCCCGACAAGGTACACTTCAGCGCGCGTTCCACTTCAGTGCCGTATAAGAATGCGCATTACACGTACATGTGTGTGCATGTATTGCAGAGCATGTGCATACATGTGGTGCAAAAGTTTGCAATGGGTTACTGCATCACTTGAAAATAACATGTACATGTACGTTTTTTAACATGATGGTCCGGATTCGACGCATGAGGGCGTGCGTTATGTACTGTAATATGCGATATGCGCTGTGAGTGGATTTAGTATATAGGCACAGACCGAGCGCAATCCAGACTTGGCCAAGTCTATATGTCACAGCTATTCCAGCACCAAAATTGTCAATTTTCTTTTGGATATTTTCTGCAGTAAATGTTCTTGTCTTTGGTGGTTCGTTGCTGTCTCAGTAAATGACAGTAAGCCAATGAGCAAAAGTTTCTTACAAATGTTTCCAGTGAGCAAAGTTTTGGGTTCCCAATTTGAATAGAAAACCCCTAAATTGAAGAGTGTCTTCCTGAATTTACATCACAGTACAGCGCCCTTATTTGTCAGGAAAAGCATGGGAAATTTCAAATGCTAAAATAACATTGCACTTCTCAATAAAAAATAAATCCAAAAATGGATGGCTAATAGTTTCGTGCATTTAAGAGGAGTAGAAAAATGCACAAAATATGTTCCCGGTAACATGTCATAGACCCGTTCAGTAGGCCTATTATTTTTTTGGATAGAAATACTTATACCAAAACATGTAATCATTTGGACATGTATGTAGATCACGGGCTTCGGCAGTGGTGTATCTAAGGCCCCCCAAAAAAATCTCCGGTTTCTGGTATGGAGCTTGTCCAAATAGTGTAGCGGCGACGCGGCTTTTTTTTTTTTTTTACCCGACTTTGTTGCTTCAAATTTGCTTCAAATGTCGGCTGATGACTGCAAATGGTGCCCGACTAAACTTAGTGCAAATATATGGGAGTCCAGAGAGGCCACATAAAGCTTATTCTCGATCATAACCCCATCTAAAAACACGTTGAAATTGCGCAACAGCAGAATTCCAGTCAAACCAGTGAGTTTGGCGGTTTTGAGACATCATCTTTCATTGAAATTTTTTTTTTTCATTTTGCCGACGCGCATGGCTACGGCGACGCGCGCGCATACCAGAAACCGGAGACTTTTTGTTTTTGGCCAAAGGGAAAAGTGCACACACGTCCCACTAGAGGCATGTGCCTTACGTGCGTTCCTCACCAGCTCAGAATTCAGAGGAGGTTAAAAGAAGGGTGTTCTTTATTAATTGGCAAAAAAACCTTGAGTTTCCCACTCCAGAAAATGAGGCTCCAAAGTGTCTCACGCAAATTGGACCCCAGTCACGTCACTGTCATACATTTGTTCAATCCCCCCGTCAAAGTTTTAGTTTTTCTGTTTCTTCATCGGTTACGACCTGAAGCCATTTCCAGCTGATTCAGCAGCAACACGCTTCCGTTAATCACATTTCTGTTGCAGTAGCTGGCATACATTAGACCGGCCACGAAAGGCGAAAGAAACCATATTTTCATCATCGCGTATAAGTTTGGTATCAAGGAGAAATGTATATTTCTTCAAAGCATTTTGTAAAATCAAAGATGCACTTTACTCTAAATCCGATTTTCACCCAGAGAAAACTGATTTTGATCACTGTTTTCAATCATATACATTGTTAAGATATTCCATCTTGAAAAAAAAAAAAGAAATCGAAGGAAGAAATAGGACCATGCTTAGTTATGGAATAAACACTTAACAAATTTCAAACTCTGTCGGCTTGACTGTAATTTAGTTAGTGCAGGGATGACTGTTCTCCGCCCCTATTAACCTTTATAGAGTTCGGAACGGGGAATCAGTCTGCTGGCAAGGCGGATCTCTTTGCAAGTGCAAACTCCGAACGAGGAACAAAAAGTGATTTTCATTAAAATAGGCCAACATAATTCTTACAATTTTGAAAAGTGTATGGAGAGAGTATATTTCCAAAGTAAACTCCGAAATTTTAATTAATATAATACAAGCGAGAAAACGGACAAAAAGGTATAGAAAAGTCCATACCCGTACCCCCGCCCCCGTCATTTTCAACACCTGCGCAATTCTAGGGAATTTCTTCATCATCCAAGTATCCGTCAGAACTCTTTGATGCAACACGCGCATTAGGGTGCGATTCCAATATCACTATCTTTACTTAATCTTTCATCGATCATGAACCCGTTATAAGCAAGGTCATTATTGATTACAAGCATTATTTCAAATTACCATACGTAATCCTTGCCAGTGTTTTTCCTGGCATGAAAGCTTATGAAAGCCAGTGCCCTTAATGAAAGCCAGTGCCCTTGAACACTTCGTTCGCATACCTGTAATAATTGCTGGCAGGAAGATCAGTAGAAATGTACTCACTACTACGGTAGCCCTGACACTGCCTGGAAGAGACCCAGGGGCGACCTTGCAAACCCTGGATGCGCCAGCTAGAAGTTGGCCACACGACACGAGCGCAACAGCTGTGGCAGTCTGCATCTGATCGCTTGGTCTGGGCGGCTCATAGTCCCCCATCATGGATTATAGCAGAATGATAATGATGATGACGGTAGCCCGACAACAAATATTATTGCTGGGCCTAGGGCCAGCATACAATCATCTCTGCTGACTGACCGACTGACTCCCCCGACTGACTGACTGACTCCCCGACTGACACCCCGACTCCCCACTGACTCCCCGACTGACTGACTGACTGACTGACTGACCGACCGACCGACTGACCGACTCCCCGACTGACTGACTGACTGACTGACTGTCACTTGTTAATTACACTTCCTTAAGACTCACCTTGGCCAAACATTTTGACTCAGACGACCACCTAGACCTTTTAAACCAAATGGATCAGGGACCCGCTTTCCGAGCATTGTTTCTGAAAACCGTCAGGAACGCCAAGTAACGTTGCTCTCAAATTTTCTCGGATTAGAAAATCATTTTCAAAGAATATCACTCATCGACCAGCTATAAATGATTATGAACCGCTCAAAATCAGTTTCATACTGGGTGCATGGCCTGCCATCCCTTGCATTGCTTCACTCTCCAAAACACTTCAATATTTGCAAAAATAGGCCTGTATTTTGGCCGCGCATATTTTGTATATCATAATAATCATCGAATAATCTCAACAAAAAATGTTTTTCTTTTAATTAAAGGTGATTTTCTTATGTTTATGTTCACAGATACTAATGAGTCAGAGGCTGATCTGAAGTTTTGACCGACAGTATTTATTTGTTTCTGGTGGTGGGATTCATGTTACTCTCTTTATCGAACAATTTATTTGTTGTTTTCCACAAAAATATCAGATATGTCCCTCACAATTTCGGCTATAGAAGACAATTAAAAACGCGTAACTGACTGGATGTAACAACAGTGGGCATAAAAATTATATTCTCAACAGGATATGAATTTCATGGAATGAAACAAAACACTTCACGTTACACAATTATACCTGAAATGCTGATAAAAAAAATATCCAAACCAAAAAACCTTTAGGTAAACAACATCCCTATGCTATAGGAGTCCAAAATTTGAACAAGTTATTTGTCAAGATATATTCGATTTCCGCTTTAAATTGATTTCAAAATACAATGCATGAGCTCAGCAATGAATAAAATTGATCGAAAAACGTATAAGTTGGGTTGGATGTTGCTTCTTGAGTATGCGACTCATCTATCGATAGCTAGTTAATATGTATGTAGAAGTGACATGTAAAAGATGTTATTTTTCACTTCTCATGCAGACACAGCTTCTGCGCTAATCATCTAAGCCAATCCAGTATGCTATCTTTCAAAGTTTCAAAGTTGTAGGCAGTAAAATGACAATCCCATTCAGGTGAAGGGCCCATACAGTATAGAGATAATTTCTCAGACGGATTTCTCTTACGCCACAAATACGTTTCCCCAACGCCACCACACCCCCACCCCTACCCCCTCCTACTTTCGGGAAAAATCCTGATATCGCCCATGTTGAAAGCTTGTTGGAAAGGGACGACCTTAGATAACGGTCATGTCCGCATAGGCCATTCATTAACGTATATGCCTATCATTAATATTCATCTCGAGCTTCAATCCGAATGCTTAGGCCTTCTTTATTGGCGACATGTTGCTTTGTCATTGTCATTCTAAGGTTTTAACAAAGATTTGGTGAAAAATAGTTATTATACAACTTAAAGATGCATATACCCCGTGCTCTTCAAAAAAAAGCTCTTTGTTCTCCCAACAAATTTTTAATTTGTTTCACGTGCAAACTACTGTTTTCCGAGTATTTGCAGAACACCCCCTCAACTCCAAAACCACCTACTAGAAATCAATGGCTACGCAGTCAAAGGAGATTACACAAAAAAACCTGAGGGTACACCCGGGATAAAAATTCCCATGGACACCAGTGCTTTGCCCATACCTCAAAATTCTTTTTAAAATACTCAAAACTGAGGTTACATAGGATAATGATGACCGACACGTCATCTTTCATCTTCTTTCCAATTTTTGGTGGGTTGACCATTGACTTTTCGAAAAATTTTAACCCGAAAAAGGCGACCCCTCAAACAAGTGATGTTTTCCAAAGTGGAAGTAACCATCTTGAAAAAGGGCCCGCCACAAATACGGCTTAATAGTGTCACTTTCAGGCCCGGGCCAAAGATGCACTGCCGTATTTCTTCAATTCCCCAATTCCATGGCTGTCAGAACTCTCTAATATAGCAGATTTTGAGTGTATAACTTGTATTCATGAGCTCGGCGGACGGATTTTTGGCCTATTAGGGTGGACCCCTAAGTCCAATGTAGGGGATACGGAGTAGGAGCGAGTCGGGGAGGACCGAAAAGAGGGAGTTATTTTCCATTTGAGAAATCCTCCAAGCGAACGATTCAGGGGTTCACCCCAGTATACAACTCCCTAAAGACACCAATGCCAAATGCCCATACTTCAAAATGTTTATACTCTCACAAGTGTTTAGGCTGCACAGAGAAATGATGATCAAAATATCATCTTTCATTTTCATTTCAATTTTTGGTGGGTTGACCGATGAATTTTCCAGAAATTCTCACCTCCCAAAAAAGACAACCCCTTAAACGAGTGATGTGATCCAAAGTGGAACAGTCTAGCCATCTTGAAAAAGGATCACTCCACGACCTGGCTAAATAGCGCCACTGTCGGGCCCAATTGCATCCAGAATGCTCGGAATTGTGAAGCAAAAATTCCGGGCCAGTGGTGCATTACTATATCTCTTAAATTCATCAATTCGCTGGCTCTATAAGAACTCTTTAGTATAGAATAATTCGAGTGTATAACATTATTGATGAGCTAGCTCGGCGGACGGATTTTTCCTATTTGCTGGGGTGGATCCTCAGTACTAACTGTGTATGCCCTAACGAAGAGCGTCACCTATTGTTCGATAGTGTCCAAGATCATCATCGCTCCTAATAGTCAGATGATGTTAACCCTAAAAGGGACGGGGCAGAATCCGCCCCCTCCCCAAACTTTTTCCGCAATAGCTTTGAAAAAAAAATGTCCGGCGCTACGTGCCGTGAAAACTGAATTTCCCCATATACGTTGTGTACACAGAGCAGAATTACCATTCGTAAATATGAATAATTAATTAGCCATAATTCCAAAACCCTTTGACCTATAGTCACGAAATGTCTTGGGTATGTTCATGATGAGTTGCTCTATGCATGTACCGAGTTTAAAAAATGTTCGTCACTCGATGGCCGAGATCTTAGGGGGAGCGGAATCCGCCCCCTCCCCGGCTGAGAGATGGTCAAAATAACCCGGCCCTTTTAGGGTATAGACCCCCACCCCCGTGCCACGAAAAGTCTGCTTGGTTTCCCGTGGACAAACTTCTGCATGTGTACCCACTGGACAACTTTGGTGAGAAGTTACTGTTAGGCCCAAAAAAGTCTCCGGTTTCTGGTATGGAGCTTGCCCCAAAAGTGGTGCGGCGACGCGGCTGTATTTTTTTCTCTTACTTTTTTTTCTTCAAATGTCAGCTGATGTTGCAGATGGCGCTTCGATCCCCTTAAAACTCTCAAAAAATGTCCTTCACGGTGGAGCTTGAGGTGACCTCACAAGGCCATAAGGCTTGATAATTCTGCATCCACTTACGATCTCAACCGCGCACGAACGTTCTTCAGTAAATTTGGATAGTCAAGAGAAAAATCAGAGAAAATGGTATTTACGTATGCCCATAGAGCGACATTGACATCGTGCAAAACACCGTGTGCTGCCTGGCTGGTCATTAGTCTGCACCCTTACATAATATTGCGCTTATTAAAAAGCGTTTCAGGTTCCAGATACACGACCACCGCCCCTCAGTCTGGCTTCCAGATGCACAATTACAAAATTAAAACACCCGTCTCCTTAATGGTGCCCGACTAAATTTAGTTCAAAATATATGGGAGCCCAGAGAGGCCCATAAAGCTTATACTCGATCGTAACCCCATCTAAAAACACGTTAGAATTGTGCAGCAGCAAGATTCCAGTCAAACCAGTGAGTTTGGCGGTTTTGAGACACCATCTTACATTGAAAAAAAAAATAGTTGATTTTGCAGACGCGCATGGCTACGGCATGGCTATGGAAACCGGAGACTTTTTTTTTGGCCTTATGCCAATAAAAGAAAATATATACCATCTGTCTTGAGGAATTTCATCCCTATTTTACCTCACACCAGGGCAATATATCATTCATTGTCTCTTTCATCAGTGTACAATTACATTCCATATTTCATCATGAAGGATAACATGACATGCAAGTCAGTTGTGATAGCCCAGAAATGGACACGTTATTAGTTTTACCAGTATTATGAAACTTATTCGATCCATCGTGAACTTGGCGCCACCCCTCCCCCCCCCCCCCAGTCAGGCCATAGGTGCACTTCATCCAAACTATACACGAGTCCTAAATGGAAACTGTCAAGGGTTCTTGGAGCTCCAATTGAAGCTGATTGCCAACGCAATGCATTAGTTCAGCAATGAATAAGAACATTGATCATCGATAGACACACCCGTTGTGTTATAATTTGCTTCTTGAGTATACAATCGAGGTTTTCTATACCATTTCATGAGCATCAGGCATGACTTAAGTCCAAATAAATGCGTTTCTACAGACTATCATAGGCTATAGAGCTAGTATCTATGGTGGCTTTAAAGGGACATCGCACATATATAGTGACGCCAATATTGACGCCAATATTCACGACATGGACTCCATGTCGCAAATATTGACGCCAGTATTCACGACATGGTCTCCAAGTCGCAAATGTTGACGTCAATATTGACGCCAATATTCACGACATGGTCTCCAAGTCGCAAATATTGACGACAATATTCACGACATGGCCTCCATGTCGCAAATATTGACGCTAATATTGACGCCAATATTTGCGACTACGGTCCATGTCGTGAATATTGGCGGCAATATTGGCGTCAATATATATGTGTGACTTCCCTTTTAAAGCCACCTAAAGTATCACATCCTTGACATATATAGGTGATCATTCAGAAAAGTGGCAACAGTTTATTTCAAAGATCAATTGTGTAATATTCATGTATATGGTTAAACATAAGAATAAATTGTTCTTATCGTTCACGCAAAATGTCGAATTTTCGACCCGGCGTACTGCACTGACAAATCTTCTTTTTTTGTTGTTTTTGTATTGACGGTGCGTATATGAAAGTGCGCTCTTGCTCGGATGTATGCGTGGAATATTACTGACCATCATTATCACAAAACAATTCGTTTGATTCAGTTAAAACTTTGTGTATACACTTAACATCAATGTATCTTCTATAGTACTATGCCAACATAATTGCAAATACATCGGTCATTGGACCCCACTACTCAAGACCATTTTGGTTATATCGCGCATGCTCACTGAAACATTAGTGACAAGCCAAGTCAAGGGTTATGGCCCATTAAATGGTAACAGATATTTTCTTCACTGGGGTTTTCACGGGGGCACTATATTTGAATATGAAACTGAATATGACAACAAAATGGTTGCTTTGGTGATATATTACGTTGTCATTGCCATTACAATGTATACGTTTTGTTTTCACTACTTTTAACAGCTAGCGTATTTAGGGCATACATGTATATGGCACCATAGCCCCCAAGAAGTATAGCACATATACGTTTGTCTGTACGGGCGTAGCTAGACGTGGCTGTGCTGCCGTACGTGTGGGTGCGTGCGTGTACAAACACTGCCTTGTGGGGTACCGGAACTATGGGAGGTACCCCACAAGGAATGCCCACCGACTTCCCAAGTTTTTCAAGAAATAGATATATGGATTTTACTCAAAAACTAGGAATTTCGAAGGTGGGTTGATCTGTCGCAAATGGTAGAGTTTTAGAAAAGGGATATTAAAGGGAATATACAACATTTGCAAACATCGAAAAATAAAACTACCAAGTTTTTGCGAAATACCTTAATAGGATGTTGGTAAATGACAGTCTAAAGCATCCTGTAAAATTATGGCACCTGGTATACTGTCATTTTCAAGAAAAGTGGTATTTTTGTATCAATTTCCAACGCTGATCGGCCGATCAGCGTTGGAAACAACTGGCTTTTTTTTTCAAATACTGGCCCCAATTGACCATTGCACTTGTTTGCAATCGATTACAAACCTTTGAACGGGTACGAGCCAGCTAGACTGGTTCCCTGACCTTACAATTCCCAAATGTATGTAAACTGCTCTGTTTCTTCTTATATGGAGTCAGGGAACCAGACTACAGGAAAATGATCGTTTTTCTTGGTTTTTATAGCATTTTCGAACCCAAAACCTCCAAAAAGTTAGTGTAACTATATTTGCTTTATATTTCAAACCCCCCAATTCCATCCATTTCTGAAAATTACAGCAAAAGCAAATGATGTATATTCCCTTTAAGTCCGCATTTCAGCCCAGGAAATTAACTATGGTTAAATAAGAGCATTTTGACACAAGTGTGCGACGTTGCAAAATTTTAGTACACTAGAACAAAGGAAGTACCCCACTTCTATGCCTATGTAAGTGTGTGTGTGGGTGCGTGTGTAAACACCGGCAATCGTGGACGTAGGACAAAAGAATGTGGGCGCAAACAATACGTCCACGATTGACCGAACGTCCATGATCTCAAATCGTGTACAAAACCATTGAGAGCTGTCGCTATCCAGGGGGCAGGGGGACACTTCCCCCACCCCCACCCCCCTCCCCGGCGGATTTTTGACACGTGTTTTTTTCAACAATTATTTTAATAAAATGGTAAGAGAGTTCTGACATCAATCCACAAAATAAAACCCGCTCATACAACCATTACAACGCGCCTTGAAAATGGGCATATAATTTGCATTATGCATAATAATGAGTTTTTTAGGGAGGGCAAGTGTTCGGAGAAAAAATGTCTACATTTCGGTAATGGTAATACCCCCACCTACACCCCCCTCCCCCCCCCCCCCCCCCTGCGGCACGAAAAGTTTAAAGTCCGTTGACAAAATCCTGCATACGCCACTGTGGGCAACTTTGGTGAAAAGTTACTATACGCCCATGCATACCTCACGCCAGGGCAATATATCATTCATTGTTTCTTTTATCAGTTTGCAGTTTCATTCCATATTTCATTATCAAGGATAACATGACATGCAAGTCAGTTATGTGATAGCCCAGAATTGGACATATTATTAGTTTTACAAGTAGATGATACTTTTATCATAACATTTGAGCCATCGTTACTTTGGCTCCCCCCCCCCCCCCAGTCACGCCACTGTTCAGTGCCGCCTCGACTTATAAAAGCCGCGGATTCGTCCGCTTTCCAATATTCCGACCGTCGACAACTGAAAAGCCACATATATTTTTCCTCTTCCGAACCGACGTGGTCTCAAGAACAGCGTGATGTAAGTGTTATTCGATTTTTAAACACCTCTTACTTTAGGCTAAAAAAAAATATTCGGTCTCTGGTCAGATCAAAGTTCCTGAATTGACGCGGGGACTTCGGCTTTTTTTTTCTTCTTCAAGCTTGGATTGTACAGACAAGGTGGGGTACTATGTTGCTTTTTTGGTGTCCTCATGTACATTGGTGTCCTCCATAATTTGCCTTGGTGCTCTCGATCATTTGCCTTGGTGCAATTTCCCATTCCTTGGTGCTCTTTGGTAAAAAAAAATGAGGAGGTGCGGCAATTGAGGGCGCCGTTGGAGCTACCGCGGAACATTTTAGAAAAAAAAGAAAAAAGATTGACGCGCATGATTAAAATCGACGCGCGCGCAGACCAGAGACCGACTTATTTTTTTTTTTTGGCCTTAAGATGTGTTTTAAAAAGCAAACCATTGATTATGCATTATCATCGCCCAACGTAGCATTCTGGTGAGAAACCCAAGTTTGTTTGATGATCTACATTTCAGCAAATTGTCTGCTTAAAACAATCGTCTGTTGCAGTTCAGACCGTCAGGTAGGGTAGATTTGATAGCATGGAACACTGTGCCATACCTTTCCTCCTTAGGTTTACATTAAAGTTATCATTACTAATATTGATAATTTCACAAATTTCTTCGTTTCTTCACAATACTTGAATACACACACGACTTGCTTCCGGCTCTTCTTGGTTTCATACCACTCGTGTTTAAACGAGAAGGTTTGGGCGAAATGTTTAGTACTTCCGATGCCTTCTCTTTTTGTATAGTGCCTGCGCTTTAATGTATTTTTTGTGATCTGTGGATATTGTGGCCAAACCATGCTGCTTAATCGTCTTGGTTTTTATTTCCTTTGACAATAGAGTCAAGATGAAGGCTTTTACCTGCTTGGTTCTTCTGGTGTGCCTGGGTGTCGTCTTCGGAGACGCAGCCATGGAAGGTAATTTGTAAAAACAAAACAAAACCGAAGAAAATAGAATTGGCATTGATGCAGCTAGATCGGGTCTTCTGTAATCACGGTATTGAAAGTAGCATGTTGCCTCCGTCATTCACAAGATAGCCTTTTCATTTTATTTCAGAGTCTCCACGGCAATTTGATGCGAAAACTGACGATCTTGAGTCCCGTCAAGGTAAGATACCGTTGCCGCCATTTTCGCTGGTCTTTGTTTCATTAAGCAGTTCCTGGCCATACTATTCCTTTTTTGAATGTTTTGTGAAATAACCGCGGGTTTTTCCAGGTGGTATGTTGTTGGTTTTGGTTCATTTATGCTTTTCGTAAAACTAGGTAGCGATGCTCATCACAGTAAAATCGCAGAATTGTTCCTGTTTTCAGCTTGCAGCTCTTTAGTTGAAATACTTCGAACTATTTGAAATGAAAAAAAAAAGTGGCGTCAAGTTGCAACAATTTTTCCCCGTCATGTTCCTTGATTTTTTTTGGGGGGGGGGCTCAAAATTGAGGATTTGTCCACTTCTGGTTTTCAGTAGCAGGTATAAAGGTAGGCTTTCTGTAGCTGATGTGTTTAGGTGAATAATGAATAATTCGGATATTCATGGGGATTTATCGGACGAAAACGATGAAGAAAAAGCATGTCTGGAGATGATTGTGTCATGTCGCCCCCTGACCGAGTTGCCCCAGATTTTCTTTATTTATTAGCTTTTTTTGGGTAGTTTTGTTTAGAGTGGCTATGGGCCCTAGACCTAACAAACTGGTATATAGCATCAAACACAATTTTTACAAATCCAAGACTCACATTTAGTGTTTGTTTTTATTTTGAGGATTTAGGCCCCCTGAAATTGATTTCTTAATCTTTGTGCACATGCACATGCTCTCTCTTGAGACCTATTGAATTATTTCAGCTGGGTTTTGTTTTGGTATTGTTTTGTCTGCTGTTGGCTCAAAAATAAATTTAAAGCATTCTAGATTTCATGATTTGGGTCAGATCTTTCATAAAAGGAAAACAATTCTGGACCCAAAGCCAAACCAGATAGCCTATCAGACCGAAGTTTCACTTCTTGTTGACTGTTAGTGATACAAATTCTCTCTTGTCTTTATTTGTTATTATAGTGTTCAAATATTTCTTGCCTCGAATTGACTCGAGCTTAATTTTTGGGTTGACTCGACTCGACTTGACTACACACTGTGACTCGACTCGACTCGACCTTATTGACCTAATGACTCGACTCGACTCGAGTCACTTCTTTGAAATGACTCGACTCGACTCGAGTCACAAAAATCAGTGACTCGTTACAACTCTGCGTACTTTAATTATTGAGATGACTGTTGTTTCCATTTCTCTTTTTTCCATTTTAGCGTGTGATCCGTGGAATCCACATAGTTGCCCTTACCCCCTTGTTTGCAACCATCCTGGCTTCTGTGGTCGCCAATATGATTAAACACGCCGTCTGCATAAAGTGCGTTGATGGCCGCCAAAAAAAAAAACACGGTAAGTGCATGCCTTCCACATAGTAATATCGTGATTTTGGTTGATCCCGAAAGCTCGGCCTACTTTCTGTTTATCTTATTGACTATAAAGCCCGGCGCACACTTTCCCGATTTTACCGGATTCCGGATCACCGCATCACCGGTAGGCCTATATTGTTTTTCACCGGAGGTTAGACCACAACGTTACCCGCACACATGCCCGATTCCGTCCAAAAATCGGTCACATGATGACCAGTCACATGATGACAACCATGTGACTTCCTTCGTAAAATCTGATTGGTTAACATAAATATTGCGTCCTGTGAAATTGGATCCGGTGAAATCGGATGCGAACAAAATCATCCGGTCGCCCGATGTAGGGTCGGATCGGTCCAAATTTTTAGCGCACACCTCCGTACGATGACCCGAAGATCCGGTGAACTGGCAAAAACGGACAGATGTGCGCCGGGCTTAACTGGCTCACTGACTCGCTAACTGAATGTCACTTGTAGTTAAGCGTGCTTAAGACTCACCTTGGCCAAACAGTTTGACTTTAAGACGACCTCCATAAACCAAATGGATTACGGAACCTCTTTTTTAAGTCTTAAGTTTTCTAAATAAAAAAAACCTTGCTCGCCAACATGCTCTCAAATTTGCATTTGAAGATCGTTTTCACAGAATACCTCTCATCGACCCAGGTGCGGATCCAGAGGGGGGTATATTAACCCTAAACCTACCCCTACCCCCCCCCCCAACCACACACACACACACACCCACACATACACCCATACTTGTTTCACATGACTAGTGTGGACTTTCCATTGCTTTCGTGTAGTTAAGAAAAACCAGTGAAAAAACTCATTTTTCTCAAACTGTGAAAACTCTTTCAACCCAATTTTTTTCTATGATTCCCTTTAGTGTTTCTCTTCATTCTGCTACAGATAAACCTAACCCAAAAATGCCTCTAAACCTGTTTTCCAGAAATGGGGAAACACTGTGTGGACGTGGGGTAAGTCCACACAACGTCGGTGCTACCTACATTATGTGGACGTCTTTTGTTCGGAAGTCCACACTGCGTATGTAAGACAAACTCACAGGCATAGAAGTGGGGTACTTCCTTTGTTCTCGTGTACTAAAATTTTGCAATGTCCCACACTAATGTCATAATGCTCTTATTTTAACCAGAATTAATTTCCTGGGCTAAAATTCGGACTTAATATCCCTTTTCTAAAACTCTACCATTTGCGACGGATCAACCCACCTTGGAAATTCCTAGTTTTTGAATAAAATCCATATATCTATTTCGTGAAAAACTTGTGGGGTACCAAAGTCGGTGGGCATTCCTTGTGGGGTACCTCCCATTGTTCCGGTACCCCATAAGGCAGTGTTTGTACACGCACACCCACCTATTGATTTCCGGAGGCCAAGTGTCCGGAGAATAAAACCTGACTACATTTCAGAATGTTTTGATGATGAAACCCCCCCTCCCCCCCCCCAGCGAAAATTCCTGGATCCGCCCCTGCGACCACAGTTTGGAATCAGTTTCACAGAGTATAGAAAATCCTTAAAGATTTTAAAGTCGAAAAGAAAAGGTAAAACTAAGCCTGCATTTTGGCCAAGCAAAGTTGTGTAGGCCCTATACAGTGGCGTAGCACGGTCATTTTTATTGGGGGGGGGTAATTTTTTTGAAAAGGGCACTTGCACATCCGTGCTGAAATGTAGACACTTTTTTCCCCAGACACTTGGCCTCCGTAAAATCAAATAGTGTGTGTGTGGGGGGGGGGGGGGGGGGGAGGGGGGGGGGAAGCTTGTACCATCTGTCGAAGGTGGCGCTGTTCAAAAACCGACGATTATGCACACTAACGGACAATATATGGTGCTTCTAAAGGAGATACATGCGGGAATTTAACAAAAAAAGGCACCGCAACGGCCGATGGCACCAAAAAGGCAACCGCATACTTTTAAAAAGGGCACTTGTTAAAAAAAGGGCACTCTTTACAAAATATTGGGGGGGGGGGGGGGTAAGCGCGGGTGAAAAAAGGGCATTTGAATAGAAAAGGGCAGTCTTTACAAAATATTGGGGGGGGGGGTTTAAATACCCCCTTACCCCCCGCTGGCCACGCCTATTCTATATCATAGTAATCATCGGATAATCAAAATAAAGCTTTATTTTTTTCTTAATTTTTTTGTTAATAAAGGGTGATTTGTTATGTTTATGTTCACAGATACCGATGAGTCAGACGCTGATATGAAGCTTTGACCGACAGAATTTATTTGTTTCTGGTGGTGGGATGCATGTTAATCTATTAATGGAACAATTTCAGCTATGTCCCTCAACATTTCGGCTACAGAACAAAATAAGAAATCTTAACTAAACGTTTTTAATGGATGTGAAAACTAGGTGTATACTCTCAGCAGGACATGAGTTCAATTGAATAAAAAGAAACACTATAAGTTTCACAATAATATCCGAAATGCCGCTAATGAAAACTATCCAGAAAATATACTCTTATAGATGAACAACATCCGTATTCCAAAATTTGAACATAATTGTATTATTTGTCAAGATTTCTTTATTTCTGCTTTTAATCTGATGTAGTAATACAATGCATGAACTCAGCAATGAATAAAATTATCGAAAGATTTACCCGTTGCGTTCGGTTTTGCTTCTTGAGTACGTTACCCTGCAGTGGCTAAAAGACGGAAATCAGCAGCGATCAATAGGCCTATTTCCCACGTTGCCAAATGTGTATTATATTTACCTAATAGGCCTTTCTTTTGTTTGTAAACATTGGCGCCATTTTGTATGGGCTGCCGTAAGTGCATAAATTGAAGCCGTGGTTGGCAACATATTTTTCCAAAAAAGTCCTCATAACGCCTTCAACACATAGTAAAAAGGCATATGTAGAAATTATTTTGTAGCTTTGGTGAAAATGTTGTATTTTCAAGTATCAAATAATATTTTGGTGATCTGTAATAACTCTTCTTCATTTTTGCAGTGTTGGACCTTCCATAGTTTTGCAGGCCGTGGTTGGCAAAAATGCAGTTTGCCAACCAAGCGCAGAAAGGTCTATAAGTATTATTGTTGTGGCGTGTCCTCGATCAACGCCAGGCATGTTCAGAGTATCTCATGCTAATTCTGAATCAGGACGTGGTTAGGGAATGCTGAAGATCACAAGGGCAGCTTTTCAAACAGACATTCCTCAGAAATAATAGGACTCTGTCTACATGACGGCTTTGCCCCCCCCCCCCGAACATCCACTTAGAAGTTGGAGAAGGGAGTAGCGTTAGTTTTGCTTAACAACACACAAAGTAACTCATACAAATAATAGAGGGAATCGTAGTGTTTTCTGTACAATTTTACTTTTTTTAGTTTCAATTTGGCTTCTCATTTCATTTCTAACAGATTCAAATGTAAGCTACGTGGTGTTAATTATTAAAATTACAAAAGTAAAATTGTTATAAAAAAGGTAATGAAAACGAGAATATCAAAATGAGAAATTGCCTGGTGCCGTAGGAACCTCATTTATTTTTAAGGAAGAAATAATTTGGACAGTTGCTAAAAGCGGTTTAACAAATTTAATCGAACTGTGTAGCCTTTGTTAATTTTGATTTCGGCGCTAAACATTTAAATCAGGAACTGGAGATTAACTTGTCAGAATGACCAGAAAATTAACGTCTCAAATCCAACAAATGTGTAATACCTATTTACTAACAAATTATATTAGTATCCCAGTGTAAAGTAACAATGGTGTTTAGATGATGCATGAGCGCGCGAGGTAAAATAATGTTTTCGAGAGGCAATGAACAAAATTTTGTTAGCAGAATTTTATCAGTGCAACATTAGTGTGAAGATTTGTCTTCCTTTTTTATTTTGACTATGGTTTCGCTCAAAGGGACTTATTACAGCAATATGCCCTCTCAAGTTTAGCGTCGTCAGAATACGGAATCCAACCAACTTGCTTCTCCGACATGAATTTGGTATAGAAACACCTCCCCACCTCGCACAGGGCAAGGCGTGCGCGTGTTCCTCGTGGTCCACCCAGCCCCATTCGTTTTCCTCCATATATAAGTTATAGGCCGTCTCCAGCTGCTCGAGTGAGCAGAGCTTCATGCCACATCCATCGCAGCGTGTCCGGGCTGACGCCAAGTCCGGGTAATACCCAGGGGTTAAGAAAAGTCTACTTCCTGCAGAAAGACAAAAGAAAAAAAAGAGTATATTGTTCTGAAGAGCCTTGCTTGTAGCTGTATGTTAACCTGATATAAGAATAATCAGGACTGCAACAGTGAATGGGAAATTTGGATGAAATTAGGCCCTAAAAAAATTTGCTTCGTTTTGCCATGGAACGTAGGAACATTATTTTTCAAAATTGCGATGGGCTTCAGGACTACTCTTTTAGGGGTGATCCTCTTTGGGTGGAGTTCTCCCCCAAAACACCCTTAAAACTGAAATAAGCTCTATTTTTATAAGTGTCTCAATCACTTTCAGAGTTTTTTATTTCCTGATTGAAAAGTGAGGGTATTTTATCACCGAGGCCTATGGCAGTTTATTTTCTGGTCTGCAACCATCTGGGTGCATGCCTGTAAATAGGCCAAAAATCCGTCCGCCGAGCTCATGAATAAAAGTTATACCCTCAAAATATTCTATATTTTAGAGAGTTTTGAGAGCCATCAAATTGGGGAATTGAAGAGATATGGTAATGAACCTCTGGCCTGGACTTGGGGCTTCCAATTCTGAGCATTTTGGATGTGATTGGGCTCGAAAGTTGCCATGTTTTGGAGGGATCGTTTTTGAAGATGGCTACTTTTCCGCTTTGGGGAAAATAGGGGTCGTCTTCTTTGGGTGAGAATATCTCGAAAAGTCAATGGTCAACCCACCAAAAAATGAAAAGAAAGTAAAAGATGGCATGTTGATCATCATTTTTCTGTACAGCTTGAATAGCTGTGAGAGTGCTGAGTATTTTTACAAGAATTTTGAAGTATGCACATTTAGCACTAGTGTCTATGAGATTTTTATTGCAGGTTGCACCCATCTACATTAACCAGCTTCCAGTGTTTTCTACCCAGCGCCACCGTGTTTCACAAGTGTCTTTTTTTCATTCAACAGCGCCACCTCGGGGTCAAATAACGCCGCGGTCACGGTTTATTGATTTTTTTCCAAGAAGGGTTGGTGCCAAGTCATGGATTATTCAGTTTTTCCTTTGTATCGTTGCAAGACACTTATTCTCGTTCTCGTTTTTTCCTATAATTATATATATATTTCAACGATAAATTGAGAGAAGGAAACATTCGATGAAAGGAGCAGCGACGACGTGGTTCGAACCAGGGATCTTTGCATCCGTAGCTCATCTCGCTATCCACTATGTTTAACTTGACCACAACCGTACTTGAATTGAATGTAACTGGTTGACTAAATAACAACATTGCTCTTGATACCATTGATCTGTTCTCATGAATAAACATACTGGCCCGATCGAAATTACTGAATTATTCATGACTAATTGGCCCAACCGTCCTGGGAATATAAATTACGCGCCCCGGCAACAATGCACTCAGTATAGCCATCTTATGAGTTTTTTTTTTAAATACAGTATAAACTTCAAATTCGAGAGAAAATGTGATTGCATCTTGTTAAGTGACACTCTCACTTCAACTCCTGTTTCGCAACAGTTTCTTCGGAAAACAACAGAATTTGTGTAGACCCTTACAAAGACAGACAGAAACAAAACATATGTTGCCTTTGCAGAAAAATTAATAAAGATATTTTTGGAGATGCAACACATATGCTTATCATCTAAATGCATTTATTTCGTACAGTGTAGCCACGAACCATTCTTTCGTTAGCTCAGAGCAGAACTTTATTATGCCCATGCAAAAACAAAAAATCAATAAAACATTTGTTTTTAGACGATGAGCATACGTTTGCGTATACTCCAAGGACATTACAGGCTCCGTCAAACTCCATATTGAATTCTACTGACACTGTCTCTATTTTTGAGCAGCCATAAGCTTTATGTGTAGCACCAGAACGACGCTTCAAAAATCTAGTGATGCCTTGCTGATTTTATGTCCAGAACGTAAATTATAGTTGTAGTCAATGGCAAGAGCCAACGAACGAAGGGGGCCTCAACATGATACAAACGGAATTCTTCAAAACGGGGCAAACAATGAACACGAAACCTTGTAGAAATAACTGTCCAAAAATGTGGACATGTTGTGACTTCATCATGACGTCACCGTATATCAAATTACAAGCGAATTTAAATTTCAAATTAATACAATACTTTCATTTATAACTGTTTGAACTAAATTGATTTCCCTCTTCTTTTTCTGTGAGCCTTGGACAAATTTGTTTTTCATTTCGGCGAAAAACCTCTTTCAAAACGGTTCACGGGATGACGATCAATTCTGGTATGAACTTGAACGTCCATCCAAAGACGTGATACTTTTCCTGACGTCATCATGACGTCAACAGGTATCCATTCGTTGTTCACGGTGTCATGGGGTCATCCATCATCAATCGATCACCGTTTTGAAATTAATGTTTGACTTTTAAGGAGATGGGGCTGATTCCCCATCACATTTTTGTTTAGTGCTGCTTCTCCTTTCTGGTTTTTTTCTGGCCAATACTTTTCAGCAGCTTTCCTTTTTAACGGATCGACGCCTAAAGCTGAAAATTGGTGTTTACATTAACCTTGAAAGCAAGATGTAGTGTCACGTCATTATGACGTCATCTTATACCAATAATAAGTGGGTTGAGTAAAAACAAACTATTGTTGTAATAACTAAGGTACAAAAACGGTGAGAAAGTTTGTTCACATTTTTTGATCCGATACAGAAATTACAAGCGATTTAAGGTTTAAAATTCACGCTCTACTTTCATTTGTAAATTTTGAACTGATTTGAGTAGCCTATTCTTCTTGTAAAGTGTTAGATATTGCCTTTTGCAAACTTTTCTTTAGTTTTTGGGCTCAATACTTCTCAATCTTTGCTTCCATGTTACTGAAAGTGCAGTGGTCAATGAATACAACTTTTATTATTAGAAAATTATAATCAAAACTAAATCATTCAAATGTTCAATGCGGTTAAAACAAAAGATCATGATGACACTACTCGAAGGGGCACCCTATAGTGCCGCTCTCTTTAGTAGTGATGAACATTCATTGGAGAGTAGCAAAATTAATATGCAAAGCTTCCAAATGGTGACGTCATCAGACCAGAAGTTATTTTTAGGTGGCCGTACCTCACATATTTATCCATCACATCTTAATGCAGGCAATGATTATTATTATTTTGTGCCGTGTAGCCACGAACCAGGTTCTTCCCTCAGAGCACAACTTAGGTATTCCCATTCAAGACATACAGAAATAAAGAAGATTTTCTAAAATATTTAGAGGAATATGTTGCATATTTTCTGCAAACGAGCATATGCTTATCATCTAAAAATAAGTATTATTTCGAACAGCGTAGCCACGAACCATTCTTTCGTTAGCTCAGAGCAGAACTTTATTATGCCCATGCAAAAACAAAAAAGCCATATAACATTTATTTTTAGATGACGAGCATATTGTTGCATACACTCCAAGGACGTTACAGGCTCCGTCAAAATCCATATTGAAGTCTATTGGTACTGTCTCTATTTTTGAGCAGCCATAAGCTTTATGTGCAGCACCATGTGATTATGTGTTGAATAACTGTATGCTCAGAACATAAATTATTGTTGTAGTCGACAATGGCAAGAGCCAACGATCTAAAGGGACCTCAATATAAAACAACTTTATTAACGAAATTCTACTAAACGGGTCAAGGCATGAAGACGAAACCTTGCATAAATAACTGTCCAAAAATTGGACATGTTTGTGACTTCATCACTGTTTGTGACGTCATCACAACGCTGGTCGGCCGACCAGCGTTGGAGAAATCTGGCTTATGCAGACGGCGTGTTTAATCATATTGGCGACCGCAGAAGCCAGGATGCACGCAAACAAGGGGGTAAGGCCAACTATGTGGATTCCACGGATCACACGCTAAAATGGAAAAAAGAGAAATGGATACATAATCTCAATAATTAGAGTACGCAGCGTTGTAACGCGTCACTGATTTTTGTTACTCGAGTCGAGTCATTTTAAAGAAGTGACTCGAGTCGAGTCGAGTCATTAGGTCAAGAAGGTCGAGTCGAGTCGAGTCACAGTGTGTAGTCAAGTCGAGTCGAGTCGACCCAAAAATTAAGCTCGAGGCAAGAGCCAACGAACGAAGGGGACCTCAAGATAACACACGCTGAATTCTTCGAATACGGGTCAAGGCATGAAGACGAAACCTCGTTGAAATAACTATCCAAAATGTGGACTTTTGTGATGTCATCATGACGTCACGGTATATCAAATTTTAAGCGATTTAAAGTTTAAAATTAAAATAATACTTTCATTTACAACTTTTTGAACTGAATTGAGGTCCCTCTTTTTTGTGAGCCCGTGACAAATTTGCTGTAATTCTGGTGAAATACCTCTTTTAATACAGTTCACGGGATGATGATAAAAACCTTGTGTGAGTTTGAACCTCCGTCCGAAGATGTGATGAAGTTTGTGACGTCATCATTACGTCATCAGGTATCAAATAATAAGCACTTTATGGTCATCATTTGAGTAACTATCAGTTGGACTATAGCTTTTCAATAAATGGAGTACCGTATGGTTCCGAATGGTGTTTTCAAATGGTTATGTTTTTAGGTGGCCCTACTACATGTTTTCCTATCATGCAGGCAATTATTGTTCTGTACCGTGTAGACACGAAACAAGTTCTTCAGCTAAGAGCAGAATTTTAGTATGCCGATGCAAAAACAAACAAGATATTTAAGACATAATCTAACTTTTTGAAGCGCTTTTCTGGTGCTGCACATAAGCATACTGCTACTCAAAAAAAAAAATAGTAGCAGTATCGGCATAATTTTATTTGAATATTGATACGGATACGGATTAAATGATAAATTTAACTCTGGATTGCATGATGGGCGACCTTTCCATAGAAACGTGCACACAATTTTTCAAACTTTAATATGACCTAACCCAATTTTACCTTATCCGATCCCAACCAAGTTTGGTATGTGTACGTTTTAAACCACGAGCATTCTATCTAGCCCATTTGCGACAGCAACATTCCTTCGCTAAAGGGTAGTTACCTCAATAGAACATTGTCGCCCTATTGCGGTGTGTGGCCCTAATGTAGGGGAAGTCCCGCACAACTTGTCGCCCTATTGCGGGATTCATGCTAATTAAAATATGAAAATAATGCATAAACATTTTCATTCAAAATGTTCAGGTGTCTAAATATGCGGGTGATTTTCTCTCAATTTTTGAGCATTTGTAGGGTTTATTATCTAGAAAAGCCATTAAAATCGTCAAAGGCATTACTTTCTGTCCTAAGTGGGGTCTTTTTAGGACACAGAATAACAATTTTTGGCTTTTCCACAATAGCCATTTTTTTCTCAAAATTGCTTCCGTCCTGTGCGCACGAGGACGAAAGAAATCAGCAGGGCTCTTTCCGCACGAATGGAAAAAAATAACTGTGTGCTTCCAGGTACCTGTCCACCAAATTTCAGGCCGAATCGCCTAACTGAATCGCGGCGGGCTTCACCGTAGCTGAATCAGCCCATGATTCAGCCACGGTTAAGCTCGCCGCGATATAGGCCTTTTGATGCGCATGCGTGCATAATTATGAATTTATTAGTAAAAAATGTCCATACTCAATATTTCTTTTATCAGTTTGCAGTTCCATTCCATATTTCATCATCAAGGATAATATGACACGCGAGCCAGTTATGTGAAACATTTTGATCCATCATGACTTAGGCTCCGCCCCCCCCCCCTCCGAAGTTTCGCCACTACACTGTTTAGGGCTGCCTCAATCTTATAAAAGCCACTTGTTCGTCCTCTCGCCGTTATTCCGACCGACCAAGTTGCTCTCGAGAACAGCGCAATGTGAGTATCATTTGATTTTAAACACCTTTTCCTTTTTAGCTTAAGATGCTTTTATTAAGCTTACCGTATATTTGATTATTCATTCATAAATACCTAAGACAGTTTACCCATTTCTATTGGTCGAGAGCCCGTCACGTGGCCGGTCTTAAACGGCATTCTGGTTCTTGGTTCTTGGTTGGTTCTTCTCCGAAATACTCCGCATGGGCGTTTTAACAGGAGGCCAGAAAACACCAGGGCAAACCCCTTCTCTTAGCGATAAATGTCACTGGGTTCTTGTACGTGCATTGCCTTACATAACACACGGGACCTACGGCTTTACGTCCCATCCGAAAGACGAAGCAATAATGGTGAAGTGCCTTGCTTAAGGACACAAGTGTCCACCTGAGCTCCAACCCACGCCACTGTTGCCTCTGAAACACCAGAACATGAGTCCGGTGCTCTTAACCGCTAGGCCATGACACTCCACTGGTGAGAAACCCAAGTTTGCTTGATAATCAATTATTCAGCAAAATTAATTGTCTTCTTGAAAAAAAAGTAATCGGTTTAACTAGATTTCATAGCATAAAACACTGTGCAAAAAAAAGGTTTCTCCGTTGGTTTTTACAAATTGACTTGGTTTCTTTACGATACTCGTATATACATACGACTTGCCTGTAACGTTTCTTCTCACGGCATTTAAGAGTCATTTCGTGTAGATACTTCATATAAGTGTCCAAGCTTATAAAATCGAATTAATTTATACAGAATTTTTAAATTAATATTTTGCCCAATTTTGACTGCTCAAATTAATTGTTTGCTTTATTTTCAAAGGCCATGAAGCCAACTTGCGAAGTAATGTCACAAAAGTAATTATATCATGACAAAGAATCATTTTACCCTTACCAGAATAAAATGAAAAAATGCAGCATGTTTTTACAACTAGCAAAATTGCATATTTAACCCAATTTTCAACTCTCCAAAATGCCACTCAGAATAATATCCGTTTGGCTATATGGTTACTTCAGACATTGATGTTTTCATCTATAGTGAGAAAATATTTGGGCATTGTATACCTTTTGTGCAGTATCGCTCCCAAAATGATGATTATTACAAAAACCTTAAAAGTTGTATTTTCAGGGGTTTATTTCCTTTGAGTAATATCATTCCTGAATCTAGCACATTTTCCAAACGAAACCACACTGTGTATCATTGTTAGACCAGTGGATGAGTAGGTCGTATAGTTCCAAACCCCCCCATACCCGAATAGGCCCGCCCACTCCCCGTGCCATCGAATTCAGATCTTGTCTGTTATTTGCATTACAAAAAATGTAAATAAATACTTTTTCAGTCCACAAATTACACAGTCTGCATTTTTACAGCCTCCCCTGCTCCCAGCGGTATTGCTTGGGTTTGAGACTGGGGTTATGACCGTCCACCAATCACTTGGTTTTGTCGGTACAATTACTGGTTTTTTTATATGATGGGTGGTCACACCCCACCCTCAACTCCAAACAATGCACCTGGTGGGGGCAGGGGAGGTTGTGAAAAGGCAGTATGTGTAATTTAAAGTGTTCACTTGAAAACATATTTATTACATTTTTTTCGTTATAAATATATAAAAAGACAAGATCTAAATTCGTTGGCACGGGGGATTGGGCTGGGCCTAGCACGGTGTTGGGGGCGGAACTATGGCTCCCACTACTCATCCATTTGTCTGACAGGGATACACAGGGTGTTTTTGTTTGTGAAAATGTGCTAGATTCAGGAACACTTCCAATTATACGTGTATTACTCAAAACAAAGAAAAAAAATGAAAATACACTTTTAGGGGGGGGGGGGGTTGAAAATCACCATGTTTGGAGAGCTACTGCACAAAGGGTATACATTGTCCCAAAATCTCAACAGATATGAAAACACGAATGTCTGAACTAGCCTTAGGCAAAAGGAAATTATTCTGAGTGCCCTGGCAAGTGGCATTTTGGAGGGTTAGAAATGGGGTAGAAAAAAGGCAATTTTGTTGGTTGCAAAACATACTGCATTGTAGGACCTAAAGGTAATATAAAGGTGAATTTTCAAAATGTTTCTATTTTTCTGGTATTAGGGTAGGGATGATTCTTTGTCACGATATAGTTACTTTTGTGACATTACATCGCATTTTGACCTGATGACCTTTGAATGAATGAATGAATTTTTACAGCCTCAAAATTGGCCCCAAATGGCCAGAACATATAGTGGCCCGTTACCAAGGCAACGGACCTGCTGTGGATTTAAACATTATATTTTGGTAAATTACTCCCCAAGTCCTTTCATCGACAAAGTATTAAAAAAGTCTCTTTTTTTTGTTTTGTTTTTAGCGTTGACACTTATGAAGTATTTACACGAAATGACTGAAAGACATCTTTCTTTCATACCAGCACGTGTTTAAAAGAGAAGGTTTGGGGTCGAACTATTTAGCACTTTATCGCCCAGGGTCGAGTTACCCTTGGCATATCAATACCGGTATATGTTTTGATGGTTTCCATTTCAACGCCTTCTCTCTGTTTAAAATAGTGCTTACGTTTAAATTCATTCATTGAGATTTGTCAAAATGTTATGGCCAAACCCGGTTTCAGTTTTTCGTCACGATTTTCATTTCCTTGTTCACTTAGAGTCAAGATGAAGGCTTTTACCTGTTTGGTTCTTCTGGTGTGCCTGGGTGTCGTCTTCGCAGACGCAGCCAAGCCAGGTAATTTGCAAAAACACAAACAAAACCGACAACGTCTTATAGTGATATTGTTGCAGACCGATCATTTTTTCTTTGATCTTACAAATTACACCACGACATTGCAAGTTATTCAAATGAACACTTTTTTTATCTCCTCGGGCACTTCATGAGAAAATTAACGATCTTGAGCCCCGTGGACGATGTAAGATTTCGTTTGTTTGTTTAAGCAGTTCACTGCCATGCTATACCCTTTAAGAATATTATTTTGTGAAACGAATGTGCAGTAGCGGATCGAGGGGGAGTGTTGCACACCCCAACCCCGTTCAGCCGCTGAAACTATTTTCATGATAATTGTAAAATGCGGCCAAAAAAATGAAAAGTAACTCAAAGTTCCTCAATTTATTCTGAACTTTCCTCAGAATGGGGAATGTGGCATTCCCCCACACCCCCTATAGCAGGAGCAAGCGTTCACTCAAATATCAACCCCCGCCCCCGGTCTCCATGCTATTCCTGAAAGCTAGATCCGCCCCTAATGCGGGTTGTTCAGGCGGGTATTCTGTCCTTGGTATGATGTGTAGCCATACCCATCACACTAATATTGCAGAATATTCCCTGTTTTCAGTTAGCAGCCCGTTTGCAGCAATTGAAAACAAATTATTTTAAATGTTTCAAATTGCCCCCGTGGCGAAGTTTGCGTGTAACTTCATTCCGGAAGGAATCCATTTAATACCCGATACGATGAGCCTAAGTCGGACACACATCTCCACATCTTGTCCTGGATGCTGATTGAGATGACTCCTTACTTTTTTATATTATTCTCCTTTCAGTCTGTCTTTATTTAGGGGCCTGCCCTCCCGGAGAATATTGCAATTGGTTTCAGTGCAAGTCCCATTTTGAATAACTACACACAAAAACACGGTAAGCACCTTCCACGTAGTTATATCGTGATGTTTGCTTGTCCCCGAAGCTCAACCTGCGCAGTTTTCTGTCGACTTATCTTAATGGCTGACTGACTGACTCCCCGACTGACTGACCGACCGACCGACCGACCGACTGACTGACTGACTGACTGACTGACTGACTGACTGACTGACTGACTGACTGACTCCCCGACGGACTGACTGACTCACCGACTGACTCCCCGACTGACTCCCCGACTGACTCCCCGACTGACTGACTGACTGACTGACTCCCCATCAACTTGTGAATTAGACTTCCTTCAGTATCACCCCTCCCACAAAGTTGACTCGGATGACCACTTCAATGGACACAATAAGTCAGGGACCAGCTTTACTAGGCTTTGTTTATTTTCCTTCTTTGCATTTTTTGCAAGGCTTGTTGTATTTCAACGGCACTGCATCCGTCACATTACACACTTTTACAGCATATAATTTTTTTCTCAACATCAAAATGAACCAGAGGTTTGATGTTTTTGTTTTTGTGACAAACGCAGCAGGGTGAAAGGGCTCGAAAGTATTTCATTGGCCATTGTCCATTTCGGTTGTAAAAATTGTTCATGCAAAAACAGGAACGCAAGTTATTGATCTTAAAACCCTTTTCCGGTTTAACAACTTCTTCATTTGAACAACACATCCCTTTGGGATCGATATATTTCATTTTACATATTATTTACACGGGACTTCCGGTTTTATGACGTCATCAGTTTTATATGTGCTATAGAATACTGATTCGGTTTAGACAGGTTACCTTATTCAAAATAAAATGAAATGAACGTATCGAAATATTAAAATACAAGAACATTTAAAAATGTGTAAAATTGGTTATAGAGGTAAATTCCGGGTTGATGACGTGACAGCATTAGGATGCCTGATGTTATTTTTGGCAACGATGATCGCAAATGGGTACTAATCGCAAATGGGTACCGAATAGTGAAAATTAATACAAATTAAGCAAATGTGATAGTTTTCGAATCCTGACTTGTTTGTGTTGAGCGTCCTCCACTGAGTATATATTAGGATTCGTTTTGTTGTATTGTAATAAAATCCTTCCGATTTTAAGCTATATTCATTCATATTGACACTCACGTGTGTTGACAATCAGGACTGGAAAATGTGGCGAAATTCTCACGTCACCCCATAGAGATACTATGGGGAGTGTTGAGGGCTATATTTGATTAATCTAGTCTGTCAAAAATCTTCAAACAACTCAAGCCTCATATTCAGTGTCAACCAGCTGGAATGGGAGCATGCAATCATCAGACACGTTTGAGTGGGGACGCGCAAGAATAACTTGGCTACGGCCAGGAGTACCGCATGCGTCTATGGGGGAAGTGGCAGGGTCGTTTACATAATTATGGCCATGCTTGACAAAGCCCCTGGTTAAGGGTGCACTGAACCAATTCAAGCCCCATTGAAAAGAGTTTAAAATCAACAAAGTTCAGGGCGAAATAACATGCAAGCCGACATCACTGGGGTTTCTCAAACAAAAATTAAATTATTGTCTTGTACTTCATCTTTTTATTTCTTTTCAATTTTGGGTAGACTAGCCGATTACATTTTTTCATATTCACACCAAAACAAAATCACCTCCCGAAAAGTGATAGTTCCCAAGCCTGCATATAGCCGTTTTACAAGTGGCATCCTTCCACTTTCTCAGGCAAATAGGACCCATTTTTTCAACCGTAATTTTATCAAACCTGCCCTCAGATGAAAGCCCAAAAACTAGGGAGTTGATCCTTGGCTACATTTACACAATTCCACCGTTTTTAAAGCCAAACGGTCTCCGTTTTCAAAAGAAACTGTGGGTCACTTTTTTATGCTAATCAGCTCGCGTAGAAATTCTCACTTGAATTAGTTCACTGCACCCTTAACTACAGGATGACTAGTGAGTGCAACGAGAGGTTACCTAGCGCCCTCTCTTGTTATTACTAATAACGATCAAACCCCGCCCTCTCGTGATCCTCAGGCTATAATAAAGGTCAACCTCTCGCAGAATTTTTGTATTGTCTCTTTGCTTGCAGTGTGTGGACGAGAATGCATACACCCCCAACCCCTCCCAATACTCCACCCTGTTTTTTCAAGCACAGTTCTAGGTATCTCAAAGGAACACGTTGGCGGACCAGGGGCGGATCCAAGAATTTTCTCGAATGGGGTTTTCATCGGCCAAAACAATCTTAAATGTAGACAAGGATTTTGCCTTCAGACACATGGTCTCCAAAAACCAATAGTCGGGTGGAGCGGGGGGGGGGGGGGGGGGGGAGGGGGGAGGGGACTCTTACCACACTGTTAATTGGGCGCTGTTAAAATCTGACGATTATTAACACTACATCACATAATAGTGTACATATACCCCCTAACCAAGCTGGCTCTGTCGCTATTTTGTCCAAAGGCAGACCTTATTACCAGTAAAAAAAAATTGTGTGTTAGAGCGGGGGGGGGGGGGGGGTGGCATTTTTTTCATGAATTTCTGTGCGCCTGCGGACTTGCACAATTATATTTTGGTCTCTTTTTGATGTATGTGTAGATTTACCACTCTAGAAACGATGTAACTATATGACTTGCAATAATAGTACCTTCATTGGAGTCGATACTAAAAACAATACTTTGTCAAAACAGAAATTGTTTCTAATTTAATTCAATGTTTATCAAAAATGAGACAAGACAATTATGACAAAACTGACAAGAAGTTTACTTAACAACGTTACTTTCAACCTAAAAAGAAAAAAAAAACCACAGTATCTTAACACTTAGTGAAGATCACATTCTAAAGAACAACAGGATGATCGAGCCTTTTATTTATAACGAAAATCCGACTTTCGTTTTTTTAGCACAATCAAATTATTCAAGTCCGAGTTTCGATTTGTGTTCCTGGAACCTTCGTACCTAGTAGGGCCTATCTCTTTAACAAAAAAAAAAGTTTGATTTCCCTCTTTGAAAATTCAAAACCCCTAATTTTTCTGTGTAAGTATCCATAATATTATTTTTATTCAAAGCTCACAGATGTTAATGTTGACAAGGCTTAAGCTGGAATAAGAAAGATCTCATTGTGTTACAAAGGATCCGAAAGACTGCCACCGTGAAATGACGCAATCGCTCCAGGATGCATCCCGAAATTAGTATCTATCAGGGAGCCCATCTGGACGATAGACGTTGGGGTCGCCACCATTACGCCCCCACTCGTTAGCCTGTTGGTCAGCCCGGGTATCCTCAGCCCCACGCCCGCTGATGTCACCCTGCCATGTTTCACGTGCATTGCTGTATGGAGGAAGACGAACAACAATAGAGTGAAAACCCAATATATAATACTGTATGTCTACTTGAAACACAGTGTTTTTTTTATATAGAATGAGGGCGGTGTAACGACGGAATTTTCAAAATTTTCAAAATGGCTGCCATTACTTATTCTTCTACCTACCTTTTATTTCAAATGACATATCTGCAATGGCCTACATAGCCAAATATCTTTCTCATGACATACTCTTACTGTGTGCCAAACTCCATGTTTTTAACATCAAATGAAAAATCCTATCACATATCTGCAGCACTATTAATCACGAAACCTCTAGAGCCTTACTCCCTGCTCGATGATATAAAACTCGTTAAGGCTCGCCATAAAAAATTCAGTTCGCTGAGAGAGAGGCAAAGCCGAAAACAGCCGCTTGTATTTAAATAAAAAACCACCCGCTTGTTATCAGTTGCTTGTTATTTTTTTGTAAACGCCTCGTAAATGCGCCGATGTATGGGAAGTTATGTCAATATGGACGATGTTTTAAGACGGTGTCGTTGAGCTAAATCCTCACCTAATGACCTCTGCGGCCCATGCTCCCCCTGGTCCCCTTTGGGAAGCATCATAGTTGCCTCGTGCATGGAAGTACTTGTCTGAGCCGATGAAGTTAGCGTCACGCATGTCACTGTTGAGAAATCAAAGTGGGTTTATTTCTTTAAATATTTTCTCCACTCTACTATGTCGTTCATAATTGAAGTGTTCTATATTAACAAGAGGTTGTGGAATGCTCGAAGACATTTCCGTCATTTTTCGGCTATGTGTAGCCTAAGGTGTGATGAAATAAAAACGACTATTATGTCTGTCATGAAATGAGTACAAAAGGTACTTTTGAGAGCTGTTTTTCAGGTCCTGTTTCGACCCGAACGTGCAATTTGTGTAAAAGTCGTCGTTGGGGGCAGCAAACAAAACATAGTAAATCGTGACGTAACTTAAACAGGACTCCCGATGCAGCGTAGTATAAACAGCTCTCTAAAGTACCTTTTGTACTCATTTCATGACAGACACAGAAGTCGTTTTTATTTCATCACACCTTAGGCTACATATACCCGAAAAATGACGGAAATGTCTTCGAGCATTCCACAACTTCTTTAAATTAGAGTTCTCGAAATCCAGTTCCACTGCATATTAGAGTGCATGCCTTAAAATGTAGGAGACGAGGCTGGTTTGAGGAATGTCCCAGCCGAATCCATGTGCATCTCATCTGATAGTTTAATGTTGCAAAGGGGAAATGCTACCTACTCGTAAGCACGTGACATGTCACTTGCCCCCTGCCAGGCTTGACACACGAAATCCGTAGCCCTGTCGAGCCAGTCCGGCCAGGCCCTAGAGGGCGCCACGAAGAGGCCCAACATCAGAAAAGCAACCAGAAGTGTAGACTTGTTCATCTTTGATCGGTAGGTCCACCTGGATCAGGTAAAAATCGAAATGCCATGGAATTTCACGGTAGTCTGCCAATGGGGGACTTTTGAGACGTTGGTGGCAGGAAACACACTGGTCCTTTTCAATTGCTTACGTCATGATGCGAACAATGAAACAAGGACCGGTGTGTTTGCTGCCACCAACGTCTCAAAAGGACGGATAATTCTGCCTTTTACGGATTTCTAAATTCTGTGGAATAGGGGTTATTTTTTTTTTCGACCTCGTTTCCAAAAGTAACCCCTGGATTGGAAACTTGCTGACACCACCTGACACAGACGTACATGAAATGCTACCTTGCGCGCTCATATCCCCTAACCTCATATAAAAACAGTGCATTGATAGCTTTTGTATTGTTTGTGCTCCGTTTTTCTCAATTATTTCATAAATTATGACCGTGAGAAAGTTAAAAGAACTAGCCTTTTGGGGGTTTTCACCTCAACAATTGGGGGGTGGGGATGGGGGTTGTTTGGATGATCCAATGTCCAGCGGCGTAGCTTCGGAGGGCGTTGGGGGGGGGGGGGCATGGACCCCCATGAGATGTAGTTGCCCCTCCAACCAGTAGCCCCCCCCCCCCCGTAAATTTGGCAACCGTAGAAAAGGACAGGCATATAAGTTACCATGATAAAGGGATAACTTAAACTGCCTTTTTTCCCCCTTTTCGTTTTTTTCCCCCTAAGGGGCCATTCAGAATTTTCAATGTTTTAAAATTTCGATCTTTTTTCCAAATTGTGGGTGGGTGGGTCAAGCTAAATAATTGAAAATCGAAATTCACTTTCCATGGAAAAAAGATAAAAAAACAAAGAAAGATAGATCTTTTGACTTGCCTGAACTACGCGCAAACGTTCCGATATCGCGATGCGTGTTTCTTGTCCAACTTCGTCCCCTGTATGTACTGTCAGTGGCGTAGCCAGGATTTTTTCAGTGGGGGGGGGGGGGGGGGGGGCGCTGGGGGGGGGGGGTGCTGGAACATTTCATGGGGGGGGGCGTCATGTAGATCAATGATAATTTTTTTAGAAACTCAAAATCTCAATGGGGGAGGCGACTGGGGGGGGGCGACAAGGTTTCATGGGGGGGGGCTGTCGCCCCCACGCCCCCCCCCCCCCTCCCCATGGCTACGCCACTGCGGGTCATACAGTTAAAGTTTATGTAAACTTGTATGAAAAGTCAAAGAAAAGTAACTCCCATGATCTATTTGACACCAAGTTTGTGTTAACTTGCCGATAACGCCCTAAAAAATTATCCAGACAAATATGTTTATTTTGTAACATTTTATGTTCGTCTGTCGGTCTTCTTTGCTGTTATGTTTACTTTTAGGTACCTTCAATGGTACTATGTTTAATTAACCTGTTCATTTGTTTAATTAAACTAATAACGCACATATAGTTGCCAAATATGGCACTAACAAGTTTGAGGTCGGCAATTTCGTCTTTAAAAATCTGGGTACGTCGGGTTACTGTACACACAATTGTCCTGGAAACAACAGTACCAAAGTACAGAAAGTCGTACGCAAGAGCTCCCCAGCAAGTATCGCTGACGCCATTATGATTCCAAAATTTCTCACTGTGACACACAGTGAAATATCTAAACAGCGTCGTTGTATTGTGAACGTTGTATTATTCTTGCACACTTTTTGCAAGTCGACATAGATATCCTTGAACCACTGCCCCTGCTTTGCACAACAAGTGCACATGAATGAACGATTCGACTTTTCTTCAAAGAAATTTCTATGTACAGTCACCAGACTCTATTCAGTAAAGTCCCCGTCAAAACGAAAGTAAACAATCCACGTGCATAACGCACGGCTACACCATCGTACAGTGTGGCAGGGACACCAACAAGTAACACAACAACTAAACATGTTTTAAAAAATTGATAAATATTCTGATTGAATTTCGTTAAAAGATACTTGTTGGTGAGGTATCACATATTTTGTCACATAAAAGAGGAAGACCGACAACTTCACGCCGTCACTGAACTAGACACACATGTACATGGTGTTCAAGTACATGTACATGCAAGTGCATGTACATGTACATGTTCAGTTTTTTATTAATCGAAATTAGGGGTGGGTGGATGGGTCAAAATAATTTGGAAAAAAAGTCGAAATTTTAAAACATTGAAAATTCTGAATGGCCCCTAAAAACCCTGTTTTTTGCGATTGGTTATTTATTTAGCGCCCCTCCACAGTAAAATCCAGCCCCCAGGATGAGAACCACTTGGGTTGGACTCGAACCCACAACTTCCTGCCCTCACTCGGGAGGTAACACACCGAGTATACAGTGTTTATACGTCAGCGAAGGGCAAAAACTAATATCGACTTGTACATCAACCCGACGCAAATTCCATCGTATGAAAAAACATTAGGACCTATAGGGTGTTTTTTATCAACGCTTGAGGCACACCGGGTCACATTTAAAAAAGACATGAAACCAAGTGGAGAACATTACTGTTTGTCAAATCCTTTAAACATTCGTATTCCTAAACTGGCATATTTAATTGTAAAAAAACCTACCATAATTGCGAATGGTAAAGATGGAATCTTACCTGTTGGCCTGCCTCTGAGATAATCCTGCAGTAGGTTTCTGACACAAATTGCTGAAAGCTCGTTATTTTATTGACTATCGACCGGAATTGAAACTGTCTTGGGATTTCCCGGGTATTTCCCATACAAGTCAACGGGAGGACGTCCGGAAGCCAGACCAGCTGATAAAACGACTTTAGGCTTATCTGATTATAGATAGCGCAATTTGCATTTTCGGATTGTTCTTGGATGTGTAATTTCCGGTTAATCTTAGTCTGATGTAACACATAAACACAGATGTTGAATACAGGTCAGTGATCAACACAACAAGGCCACCAAAAAAAAACCACGTTTAGCGTCCCCGCCCGCTTCCTTTTGGAAGCCGCCTTCCTTTTTTTTTTTAAATTAATAAAAAAGACCGGAAATGATAGGTTAATGATTTTTTTTTCAAAAAAAAGTCATACTTTTAGAATGTAAAAGCTGATATGTCATTTCCTGAGTCCAAGTGGTGGCCATTGAAAATCAAGGCGGCGGCCATCTTAAAAAATAGTCCGGCCGGTCGTTATGAAAAATGGGTCGGGCGGCCATTTCGGGGAAAAAGGGCCTTCTCCTTCCTTTTATTTCAAAAAGGTTAGACGCTCAACACGTTTTGTTTTATTGGGCCTGACATGAACTGAATGAAGTAACAGATTAAAGTAGTTTGTACTTTTGATTTTAGCGACAGAGTGCTAAGTTCAGACTCATGTGTTTGTACTCCTAAAATAGCTTCGTTACAGCGCCCCCATTTCGCAAAGAATTAGACCTATGGCTTTATCTTATACAAGCTGGTTTACCCGATCATAGATCGGGTAGGGCGTAGTGTTGGGGATGAAAATGTGGGGAGTTAAATGTAAATGGGGGATATAGTTGGTGAGACATGCAGTTAAAGAATAGCAATTTCTGTGGTGTGATCTGAGGCAATTTCTGATCACTAAAACCAATTTGAGCAAAAGATCATCTGTGAAAGTTGTGAGTTCTGAGTAATTGAATCAGCTACATGTATTCTGAGCATTAGAATCATTATTGTAGGCTAGTACAATATTTTTATTCGGGGAAGAAAAAGTGTGGGGGGAGGGGAGACCAAACAATGTCCCCCCTCAAAATGTGTGTGTGTGTGTGTGGGGGGTCCCCTGTCCCCCGTCGATTTACGCACATGATAATTATATACCATGGCAACTGTCTGTAAATGTTGCCGTTGGTCTGTTAAATTGGCTTTTTGTGAGGCAGTCGCATTTGGAAAACGTAGTGAAAAGGTTACTGTAGTACACAGGCGAAGGCTGGTTGTACAGTTTGACAATAAATCATAATGCAATAAAACGTGAAGGTGTCATTTAAAAATGAAAATGTTGAGTGTTACCAAAAAATTACAAATGGTCTGAATCATGGAGGATGGTCATAATTAAGTTTCAGTATTGGACTCTTCAACAAACGTGAACTTGAACTTCTTACAATTTGCGAGACCGTCTGCGATTCAACTTTTATTCAAGTTGGTTCAACCATCTATATATAAGAGCAAGTTTTACTCGGCCTCCGAGAAATGTTTGCTTCTGAAAGGATCCGAGACCGCAGCGATCCTTCGTTGACCCAAAACAGGCCCCCGAAATTATAACACGACACTGAATTATACCATGGAGGAATTCTTATTCCTCCATGATTATACGTGCCGGGCAGCGAACTCACAACGCTCAGCCTTGGTGGTGGAAGCATGGAGCTGTAAACACATTATGGAAGCAACAGCACTCTATCACGTCACATGCTTGCGCTTCAAATAGCGAGCACCGTAGACCCAACCTCGTTTGCAGGGTGTGGAGCAGGCTGCAGTACGCGTTGCCATCGACAGTTTTGCATAGCCCGGAAATACTACGCAGTGTAGACTTTCGATTGGTCAGACCGCGCAAGGCATACTTAATATGTAGTCCTTCTGAGTATTCATTGCACTCGGCGCAGGGGCGGCAAGCGAAGCACATGAAAGAGTAGAGGCACTTGCTGGCCACGCACCATGGAGAAAAAATATTTTACCAAGGTCACCCCATACCACAATTTGGTGAACGCTTTTGCAGAACGGCCGAGTAGAACACGTAAACGGAACCCCTACGTCGAAGCCGCTGACCTCGCACAGTCTAGACACGCAGAAAAGCCAGCACAGGGGGCGGCCAGGCAGTCAACGCGAAAGCGCACACGACGGCAAATTCCTGCGCAAAATGCAGTTACGAAAAATAGACGAAACGGATCGCCGGTCCGTACGGGAAAATCAGGACGACCCGAAGTGTCCGACCCGGCGGAAGACACCCTCCGCATTTTTCCACGGACGTGGAGCGATTTTGGCGCCGCGGGAGCCCGATGTCTCGGATCCTTTCATGAGCAAACATCGTCTCGGAGGCCGAGTTAAACTCTCTCTTATATATATAGATAAATAGATGTGTTTAAGACAGCCAGTTATAGTATATATATTTCGAACTATTCATTAAATCAGAGTTCTGAGGCATAAAACTCTATTACGCAAGTTTTTTTTTGTCTTTTTTTTGGCCCAGGTTTTTTGTCGATTTTGTTCACTAACGCTTGCTCGCCAATCCCTTGATCGTGTGTTATTACCGGTGGTTATTTTTGTTCAACCTTTTGATTGCAACGTCTGGAGTGAACCTTTAGCAACCCTTTGCAAAATTAATCGATGTGTATTTTTCAAAAAAAGGCGAGTTTGATAATTTAAAGTATTTAAACAAGGACTTTAAACACAGTGTGTCATGAAACAGAATATCTTGCAGTAACACTTTTGTTAATAGTTTACACAACCTTCACCTGAATGATAACTATTTATGACTGGATATTGTTTTTAAAAAGTATTAACATCAACTTGATTTCATGTAATGCCGAACGGTCAAAACTGGATGGAGGTTATTTAAACTAGTTGATGATTTTTTTTCTTCCAGAAAACAGTGACAAGTTTTTGTTGAAATCTGAAACATCGGGTATCCGTATAAACCCTGCACCACATCCCGAATTAATTTGTGTTTGGGAAGTATTAAAACTGGTGTAGTGTGAATTTCGGACTATAAAATACTGATTCACTGGTAGTATTGCGCGTGCCTACGTAAGGAATGTGAACGTTCAACCAATGAAACGTTAGAAGGCACCGCATTTCATGGGAGTCCAAAATTCATGCGACACTGGATAAGTGTTTAAGACCAGCCAGCCATGTCTTTATCATCCTTTTAAGACCAGCCAAGTGACAGGCTCTTGACCAATAGGAATGGGTAAACTGTATTAGGTATTTATGAATATAGTTTAAATTGAGTGAAAACAAGGCAAGGTAACATAACCCTAGTAAAGCTGGTCCCAGAGTGCACAAATGCTATTCAATATGAGGCCGTGCGCAAGAAATCTAGCGCAAAAAAAACAAAAACATCATAAGCTTTCGCCGACAATTGGACCAAGGCGTTCGATCGGATCCAAACGTAGTCTGGTTTTCAGACAAAAAGATTCTGACTATTCCTGATGAATTTAGACATGAACGTCGGGAATAATTGTCAGGTCTAGGAACCAGCACAAATCCAAATGATTTGCACATTAGCCGCATGAGGTCGCTGTTCGCGCTGTATTTTCACAAGCACTGCATTTTGCCGCCACTTACCGTACGGACGTATAATGAAGAACGCCTTGACCAAGGCTACTGCTAGATATAAACAAAGCAGGCAATACGCTTTTGAATGGTAACACACAAAGTCATACACAATAATCAATTCTCTTAAAATTTCACAGTGAACTTGGATCATTTTTTGTTGTTCAGAAGAAAATTAGTGACAATTTTGGAAAAACTTCACACAAACACACTTTTTTAGAAATCGTCATTTTTTCACTTTTGGAGGTATTTTTTTTCACCACAAATATACACAGTGTGAATCCCAGATACCCTGGCTACTTAAAAATAAGAAAATTCCAAAATCGATTTTGATGTGATTTTCCACACATTATATAGGCAACTTTGGACACCGACAACTCAAAACTAAGTTTTGGGGGACATTCCTCATTTAGCCTCAGCAGGTAACATATCCAGAACGCCTATTTTTTTGAAGTTGTTTCATGCATGTGGCCTACACGATTATTAATCGCTAGAGGGGTGAAACACTTGCGAAAAACCCTTTTGGGAAAAAACGGGAAAATTCCCATCCGGCTCTTTATTATGGCAACCACGTTGGTCCTTGGTTATAAGGTATTACACTCAGAGACAAAAACAAATAAGATAATGAATTCCTTTAAATGAGCAATAATAATGGTTGGCCTTAAAATAACATGTTCAATTAATTGTAATTACGCTTGGTTATTATTATTATTTTTAAACATGCGTGGGATGTACAAGAAAATTGGAGATACAAATATATTCCCCTGCCACAAGGTTGCCAAAAAATAAATAGACGGACTCAAAATCAGGAACTAACCCTTAAAAAAACTAAGAATTACGGACGAAAAATAATAATGTTTACTTCAATCCGTCATGAATGCCAAGGAAAGAAAGGAAATCAGGGCTCGGGTAATGACATGTGACTGATGAGTAATCATCATTGACTTGAGGCTTCCACGGTGGGCAATGCAAAGTGGTGAAATAATCTGATTGTTTTAGTAGCAAAATGTGAACTAGAATATGGAGATCTACGGGTGGCATGCAAGGTCATTTTTAATGGGAAGGGGGTAAAAAGTTCGTGAAAAGGGCACTTGCACATCCGTGCTTAAATGTAGACAGGGTTTTTTCTCTCCGCACATTTAATCTCCGTTAAATCAAAAGTAGGAGGGGGGGGGGGGAGTGGTGGGTTGGTACCATCTTCCAATGGGGGTGTTGTTCAAACCGGACGATAATACACACTATTTAGGCTTAGCGCTTTAAAGGGCGGCACAATTGGCAACAGTCGAGCGAATTCCAATATGGGCACTCATAAAAGGCCCCTGGTTTAATACAAAAACGGCCCTTTTTTAAACAAGGCTCTCTTTACAAATATGGGGGGGGGGGTAAAGCTGGTTTAAAAAAAGGCACTTGTGTGGAAAGGGCAGTCTTAACGATATATTGGAGGTGGGGTTTAGAGGGTCTTCCCTCCCTTCCACCTTAGGCCACAACAATTTGAAAAAGTCATGCAGAAAAAATAACACCAAATGCCCATGCCTGCATTCTTGATCAAAAGCTAGATCCGCCCCTGGTCTCGTATAATAATTAATATGCATATACGGTAAGACAACAAACTGGTAAATTGTCATTTGCAAAAAAAAAATAACTTTGACAGAACGAAAACAAAGATTTCGGTGGTAGGTTTGAGTCTTAAAACTGCCTATTTTCTTTGAATAACATCCAGCAAGAAAGCAGATAACCAAGGGGCGGGCCATAGTAGCATGTCCCCCCTTTTGCCTTCGCCCTTTAGCCTTTAAGGGTGGGAAAAAAATCAGCGGTTACTGTTAAAACGCATTGAATGCCGCCCCATCCATTGCGAGCCTCCAATGTATTATAAACGCCCGGTTGCAAACAAATTATCATTTTTTTATTTGGTAAAAATATTGTTCAAATAACACAGGCCAGATGTGAAAATATCCTTATTTTCCTTCGTCTTGACATAATAAAAAAAAATGTCGGCACAATGTTTATATTATTTTACAAGATCGTATCACAAACGTCAGACAACTACAGGAAATATCGAAATACTCTCGGTTTTAGCTGATTTTTACCATTTCGACTTCCGCCTACATTCAGATCAGACGTACGAAGTGCAAGTCTCCGATCAGCCGTTTGTTCTCTGATATTTTTGAAATTTCTATTCTATTTCATTCCAAGTTTGTCTTTAAGGGACAGGGTGCAGACTCAACAAAGATTCTTTCTTTTCTATTTGGAAACCATTTTGAATCTGACAGTGAAATGGGAAATGAAGAGCTAGGCTATATGATCCCATTATCTGGGAGATTTTGGATTTTGTTTGGCAATAAGCAACTTCAAATATTTTTGGAGAAAGCGTATTCCGAATGATGCACTTTTTCATTCAAAACTTTCTAACCAAAAATATATAAAACGATTTTGTTGTGTGCTTAACGCATTTCAAAGATTTTTTTCCGCATATCACATCGACATCAATCTTTTAACCCAAATCCTTGACATATATCAGAAAATAGTTCCCGTAATTGTGAAATAATACAAAATTATCAATTTGAAAAGGAAGATATATTGTACATAGATCGTCACAAATCAGTAATGCTTCAATAACGTACTTCAATATTTCCGTATTGATATTAAAAGGGAATATACAACATTTGCAAACATCAAAATCAAAACTACCACATTATCACGAAATACCTTACAGGAATGATAGTGAATAACCGTTTAAAAAGTCATATAAAATCCTAGAACCTGGTGTGCTGACATTTTAAAGAAAAGTATGATATTTTTTTTTTCAAACGCTGGTCGGCCGACTAGTGTTGAAAAGAAACTTGGTTTTGTCCCCAAATACTGCTCCCAATTTACCATATTTAGTCAGTCGATTACACACCTATGAATGGGTACAAGCTAGCTAGACTAGTTCCCTGACCTTACAATTCCCCACGTCTGTAAATTGCTCCGTTTCAACTTAAATGGGGTCAGGAAACCTGCCTACGGGAACACGATTGTTTTTCTTGGGTTTTCCAGCACCAACGAACCCAAAACTTCACACAAGTCAGTGCAACAATATTTGCTATGAAATACCCCCCCCCAAAAAAAAATAAATCCATCCATTTCTGAAAATTACAGCAAAAGAAATGTTGTATACTCCCTTTACATTGAGAAATATTGGTAAAACAAGACAATGAAACTTCGTGTCTGTCATTTGAATATCGGTTCTGAATCCCCCTGTTTTGGCGTATTTTCAACTTTAATTTTCAAAGTCCTAGTTCATGCGGCTTAGAATAGATACAAAAACAAGATATGTGGGGCTTATTTTTAGACAATGGCATCAAAATTTCACGCAGGTGAGAATAAGGTCTATACTATTATAGCTCTGAATCCAGTCCGTATTTTTTACTTTAACTTCTGTTTGAGAGTTTTCAAAACTCAATTTTCATAAAATTATGGCCGTGCAAAAGGCCCCAACAGGCCGTATATATACTTAAGCCAATGAGGGCGCTGTAACGAGGTCATTTCTCTGGATACAAACAGTAGAAATGTCAAGTTTATTGAAGCAATTTAGCAGCTTTGTACTCTAATCTTATTTATTTTGAAAATAATACTGCACGATTTTTTCAATAACCTGAGATTACCGAATTGTTTGTAAACCTCAAACATCAGCGCCTCCATCTCCCCCCCCCCCTAAAAAAAATATGGCCCATTGTTCATTTAATCGTTGTAACAAGACCGGTGTTCTTTGGAGTCTTCATCATTGCTTGTTCTCTATTATATGTATTTCATCTCGCGAAGTTTCTATCCTAAATTAATTTTAATGAGCACCATAATTATTTTGTTTTATTTTTGATGATTTTAACCTCAGTGAGGACTACGCATTCATCTAGGCCAGCTTAGAATAACAATTAAGTAGGACAAACAGGAACTTGGCTTCGAGTTCATCAAAAGGACAATATCAACGGAGCATAAGGCTTTGATAAATAAATACCAGTTGCATTCCCCGTTGATAATTGACAGATATTTTACATGACGTTAAGATTGTATTGATTTTATTTTAAAAATCCCTACTCTTCGTGGATGTATCATTTCTATATGAAATGCCTCAAGATCTCTTCAGTTCGACAAGGAACTGCAATAGCACTAAGCCTTTGAAAAAAAGACAAGGCAGGCCTAGTAAAGTTGGTCCAAGAGCGCATCAATTCTTTTCCATCGATTTAGATAGGCTGATCACTGTCTTTTCATGCATCTGGGCCAAACTTTATGGCGCTGCTTAAAGGTTAGCAGAAAAGGCCATCACAAGGTTTTCAGTCTCAATTTGAGCAAAAGCACTAGCTATTCAAATGAACTAAGACAAAAGCATTCCTTTGTGATTGTTCATCCGGTTACTTATGACTGGATTTAAGAAAGGACTTGATACTGGACTCGAGACTGGACTTGTGAATGGACTTGTAAAAGGACTTGTGATGGACTCAAATACAACAATATAGAAGAAAACTGTGCCTACCTTAAGTATTATAACACCTCATCCACAGAGTCTGTGTTTTGATTGGCCGAGAGCGAGTCACATGATACTTTCTATTTTTGCTATCTTTCTGTGCACGGCCAAAAGTACTATACCCATAGCAACCAAAGTATATTATATAACCGACATACAGATCCTCGTCATTAAGTGGTGGAACTCACATCACATGACATTCGTTATTACTATACCTCATACATATTCATGATCGAGAGCCGAACGTTCACTGGTCAATTCATCATCACGTGCCAGATGTTATTCTTGCTGTTTACCAAACGCGCGCGCGAGGATTCACGCACGTTGTAAATACGCATGCGTAGTAGACTGTCGCATGGGTTACCCGTGCGACAGTCTACTACGCATGCGCTTTACAGAGCAATCGAGGAACTGTCGCACGGGTGCAGTACGCACGCGCGAACATCGCACAGGAGAGATGCATGGTTGCACGGTTCGCGTAAATGTTAATTTACAGAGCTCAATGATGCCGTACTGGAGAAAATGTATAGACCGTGTAAAGATGTCTCCTGTACAAAAGAAAGTTGTACACATTGCAAACAACTGTATTTACAACTGAAGTAACTGTATTATATTGCAAACGAACCGAACTAGTAATTGAAGTTAAATCTTTTGGGTAAGATGTACAAGTTTCCCCGAATTATGTTTTAGGTGCATAATAATAAAACCAAATTTGGCAGCTGAATATGTATGAGGTATAGTAAAACAAATATAACATGGTTTATTTCGGGTGGACAGTCGATATTAGCTCCCCTCGGTATTGGAAGTTGACAAACTAGTTCCCTCGGCTTCGCCTCGGGAACTAGTTTGTCAACTTCCAATACCTCGGGGAGCGAATATCGACTGTCCACCCTCAAACCATGTTATATTTGTATATTGCTCCCATTCACGCCGCGGCTCAAAAAGTACTATCCGCCCATGGGAAATGGGAAATACTATTCAACAGTTAGGATCATGACGCGGTATTTGTGTGCAAATGCATGCTGTTGTGCGCGTTCAGCGTTGTGCGTAGCGCGTATTGTTCCAAAGAGCCAGCGCTACAGCATTGGGTTCAAACTTTTTCGTGAAGGGGTAGTTTGGAAGAGAGAAATACATTTTCCTCCAGTTTTGTATTGAAATAAAAGTTCAAATTTATCAAATGACAAGGATCAATATGTCAGTTATATAAAACAAATATGGAGTGGCTTTAAATTGTGAAATGGGAGGAACATTATCGCTCGGTAAAATCTGGACTTTTCCAGTTCACTCGGCTTCGCCTCGTGAAATAGAAAAGTTCAGATTTTACCTTGAGATAATATTCCTCCCATTCCACGCTGAGCCACTCAATATTTGTATACTATACCATTGGCAACCAAAGTACTATTTCCACGGCGCGGTATTTGTGTGTAAATTCATGCTGGTGTGCGCTTTGCGCGTTGCACGTAGCGCGTTTTGTTCCAAAGAGAGCGCGCCAAAGAGTTGGGTTCAAACATTTCGCGAAGGGGTAGTTTGGAAGAGGGAAATATATTTTCTACCACGTTTGTATCAAAATTGAAGTTTATTGCAACTGTGTTCAGATTTAAATAATTTAAAATATTAAAACCAAGCAGAATCTGTGGGTGAAGTGTTATAAAACAAATATTGAATGCTTTATCTCGTGGTGAAGTAAAACTAGCCTCCCTCGGTGATCCATGGAGCATTCTATTTTCCCTCGGCTTCGCCTCGGGAAAATAGAATGTCCATGGATCACCCCGGGGGGTCTAGTTTTACTACACCACTCGAAGCATTCAATATTTGTATACTATACTGTTATAAAATATTGTCCAAAAGACCTGACACGTAGTGACGTAATGGCTTTGTTTACATATGCGCTTTCCTATGGGAGCGAAGTCGAGACGCCAGGTAAAGTGGGGACCGTCTACTGCATAGGAAAGCGCACATGTAAAGAAAGCGTGACGTCAGTACGTCTCAGGCCTATTACATGACATACAAAGAGACGCAGAACGCGCAGAATCTGAGACAAACAAAACTTAACGTACACAATTACATAGCCCCGTCCACTGCGCACGTGGGCAAATTACCACGTGCTCCTCTCCAATGCCACGCTGCATTTTCCTGCTGCGCGCATCATACGCGCGTGCACGCATGTCGGACATAAATCAAGGCTGTGATTGGTCAGTACACCATGGGGCGGTGCCTACTGGATCGGTCCATTTCATGGCGTGGATGTGCTAATGTTGCGCGCGCATAGAGATTTCTATTGTTACGTCACATATTCAACCGACTTTTTCTTCTGAAGTTAAGCGTGCTTTTGTTGTGCTTACTGCTTATGGTCTACATGAAAAAGTGCCATGAAATTGGGTCCAGCTGGTGTACACAAATAGATACAGATCACTAGTGTGCATCAGACTCAAAATGGCGGTTTATTGTGCACAAAAGAAACACATGTTTACTCATGCATTTTATAAAATTTTAAAGAAGAATATCCAAAACTTAGAAAACAGTGAATATTTCGAGAAAACAGTGAATAATCATATCAAGTATCACGAATCTCGATTTCGACAACACCACCTCTTATTAAACAATCAGTCAATTGACTGATCGTTGGATATATCACCTATATTTCTTGATTTCCTCAAAATGGGTGACCGCCAGAGGGAATAATCTCACGGGGTGTTTATTCCCAGTACAACTTGTGATCCAAGTAAGCTATTTATTCATAATTTGGGAGGTTCCTTTAAAATGCAAATGATCATTTAAGCCCGGTTCATACTTCACGCGAAAGCAAGTGCGAAGCGAAATTCACGTCGTCATCAATGGTGGACGCGCTTCGAACGTATTGTTGACGTCACGAAATTTCGCTTCGCTTTCGCTTTCGCGTGAGGTATGAACCGGTATTTATGCCTTTTAAAGTCTAATACTGACCGTTGACAGAGGGGTCAACCTAAAAGAAAATATCAAACCGGATGCGTATCGCCTACGTACGTGTCCGTTCTGCGTGTGCTTGTGAGTTCGACTAATACGATCTATGCCTACAATTAGATACGTCTCCGAGATCACGCGTTGCCCAGGGGGATGGGTCCCAACAAACCTGGCCTAGTATGTAGCGATACGCACGGTGCACAATTATTCATCAATTTTTCATCCGTTGGAAAAGAAAATAACGAAATCCGTCACTTTCCTTTCTGAGAGATGACAAAAGTCAGTGTTACGAAGCACTGTCCAATATCAAGTATAATTTATTCTACTTAATGTTTGGGAAATTTGAACTAGAAAATATTCAACTCAAGACACATCACTATTGGAAATGACCCCACGTGACGTCACACTTCTACTGCGTATATTTAAAGACATGCGATGCAAGAGGCCGTTGCTTGTCCTATTTTACACGTGTGTTATGAGGTCAGGTCTCCGGTTTACTCCTTCTGGAGAACACAATCAATGTCGTAACTACAAGGGCCACGGAGGGGGGGGGGGGCAGGGCAGGGGGAGGAGGTACGTGTTAACCCTAGTAACGCTGCTGCAATCAATAGTAGTCATAAAGCGCCATCTACTGTTCACGGACGCAATCCATTGCGTCTTGTGGGAAACATCCCATCCGTGTCCCGTAATTATCACACAGAGTCCATAATAGTGATCTGGTTCAATATTTAGCTATATACAGTCAAGCTATTTAGTCATTCTATATAGTCATGCTTCTGAGAAGTAATCCACTCTTTACTTTACATCAAGAACGTGAAGACACCACATACATTCTCGAAATTAATACTGGATTATTTTTGTACTTTTGCATTTCAGTAGAAAATGGATTCGTCTGTCATGGCCTTGATTCTGTTCTTCATTGGCGTTCATAACGGAACTTGTCAATCATCTACCTGCCATGCGCAGTGTGATTACGACCACGTGACTGCAAGGACCGACTGCTCCTTCCGTAATCTGACCTGTATCCCCGTCAACTACCCAGACTCTCTCATCATGGATCTCAGCCACAACAACATATCAGTACTTGACGACTTCAGCGCCGGGATATTTACAAGATTGGTTGAGCTGTACCTTGACTACAACGACATTCGTAGGTTTTCCATCAGCGTACACGAGACACCTTTTCCGTCACTGATAAGCTCGCAGTTCAACCGAATTCGTAACGTCCGATTACATTACCACTATTCCACTCGTTCTAGTGAGCCTCTTGATTTGAAATTAGATAATAATGAAATCGATAGTGTCGATACAGAAGTATATTTTAATGGTGATATTAAAAATGTATTTAAATTATCCTTAAGCCACAACCGACTTCGATACTTCCGTTCAACGGCAGTCTGGGAGGAGGTAAATATGTCTAGCAACGGACTACGGGTTTGGGAACGGATCAGCTACTTTATTGAGGGTCGTGCACGGATTGACCTCATGCAGAAACTGGACATAAGCAACAACTCCTTTGATTCCCTGATACAACCAGGTTGGGCAGAAGGTCTTCAGATCTTATACGCTGATGACAACATCCTGGCCAACCTGTCCTCTACAACCCTACAAGGATTCACCAACCTGACGGAGCTCCATCTAGCAAATAATCGACTCGTGTTCATCTCATCAACCGCTCTGAGTCAACTCACGAAGCTACGGTCTCTGTATCTCGATGGCAACGCCCTGACGTCATTGTTTGGTGGCATATTCCTCAACCAAGCTGACCTAGTGGAGATTTCCATCATAAACAACCACCTCTGTGATTTACATCCGGATTACTTCCTTGGTCTGGACTCGCTGGAACGTCTGCATCTCGCTGGGAATCGACTGGTTTACGTGAAATCAGAGATGTTTCGGCAAATGCCTGGCCTCGTCACTATGGACTTCTCTAAAAACACAATTAATGTCTTTGACATCACAAATTGTAGCCTCCTCATCAACTTACAGAACGTCCTGCTAGCTCACAATTCCATTCATGACATCAGTTACATACTTGGTCACTGCGATAACTTTGAAGTCCTGGACTTGAGTTTCAATCAAATCAGAGTGGTTCCTGGTGACTCTCTTACTGTAGGGGGAAGAAGCAGAGCACTATCCAGACTTGAGCTTGAAGGCAACCCGCTCCAGTGTGACTGCCGGTTGACAGGCCTACGTGACTGGCTTCTCAACAATCCCCCGTCTGTTCTCCCTCGATGTCAAGGTCCACCGCAGAACTCAGGAGCAGTGGTTACAGACTTAGACATACCTGATTTCATCTGTGATCCTCCAAAGGCCGTGAGTAAAGTGAACCATCTTAACGTGATAGTCGGTCAGGCAGCGACTCTCTCATGCACAGCGACTGGTATACCCATTCCCAACATAACATGGCTGAACCCCAACAGTACGGTGATACCAGACAAATGGCAGGACAGATATTTCTTTTCAAGAGGCATGACTTTGCACATCATTTCAGTTGAACTATCTGATCGAGGCATGTACACGTGTTTGGTCCAAAACATCCTGGGTGAATTTGACAGAGCTGTGGTCAATCTGACTGTTTCCGCAGAACTGAAATCAACACACGCTAGCGTCTCTTTGGCTGCGGCTGTTCTCCCCACCATGTTTATCACCCTAATTGTCACACTCGCTTTCGTCGCCTTGGTCATCTCTCTCCGTCGTCGTTATAAGAAGAAAGATCATTGTACTTCAGCAGTGGAAGGGGTCAGGGGTGGTTCAAGGCTTTCGGTTGGTTTCCGTAAAACTGTATCTACCAGATCAGACGAAGGCTACGTCAACGAACCCATCGAGGGTGAGTACATGACACCAACCTGTAAGGAGGACACAGGGGAGGAATACGAGGTACCATCTACGGCAGCTGGGCATCCTTCTGGAAGATACCAGAGGCACCTCTGGGTCATCCCATCAGCAGGGATGGACGATGCCGACGTCTACGAACCAGTCAACATCGGTGGTGAAACATAAGAAGATCATAAACTTACAGTTTTTGAACTTTGGAGGAAAACCCAAAACAATAATCTGAGGAAACCAGAATAACGTAGGGACTGAAAACTCTAATCACTTGTGGACCGGGGCAGGAGATGAACCTGGGCCATATAAAGGTGGAGGGCAAGGAAAGAACCCAACCAGAGGGACGATTGTCGGAGTATATCAAATGATGACTTAAAGTTGAATATCACCTTGAATATTCGTATATAAAATGTTTTCGAATGTCCTGCAGTCTAGTCGAATTTTTCACTTCGTTAGTCACTCTTATAACATTGTATAACTGCAAAACCTACACTGTTAAACCGCAGAACGCTTGACGCGATTGCAACCTAAACATAAACGTTTAAAGTAAGACAAGTTAAGTGGTTCTAAAAAGCGTCGTTCACGAAAAGTGTACAATATTAACGAAATGTTTACACTTCGCTTCCATGAAAGTTAACTTTCAGTTACAAGCAGCTGCTGCCCTTGAAGCTTATTTTTGGCTGCATGGAAATCTGAATATGAATTGAATATGAATATGAATCTGACACGCAATTTATTGATGCTATTTACTACAATAAATGCCGTACCTTCCCCCAAACGTGTTAAAACTTAACATGTTTTTAAGAATGTTGTGTTTACATTACTTATGCATTAAAACGTTAAACGCTAGGTTTTTTCACTGTAACTGAATTCCGGGAAGGCTACATTGTTACAATCTAGTTGGATTTATTATGTCGACTTTGTAAATACGAAGCCATTATTTAGAGAACGTCAGAATAGCTCCATTTTTCAGTTAAAAAAAAGCAGTTTAACGAGATTGGATTTTTTACCAGTAAATTGATTGAGTCTGAGTTGTCCATTTGACCGTTGTTAGCGTGATCATCCCATGTTTATATGGAATAGGCACGGGAGGTCAGACAAAATGTATACCCGAATGTAAATTATGACAATGTTTGATTTATCCAGCGTCGGTCAAGCACACGATAACAAGACAAGGACATGGGCGTCGCCAGGATTTTTTCTAGAGGGGGGCAAAAAAAATTTTTGACCAAAAATGCTTGTATTTTTCAACACATTTTCGAATTATCAGTTTTAGAGGGGGCAGTGACATTTCCCCCCCCCCCAACTCATTAAATTTACACCACTTTGTCTTCGCGCCTCTTTTTTTTTTTTTTTTTCTTTTTTTTTGCGTCTTTTTTTTTTTTTTTTGCTTTTCCAGGGGGGGGGGGGAGGGCAAGTGCCCCCCCTTGCCCCCCCCCCCTCGCGACGCCCATGGACAAGGAAAACCTAGTAAAGCTGAGCCCAGAGCACACAAAACATATATTCATTGTGGTTCAGAATGGCTAATCACTGAAAGTCTATTTTCATGCATGTGGCCTACACAGTGGCCGGACTGAGCCCATTGATTGGCGTTACTAATAGAAGTACGTGATCCTACGTGATTTAAAAAAAGAATATTACATGTACCAGTTTTTGTGCTCGTTTTTAAAATATTGTTTAAGAAGTATTTGCATTCGTTTTCAAATAATCTTTCAGTATTCTTTATGTGTTCTTGTTCTACTTGAATCCTCTCAAACGTCTTAATTTGTTGAAGGAATATATGTTTGTTTTTATGTTTTCTAACTTTTAAAACTTTTTTTCCGTACCGAAACCCCTGAACGTTATATTTGGTTTTCTTTTTTTCCTTTTTAGCGCTCTGTTTTAGTTACGTTATTTTACCGAGAGAGTGTTGATTTGTTTTTGTTGCTGTTTTTTGTTTCTTTTCTAAGATTTTGCTTTTTCTTTGTGTTAAGTGCATATCACTTCATTGTTTTTTCCTTCTTTTTCTTTTTTAAGCCTTCGAGTTTGTCAAATTCATGTTATTAGTTTATGTTAATGCAGGGCCCTAATGAAAACCAGCTTTTTGCTACTTGGGTTTACACTGGATAAATACAGGTATAAATAAATAAATCCTATTTCAAACTTTTGGGCCAAGGTCAGATTTAAGCAAGTCCAATTCACAGTCATTGATTGGACTATAGGTTGCCCTCTCTTGGTTCAGCTATGAACACGTATAATACAATGGAATGATTTGTCTTACTCACTGAGTATACATGTTGGAATGGACAAAGAAAATGTATGTTTTAAAATGAGATGAAACGAATGGTTAAGGTGATTGATCTATGTTGTCATTGGTACACACATTGAACAAATTCGGTATGCAAAAAACCTATTCAATGTACCTCTTCTTAGGGGATATCTTATTCAACACTTCGGAATTATTCGGAATAATTATTATAATGTTTGTAAACAACCTTGCACTCTGATTTCCATACACTCATATAAAACATGTATAAGCAAAATGTAAGTACGAACTTAATCATATAGGAAATCTTACTACAAAATGGTTGAATATGGCCTGACATGATTATTCAAGTTGCATGCATTGATAAAGGAGTGTTGAAAATAATGAACATAATGTTTTTTTTATAACTAACACTGATATTAAAACGTAGTGTACAGGAATACAGTATGCTTCAAGTTCAAAAGGGCATGACAACATACATGTATATTAATATTTTTTTCTTCCTAGACTTAATCCTGCACAAAATAAGGAGCTAGGTTGATAATTTTGCCTCTTGTGAATAGAAATTTAAAGAAATATTGTATAATAGATACATGTCTTAATTTTGTTGAATAATTTGGTAGTTTTTAAATTTTATTGCTTGTAACATTTTAGAATGCTGAAAAAAATGAAAATGTGTAAAACGGAGGTTGGACTTAGTAGTGACAGTGGAGAATATGCAAATTACACCTGATTCAGGTTTTGTCAAACTATATCAGCTGGATTTTATTCCATTTGCTTCCTCTAAAATTAAAACGGTTGACATGATCATGAGAATATCTAAAGTCTATAAATATGTATCATACATCAAATCATTGAGACTGATATAATTGTACGTCAATGTGCTAGGGGCTTTACAGTGTATACACAGTAAATATCAAAATAATGGCTTTTTTCAGGCCACCGTTATGATTGTTATATACAAAGCGAATACACATGCATTTTGTACACGGAAAATGCAGTCTTTAAAAGCCTCCAAAATAATCAATCGATGTAGCACGGTTAGATCTTTTACTCATGCATTCATTCCGATTTCTGGGGCACATTCTGTTTCCTAACATCGAAAGAAAATAGAAAAAAAAAATCGATTTTCATTGGCCAAAAAAATGAAGCGTTATTTGACAAAAGGAACTTCCTCGAGCGAACGTCGAACCGCGCCGGCCGGCCGCGCGTGCCGCACGTTTAGCCAATTTACGCACATATCCCTGCGCGCAACATATCCCTGCGCGGGGGTGTGTGGAACATCCCCCCCCCCCTCCTCGCCAATAAATGTAGGGCGGGGACGATAATTACTTTGACCCCAATAATATATCCCAGTGCGTTTAGAATTTAGACCAATTTACCTAAATTCCACTGTATTTTTTTCTCAAATAATTTGTGTAGGCATAATAGCTGTAAGATCTTGCTTGTGCACATCCTTTTTACTGAAATTGCGCATAAAAGGCGTAAATACGCATACTGTGTATTTGTGCGTACATATATACATCTTGGAACAGCGCCTATTAATGGTGTCAAGCCCCCCCCCCCCACCTCAAACCTCGACTCCGCTTTTCAAACTTCCAAGCTGCTCCCCCCTCCCCCCGCAACCCCGCACCCCATGACCCATGTTGACAACAAATTGCCGCCGCTAGCTCCCACTGAAATTACTAACAGAACAATATCGCTTTTCATTGATTTAGTTCCTCGTTTGCATGAACATTAATCTTACTTACAGGTCAACACCCATGAAGAACTACTTTACGTGCCTTTGTACGTGCCCTGATTCAAACCAGAAAACTCCACACGCAATTGCGTTATTAATCATGGACATGCATGCATAGCGCCCTCAGGTGGCCATATCGGGTTAATTTGTCACCACATACCTTCTTGGAGCTCCCCCCCCCCTTTTTAAGGACCACACAAAACGCCGATGGTATACATAGGAACTCAAGACAGTAAACTCACACAGGTCCACACAGTGTTTTCCACTTTCTGCAAAAAAAGAACAAAAAGGTGGGGGTTAGGGTTAGCCTATACATGTGGGCAATGTTACCATTAGTTATTTATTTTGAGAAATATGCTTGTTTAAACTTTTATTATTTGCAAGCCTAAGTTCATATGTTTAACCTTGTTTTGTTCTTACTGTTTATTTCAACCCTTAACGCTTGTAAATAGAGGTTTGACACTATGATGGTGACCTAAATGTCATTTATTTCGAAACCTTTCAGATCCTACAATACCTGATTTGAACCCTAAAATGCCCTTTTAAAAAAATGTTGCTAAAATGTCCAGTTGAAACAACATGCACTGTTTCGAATTTTCCAGCTTCCTTATTTTTCTTCTTCTTAACATAATAAAACAAATGTGGCAACGTGTTTATATATCTTTTTAAAAGATCTTATTACAAACGTCACATGAGCAGGAACCAGGAAGTAACGAAATGCCGTGGTTTTAGCTGATTTTCAACATTAACTTCCGCCTTCGTTCAGATCAGACGTACAGAGAACAAATCTCCGATCAGTCGTTTGTTCTCTGATATTTTTGACTTCGTTTGCTTTTTTGGAGAAAGCCCGGACACTGAGTGAGTAGAAATTCAATTTTATTTTATCCCAAGTAGGGTGGGGTGTGGACTCAACAAGGAATCTTTCTTTTCTGTTTAAAAACCACTTCGAATCTGACAATGAAATATGAGAAATGAAGACCTATATGAGCTTGAGCTTAAGATTTTGGATTTTGTTTGGCAATAAGAAACTTCACAAATTCGCGGAGGGAGCGTAACAAACGATGCAAATCTTCATTCAAAACTCTCAAGCCAAACAAAAATTCAACGTACAAAACGATTTTGTTGTACGAGAACGTATTTCAGCAATAGACACATTAAAAATAAGTGCTACCTTTTTTTTTAAATGGCATCAAAATCACACGAAGTTGAGAAATAATTATGAGAGGCCTAAAACTCTGAAGCAAGTCAGTTTCGCTTCTTTTCGAGAGTTTACAAAAGGTTTATTAATTGCATATACAATTCATTTTCAAAAACTCGAACCGTTTCTTCTGGTAAGTGGTAATACAAATGTTGATGGTTTCATAATGGGCTCTTGGAACACGCATACAAAAATATTCCGGTATATTTAATGACAAATCCCCAATAAGTATTTCACTTATATCTGATGGTCGAGTCAGTTTCTTAAAATTTTGGTCGTGCAATAGGGACCGTACATTTTAAACAAATGAGGGCGCAGTGACGATGTCATTTTTTTTCTGGATACAATCAGTAGAAATACCGACTTAGCAGCTGTGAACTCTTACTTAAAAAATGTTGATATAGCTACACGGTTATGTCAATAACATGTAGTGGTGCGGCGGCTTAGCCCCAATGTGCTTAAGTATTGTGCAAATTGTGATAAAAGCATAAAACCTCGCATGTTAGTTCTTCATGCCATGACAACATTTTTCAGACACGGAGGCATTTCATATTTGACCTCTGGTGACCTGAAGAGGTCAATGAACTTTGCATACACTATTCATAACTTTTGTTCTTAATATCTATAAATAGGATACGCAAAGTTCATTGAAACCTTGAAGGCCATAAGAGGTCAGATATGACATTCCCTACATATGATTTCTTTTCATAGCATGAGCCACTTAACATTATGACTTGGGGCTTGAAAAAAAAATTGGGGTTGAAAGGGTATATCGTATAAATAACTATAAATAGAGTTACTGCAATTAATATAAAGGTCATTGACCTCTGGAAGGTCATCAAAGGTCAATTGTGATTTTTTTCTTCGCATTTGGTCGTTATTTACATTGTATGAAGACGATACATGATGATACAAGAAAATGATGTTTTTAAGAACAATAGGTATAAATAGAGTATACAAGAAAATGATGTTTTTAAGAACAATAGGTATAAATAGAGTATTCAAAGGTCGTTGACCCCAGGGGTCAGATATGAAATGCCCCCATATCTGAAATTGTTTGTAATGGTAACATGCCAAGTTTCATGCTTTTATCACAAAATGCACAATTCTGTCCCTATGCCGCACCACTAATGGGATTTCCGTTTGTTTGAATACCCGACACTTTTTCTTTTATTTCAGCACCCCATTTTTTTAACATGTGCCATATTGTACAAGATTGTGCTTTGTTCATTTAATCTTTGTAACAAGACCGTTGTCTTTTTGAGTCTTCGTTGTTTTATCTCTTTTACATGAATTTCACTTCGCGAAGATCCTATCCTTATGCATATTTTAATAAGAACTATATTTGTTTTATTTTTGTGGTTTATAAGTAAGAAAATAAACAAGCTCATATTAAACACAGACACTTTTGTGCACCATATGTGAGACTGCGATCTTGACCTGTAATTTGAGGACTACGCGGAAGTGTGTAGAAATATTAATTTGCGTGCAATCATCTAGGCCAGCTAAGAATAACAATCAAGTGGGACGAACAGGAACTTGGCTTCGAGTTTATCAAAATGACAATATCAACGGAGCATAAGTCTCTGATAAAAGCCTTTTGCAGTCCCCGTTAATTAAAAATGACAGATAATTACTTTGCCGTTAGATTGTTTTATGTTTTTTTTAATTGAAATGTAAATGTAAATCAATGCACTTTGTGGATATATCAATTTTATCATATGGCGCGGATGCAGGGGGTGTCAAAACCCCAGCCCCTGCTCTGACATCAACACAAATTATAACAACTATAGTTAATAATTAGGTATTTGCCACCTGTCCGCAACAATCGGACATTCACAAAAATCTGACTGGCCTAACCCAACCTTCCTGCAAAAATTCATGGATCCCCCCTGCAGACCTCTTTCAATTTGACGAATTTGAACCGTATGCCTTGAAAAGATGACAACAGGACAAGTAAGGCAAGCCTCGTGAAGCTGGTCCCAGAGCGACAGATTCAGAAGGACTATTCACTGTCTGTCCATGCATCTGTTGGATCCCCCCCTGCAGACCTCTTTCAATTTGACGAATTTGAACCGTATGCCTTGAAAAGATGACAACAGGACAAGTAAGGCAAGCCTCGTGAAGCTGGTCCCAGAGCGACAAATTCAGAAGGACTATTTACTGTCTGTCCATGCATCTGTTGTACACAAGTGGGCTTGATAGGGATCAGTGGTCTGAACAAAGACTCAAGATGGCAGATCAAAGTGGTCACCCATTTTAAAGTCTGTTACCGGCCAGTGCAGTGCGTCGAATGTCAGGTTGACCAATACCGATGTTCCCCACTACCGATGTTCCCCACTACCGATGTTCCCCACTACCAATGTTCCCCACTACCAATGTTACCCGAAATCCTTAGGATTAGGGTTAGGGTTAGCGTTAGGGCTAGGGTTAGGGTTATAGGGTAGGGATTTCGGGGAACATCGGTATTGCGGAACATAGGTATGCACCCCCGTAAAGTCTGTCACGAGCCAATGTGACCCATCAGGCCGGCGTTTATCTCCGGTTTCAGTGGCATGAAACAACTGAGAATATTTCTATTTCCCCTGGATGGGATGCTAGTCCATCGCAGGTTACTCCCCAGCTAATGCTGGTACCCATTCATACTCCTGGGTGGAGAGAGGCAAGTGGGGTCAAAGCGGCTTGCCAACGGACACAACATATGGAAATTAGCTATATTCGAACCCCTGACCCTCTAATCATGAGTCACAAACCCTAACTACTGGGTCACTCTCCCCTATGCCGAAGGGGGAAATACTGTTTTAAATAACAAACCGAACGTGCAACGCCTACGTCTCCGTTAATAATCGACGATTGCGAAAATTCGTCACGGCGCATAGCAACCAAAAATATATCAGCTCTCAAAAGTAGCCACAAAGCGCACGTAGTCCATTGTGTCTCGTAGGAAGCACTTGTGTCTCTCATGTTTACGGAGGTTGTAATGGTGATTTAGTTATTACGGCTAGGTATTACGGTTAAGGGCATAATTGTTCCTTACCACGCGGCCTTTACAATAAACTGTATCATCACTATTTATTTCACATCAAGTACGTGGATATATTTACGTATCAATTCTTGAATATTACATTGGTTATTTTCGTACTTTTGCATTTCAGTTCAAAATGGATTCCTTTGCCATGGCCTTGATTCTGTTCCTCATTGGTGTTCTTATCGGAGCTTGTCAATCATCTACCTGTCATGCGCAGTGTGACTACGACCACGTGACTGCCAGGGCTGACTGCTCCTCCCTAAATCTGAGCTGTATCCCCGTCAACTACCCAGACTCCCTCATCATGGATCTCAGCCACAACGACATATCGATGCTGGAACCAGACGACTTCAGCGGGACGTTCACAAGATTGGTTGAGCTGTACCTTGACTACAACGACATATCTGATGTGACGTCACTGTTGGAGTCAACCGGGTTGGGAAGCCTGCAGAAACTCTCGTTGGAACACAACGTCATTTCAGCATTGCAGACTTCATGTAGCCTCAGCTCCCTCATCAATATCTCAGTCGACTATAACTCATTAGAAAATCAGATTTACATACCGAGCTGCGGAGCATTGGAATATTTTTCGGCAAATTTTAACTCACTCGATGGTATTTACATTGAGCCAAATTTACCCCCTATTATTAGCTTGCGATACAATCAAATATCTTCCTTTACCTTACGAAAACCCAAAAGTTTCCACATTTCGAACTACACACTCCTATTAGATTACAATAATATCAATTATTTTAAGAGTGAAGGCGGCAGGGTTGATGTTTTGTCCCTCAGTCACAATACGCTAAACACATTGTCACTGTCGGTTCCATTTGAACTTAATATCGCAAGCAATGGATTAAACAACTTCAAAAATTCATTCAATTTACTACGTAGCGGGAATACGTTTATGAAGAAACTTTATATCAAGAACAACTCGTTCGATTCCCTGGTACAACCAGATTGGGCAGAAGGTCTTCAGATCTTATACGCTGATGATAACATGCTGGCCAACCTGTCCCCTACAACCCTGCAAGGATTCATCAACCTGACGGAGCTCCATCTAGCAAATAATCGACTCGTGTTCATCTCATCAACAGCTCTGAGTCAACTCACTATGCTACGGTCTCTGTATCTGGATAGCAACACCCTGACGTCATTGTTAGGTGGAACATTCCTCCACCAGGCTGAACTGGTGGAGCTTTCCATGACAAACAACCAACTCTCCGTGTTACATCAGGACTACTTTCTCGGTCTAGGCTCACTTGAACGTCTGCATCTCGCCGGGAATCGACTGGTTTATGTTCACACAGAGATGCTTCGGCAGATGCCTGGCCTTACCAATATGGACTTCTCGAACAACACAATTGATGTCTTTGATATCACAAATTGTAGCCTCCTCAGCAACTTACAGAACATCCTGCTAGCTCATAATTCCATTCATGACATCAGTTACATACTTGGTCATTGTGATAACTTGGTAGTCCTGGACTTGATTTTCAATCAGATCCAAGTGGTTCCCGGTGACTCTCTGACTGGGAGAAATAGAGCACTATCCAGACTTGAGCTTGAAGGCAACCCGCTCCAGTGTGACTGCCGGTTGACGGGACTACGTTACTGGCTTCGCAACAATCTCCCGTCTGTTCTCCCACGATGTCAAGGTCCACCGCAGAACTATGGAGCAGTGGTTACAGACTTGGACATACAATCCTGCGAACCTCCGAAAGCCGTGACCAACATGAGCCATCGTTACGTGATAGTCGGTCAGACAGCAACTCTCTCATGCACAGCGACTGGTATACCCATTCCAAACATAACATGGCTGAACCCCAACGGTACGGTGATACCAGAAACATGGCAGGACAGATTTTTCATATTAAGAGACGTGAGTTTACTTATCATTTCAGTTGAGCTATCTGATCGAGGAATGTACACGTGTTTGGTCCAAAATATACTGGGTGAAATTGACAAAGCTGTGGTCAATCTGACTGTTACGGAAGAACTGAAAGCAACACCCACTGTGACCGAAGAACTGAAATCAACGCACACTGGCGTCTCTTTGGCTGCGACTGTCCTCCCCACCATGTTTATCACCCTTATTGCCACACTCGCTGTCGTCGCCTTGGTGATCTGTCTCCGTCGTCGTTATAAGAAGAAAGATCATGCCACCTCGGCAGCGGAAGGGGTCAGGGATGGTTCAAGGCTAACCGTCGGATTCCGTAAAACTGTATCTACCAGATCAGACGAAGGCTACGTCAACGATACCGTCGAGGGCGAGTATATCCAACCAACCTGTAAGGAGGACACTGGGGAGGAATACGAGGTACCATCTACGGCAGCTGGACATCCTTCTGGAAGATATCAGAGGCACCGTATGGTCATCCCATGCGCAGAGATGGACGATGCCGACGTCTACGAACCAGTCAACATCGGTGGCGAAACATAAGAAGTTGACAAACCTACAGTTTTCGAGCTTTGAAGGAAAAACCAAAACAATAATCTGAGGAAACCTGGGCAGAAAACGAACCCAGGCCATATAGAGGTGGAGGGCAAGGAAGGAACCCATCCAGAGGGACGAATATCACCTTGAATATTCGTATAGAAATTGTCTTCGAATGTCCTGCTGTCTAGACGAATATTTCACTTCGTTAGTCACTCTTATAACATTGCAGAACTGCAAAACGTACACTGTAAAACCGCAGAACGCTTGACGCGATAGCAACCAAAACATAAACGTTTAAAGTAAGACAAAAAGTGAAGTGGTTCTAAAAAGCGCCGTTCACAAAAAATGTACATTATTAACGAAATGTTTACACTTTGCTTCCATGAAAGTTAAGTTTCAGTTACAAGCAGCTGCTACTGCTTGAAACTTATTTTTGGCTGCATGGAAATCTGAAAATGAATTGAATATGAATATGAATCTGACACACCATTAATTGATGCTATTTACTACAATAAATGCCGTCTCTTCCCTCAAACGTGTTAAAAAAATTTTTTTTTTAAATGTTGTGTTTACATTACTTGTGCGTTAAAACGTTAAACGCTAGGTTTCTTACTAAGACTGAATTCCGGGAAGGCTACATTGTTACATTCTAGTTTGATATATTATGTCGACTTTGTTAATACGAAGCCATCATTTAGAGAATAGAATAGCTTAATTTTTAGTTAAAAAGCCTGTTTAACGAGAGTGGATTTTTTGCAAGTAAATTGTTTGAGCCTGAGTTGTCCATTTTGACCGATGTTAGCGTGATCATCCCATGTTTATATGGAATAGGCACGGGAGGTCAGACAAAATGTATACCCGAATGTAAATTATGACAATGTTTGATTTATCCAGCGTCGGTCAAGCGCACAATAACAAGACAAGGAAAACCTATTAAAGCTGGGCCCAGAGCACACAAAAACATTTATTCATTGTGGTTCAGAATGGCTAATCACTGGAAGTCTATTTTCATGCACGTGGCCTACACAATGGCCGGACTGAGCCCATTGATTGGCGTTATTTAATAGAGGTACGTGATCCTACTTGATTTTAAAAAAAAATTACATGTACCAGTTTTTGTGCTCTTTTTGTTTAATAAGTATTTGCATTCGTTTTTAAATAATCTTTCAGTATTCTTTAGGGGCCTATGTGTTCTTGTTTTACTTGAATCTTTTCATACGTCTTAATTTGTTGAAGGAATATATGCTTGTTTATCCCTCTGTTTGTTTATACATGTACATGAACTTTTTATTTCGTTTTTTTTAAATCCTTTTAAACGCTCTGTTTTAGTTACGTTATTTTACTGAGAGAGTTTTGATTTGTGTTTGAAGCTGGTTTTTTGTTTTGTCTTTTCTTAGATTTTGCTTTTCTTTGTGTTGAGTGCATAATCATTTCATTGTTTTTTCCTTCTTTTTCTGTATAAGCCTTCGATTTTGTAAAATTCATATTATTAGTTTATGTTAAAGCAGCTTTTTGCTGCTTGGGTTTACACTGGATAAATATAGGTATAGGTATAAATAAATAAATCATATTTCAAACTTTTGGGCCAAGGTCAGACTTAAGCAAGTCTAATTCACAGTCAGCGAGTGGACTATAGGCTGCCCTCTCTTGGTTCAGCAATAAACACGTATAATACAATGGAATGATTTGTCTTACTCACTGAGTATACATGTTGGAAGGGACAAAGAAAATGTATGTTTTAAAATGAGATGAAACGAATGGTTAAGGTGATTGATCTATGTTGTCATTGGTACACACATTGAACAAATTCGGTATGCAAAAAACCTATTCAATGTACCTCTTCTTAGGGGATATCTTATTCAACACTTCGGAATTATTCGGAATAATTAATATAATGTTTGTAAACAACCTTGCACTCTGATTTCCATATACTCATATAAAACATGTATAAGCAAAATGTAAGTATGTACTTAATCATATAGGAAGGCTTACTACAAAATGGTTGAATATGGCCTGACATGATTATTCAAGTTGCATGCATTGATAAGGGAGTGTTGAAAATAATGAACATAATGTTTTTCTTATAACTAACACTGATATTAAAACGTAGTGTACAGGAATGCAGTATGCTTCAAGTTCAAAAGGGCATGACAACATACATGTAAATTAGTATGTTTTTCTTCCTAGACTGAGTCCTGCACAAAATAAGGAGCTATGATGATAATTTTGCCTCTTGTGAATGGAATTTTAAAGAAATATTATATAGATGCATGTCTTAATTTTGTTGAATAATTTGGTAGTTTTTAAAATTTTATTGCTTGTAACATTTTTGAATGCTGAAAAAATTGAAAATATTTAAAACGGAGGTTGGACTTGGTAGTGACAGTGGAGAATATGCAAATTAGACCTGATTCTGGTTTTTCAAACTATATCAGCCGGATTTTATTCCATTTGCTTCCTCTAAAATTAAATCGGTTGACATGATCATGAGAATATCTAAAGTCTATAAATATGTATCATTCATCAAATCATTGAGACTGACATAATTGTACGTCAATGTGCTAGGGGCTTTACAGTGTATACACAGTAAATATAAAAAATAATGGCTTTTTCAGGCCACCGTTATGATTGTTATATACATAGCGAATAAACATGCATTTTGTACACGGAAAATGCAGTCTTTAAAAGCCTCCTAAATAACCAGTCGATGTAGCACGGTTAATTCTTTTACTCATGCAGGCATTCCGATTTCTGGGGCACATTCTGATTCCTAACATCGAAAGAAATAGAAAAAAAAGATCGATTTTCATTGGCCAAAAAAATGAAGCGTTAGAGAAAAGGAACTTCCTCGAGCGAACGTCGAACCGCGCCGGCCGGCCGCGTGTGCCGCACGTTCAGCCAATTTACGCACATATCCCTGCGCGCCAAATATAGTTCCAACCATGGGCGGCGATCGATCGGGGGGGGGGGGGGGGGGGCGTCAATAGATGTAGAGCGGGGACGATAATTGTGTTGACCCCAATAATTAATCCCAGTGCGTTTAGAATTGAGACCAATTTACCTAAATTCCACTGTATTTTTTCTCAAATAATTTGGTTAGGCATAATAGCTGTAAGATCTTGCTTGTGCACACCATTTTTTACTGAAATGGCGCATAAAAAGTGTACTTGGGCGTACATATATACATCTTGGAACAGCGCCTGTTAATGGTGTCAACCCCCCCCCCCACCTCCAACCTCGACTCCGTTTTTAAAACTTCCAAGCTGCTTCCCCCCTCCCCCCGGCCACCCCCGCACCCCGCACCCCCATGACCCATGTTGACAACAAATTGCCGCCGCTAGCTCCCACTGAAATTGCTTACAATACAATATCGCTTTTCATTGATTTACTTCCTCATTTATATGAACATTAATCTGACTTACAGGTCAACATCCATGAAGAACTACTTTACGTGCCTTTGTACGTGCCCTGGTTCAAACCAGAAAACTCCGCACGCAAATGCGTTATTAATCGTGGACATGCATGCCTAGCGCCCTTAGGTGGCCATATCGAGTTAATTTGTCACCGCATACCATGGAGCTATATTAAATTACCGCATACCTTCTTGGAGTTGTTGGAGATGTCTAAAAGCTAATTTCGAAAGTATAATCAGTTATGACTCATCTCAAGCAAGGAACTGTTTTAGTTTCAGCGTTGCTGAAACAGAATTATCATATAAACCGAAACGAAACGTTGCACGCCAACGTGTACACATGTAATTTATTTTCTGTTTACGAATCCATGGGTGCGTTGGGTCACTGACCATTAATAGCTCGCCCGGGTCGACCTTGGGTAAATGCAGACGGGTTATATGCCATGAGAGCAGGGCTAGTCGAGCGCTCAAAGGCGGGCCATCGTGATCCTCACGTGACGTGCATAACCGACGCCGAAGCCGTTGACAAAACGCCATTTTCGGACTCAGTCTTACTTAAATATATACTGCTTCCCCTTATTCGCAAGAAGTAACAACAGGCTGACCACTGGTGGTACAGGCTGACCCGAGTGAGCCCCGAGAATGACGTCACAGCTGAGCGAACGGCACGTAGCTAACCCGAGTCGACCTGGTTGAGCTACAACATAATGTTTCGAATTGTCTGCATCCTTATATAGTTTCCCTTTCCTTGATGTAACAAAACACAATGTGGCCACAATTCTTTTTACCAGGTCTTTTCACATAAACGTCAGAAGAACAGGAAGTGCAAACTAGTGAAACTACTGTCGCTTTCAGCTTATTTCTTTCCAATTTGACTTCCGCCTACATTCAGATCAGACGTACAGCGTACAAGTTCTCAATTAGTCGTTTGTTCTAGTACTCTGATATTTTGAAATCGTGTTGCTTCTTGGAGAAAGCTAAGATACTATGTTAGTAAAATGTTAACCTAAGTTCATTCGTAGTTTGTCTTTAAGGACAGGGTGCGGACTCGACAAGCAGTCTTTCTTTTCTGTTGGAAAAACCATTTCGATTTAGAAATGAAATATGAGAAATGGAGGTCATTTAAACTAGTTGATGATTTTTTTCTTCCAGAAAACAGTGACAAGTTTTTGTTAAAATCTCGAATTATAGTATTATAATTAATATGCATATACGGTAAGAAAACAAACTGGTAAATTGTCATTTGCAAAAAAAATAATCACTTTGACGGAACGTAAACAAAGATTTCGGTGGGAGGTTTGAGTCTCAAAACTGCGTATTTTCTTAAATTAACACCCAGCCCGAAAATACAAAGTGTGAGTCCCAGATACCCTGGCTACTTAAAAATTAGAAAATTCCAAAATCGATTTTGATGTGATTTTCCACACATACATAGGCAACTTTGGACACCGATAACTCAAAACAAAGTTTTGGGGGACATTCCTCATTTAGCCTCAGCAGGTCACATATTCAGAACGCCTAATTTCTTGAAGTTGTTTCATGCATGTGGCCTACACGATTATTAATCGCTAGAGGGGCGAAACACTCGCGAAAAACCCTTTTGGGAGAAAAACGGGAAAATTCCCATCCGGCTCTTTATTATGGCAACCACGCTGGTCCTTGGTTATAATGTTTTACACTCAGAGACAAACACAAATAAGATAATGAATTCCTTTAAATGAGCAATAATAATGGTTGGCCTTAAAGTAACATGTTCAATTAATTGTAATTACGCTTGGTTATTATTATTATTTTTAAACATGCATGGGATGTACAAGGAAATAGGAGATACAAATATATTCCCCTGCCACAAGGTTGCCAAAAAATAAATAGACGAACTCAAAATCAGGAACTAACCCTTAAAAAAACTCAGAATTATGGACGAAAAATAATAATGCGTACTTCAATCCGTCATGAATGCCAAGGAAAGAAAGGAAATCAGGGCTCGGGTAATGACATGTGACTGATTAGCAATCAGCATTGACTTGAGGCTTCCATGGTGAGCAATGCAAAGTAGTGAAATAATCTGATTGTTTTAGTAGCAAAATGTGAACTAGAAAATGGAGATCTACCGGTGGCATGCAAGGTCATTTTTAATGGGAAGGGGGTCAAAAGTTCGTGAAAAGGGCACTTGCACATCCGTTCTGAAACGTAGACAGGTTTTTTTTTTCTCTCCGCACATTTAATCTCCGTTAAATCAAAAGTTGGAGGAGGAGGGGGGTTGGGTTGGTACCAATGGGGGTGTTGTTCAAATCGGACGATAATACACACTATAGGCCTAGCGCTTTAAAGAGCGGCACAATTGCCAACAGTCGAGCAAAATTCCAGTAAGGGCACTCATAAAAGGCCCCTGGCTAAAAACCGGCCCTTTTTTTAAACAAGGCTCTCTTTACAAATATTGGGGGGGGGGAGGTTAAAAGCTGGTGAAAAGAAGGGCACTTGAGTGGAAAGGGGCAGTCTTTACGTAATGTTAAGGGTGGGGTTTAGAGGGTCTTCCCTCCCTTCCACCTTAGGCCACAACAATTTCAAAAAGTCATGCAGAAAAAATAACACCCAATGCCCATGCGTGCATTCTTGATCAAAAACTAGATCCATCCCTGGTCTCAAATTATAGTATAATAATTAATATGCATATACGGTAAGAAAACAAACAGGTTAAGTGTCATTTGCAAAAAAAAAATCACTTTGACAGAACGAAAACAAAGATTTCGGTGGGAGGTTTGAGTCTTAAAACTGCCTATTTTCTTTGAATAACATCCAGCAAGAAAGCAGATAACCAAGAGGCGGGCCATAGTAGCATGTACCCCCTTTTGCCCCCGCCCTTTAGCCTTTAAGGGTGGGAAAAAATCAGCTGTTACTGTTAAAACGCAATGAATGCCGCCCCATTCATTGCGAGCCTCCAGTGTAAAAAAAACGCCAGGTTGGAGCCAAATTATCATTTTTTTTTGGTAAAAATATTGTTTAAATAACACAGGCCAGATGTGAAAATATCATTATTTTCCTTCGTCTTGACATAATACATAAAGTTTGGCCCAAATGTTTATATTATTTTACAAGATCTTATCACAAACGTCAGACGACTACAGGAAATATCGAAATACTCTCGCTTCATAGCTGATTTTTACCATTTTGCCTACATTCAGATCAGACGTACGATGTGCAAGTCTCCGATCAGTTGTTTGTTCTCTGATATTTTTGACGTCGTTTGCTTTTTGGAGAAAGCCAGGATACTGAGTGAGTAGCATTAAAACTTTATTTCATTCCAAGTTTGTCTTTCAGGCGACAGGGTGCGGACTCGACAAGTGGTCTTGCATTTCTGGAACTATCTGGAATGTGACAATAAAATATGGGAATTGAAGAAGTATATGAAGAACATTTGGATTTTGTTTTTGGCATCAATGAAACTTCAAAATTTCTTGGAGACAGCAAATCTTCATTCAAACTTTATTGTATGTTTTCAAAACACATCGACATCAGTAAATCCTTTAAGTCCCAGTTCTGGAATAATATAAGATATTTTGCTTCAATTGCTGAATAGTCATAAGGTAAGTTGTTGCGGTAGCACATGTGGCAAAAAAATCTCTCTTTTTTTATCTGTGGCCTGAAAATAACCGGAGGGTCGTTTGGAATCTTCATTTTTTTTCTATTATATGCATTTCATTTCGCGAAGTTTCTTTCCTTTGTAATAAGCACCATAGACCCTATTTGTTTTATTTTGGTGACTATTAAGTAAAGAAATAAACAAGCTGATATTAAACCCTTACACTTTTGAATCGTGACATATAACCCGAGGACTATGGAGAAGTTTGGAGAAAAAATACTTGTTTGACCGTGAACTGGTGGTGGGCCGCGCCATTGGATCATCCCCCACACACTTGTTCGTGGTGAGAAACAAAACATGCAGATTTTGAGGCATTTTCGAACCCACCCCCTGCTTTTCTAATTTCATCGGTCGGGCCATTTTAAAAACAATATATTCATCCCCTACCCCCCCCCCCCTCGTTCCCGGCACAGATTTACGGCGCTTAGACTAAACGCTCAAACAATCCTTGCAATCAATATTAAAAGTGGCTGTTGACTGTCTTTTCATGCATCTGGAATACACACGTAGGCTAGATGCAAGTCACTAGTGTAAAACACAGTCTCAAAATGGCGGATTATTGTGGACAGCCAGTTGAAGGCATATATCAGAAATTTGCCTTTTGGGTCTTTTCCAATAATAATATTATTCCAAGTCCATCAGAATGTTCAAAACCTAACCTGTTGAAGTTGTAGTGGATATCGCATTTTTCTGAAAATGGTTCATAATCATGAACACACTTTTTATCACGAAACAAGATTTCGTTCATAGCACACTTTTTTTTTCAGAAGTTAGTCAATATCGACTGATCGTCGAAAATCAACTTCATTTCTCGATTTCTTTCAAATGGCTGCAATCCAGTAGAAATAATTTCACGGGGTATTTGGTACAAATACGATCAATAAAAAAATATTTTTTGTGTAAATTCGGTAGGTAACTGTTGGGATAAATGAAAATGATCCTATTTTCCTTTTAATATGATCAGTAATACCGATAACTGCATAGATTGTCAGGTCGACCTATAACGTAGGGGTCAAACTAAATAAAATAGTAAATCGAATGCGTATCGCCAACGTCTCCGTACTGCGTGTCCTTGTAAAGCGATGGGGGGGGGGGAGTTAAAGTTGAGGGGCGCCCAATTTCTGGACACCATCTTCCCATGAGGGCGCTGTTCAAAACCGAAATCGTGGTCAATATTAGACAATACCGCTATTCGCTTTCCACAGGACGATAAGATAAACAGTCAATCTCCAAATAAAAAGTTTCAGGGACGACTAAACAGAAAAAAAGGGGAAAATGGCACTTTTAAAGTGTCTTTATTGATATATTGTGTTAACTTATATCCCTGTGCTTTTCTACTGTTGCCAAATTTCAAGTGGGTGAACTAGGAGACTGGAGAAGGGTGACGACTTTTTATTTTCATCCAAACCCAGTTGAGATTAAACTTTTTCATTCCATGGTCGACTTGACTAACGTGGCGCACTTCGATTTTTCACATGCAGTGTCTAGCTTGAGCAAAGGTTTTAATTGGAATTTCACAGAAAGTGACATTTCATCAAGTTCTAAAGACTCCCTTTCATAACTCGCGAGCTTATCTACCCGTTACAAAGCTAGCAGAGAAATTTATCTCGGCGTGATTTTCCGATAGTATAGTGAGTGCACAGTGAACCTTTGAAAATGCCCCTCCCCCCCCCCCCCAAAAAAAGAAACTAACTTTCTGACAAACTTGTATTGGGGTACGCTATGTTAGTAGAGATAATAATGGTTTGTCAGATTCATCAACTTTAAAGAAATTATTAAATGTTAAGTTGGAATTTTCCAAGATTTAGTCAAGTGCGTCACGTTAGGTAAGGACGGTTAGGGAACACTTCCAGCCGACTTTTTTGTGCCTAGTTTCCGGACTCCACCATTTTCAAAACTGTTCACAGAGGCAATGATGTATAAAAGTTCTTCACTTAAAGAATGAATGAAGTTGAAGTTTGACAAAGAAGTTTGACAATTAATGAGGAAAGTCAGGGTAAACTGTCGAAGTGTGCAACACCATGATGCATACATCATAGCACCAATGGAGCTCGTTAAGGTGCGTGCAAGCATAGGCGTGGGCGGTGCGTGTTGCGTAGTACAGTCTAGTCACTTGGCCAATTCAGCGAAGTGGTCATTCGGCGTAGTGGTAAATAGGCGAAGTGGTAATTGTGCGAAGTGGCCGACACCCGACTAAGAGTCGTTCGCTCATTCGCAACCAACCAGTAGTTGGTAACCGCTCCTCCTTCGCGAACTTGCCCCAACTTCCAGGCTGTTCACACACGAAATCCGGCCATTGCAGGGGCGTAAATCCCGTGGGGGATGAAGGGCGGATCGCGGAGGGGGGGGGGGGGGAACGGGGGCCGGGGGGGGGGCAACATATTCCCCATTTTATGACCAGAGGGATGGGCTATTAAATCATCCCCCACTTTTTCGCGATGAGAAACCAAAAAAGCTGATTTTGAGGTATTTTTCGAACATCCAAACAACCAAAATGTATTCAAAAACACTGAAAAGTAGAGAAACACAATACTTGTCATGAATTTAAAGCATGAGTATATATTGAAGCGTTTTCAGGGGTTCAGTTTTATTCAGTGGACACAAATGACACCAATATCCGGTTACTTAACTTCTAATTCTTTCCTCCAAACATCCAAACAATGAACACACTTTATCAGTATTACTTGTGATTTACCTTTATCTGCACTATACATCTAATCGCAACGTGGAGCCTGGGGTGTGTACACACGGAGCTGGCCTTTCAGAACAACCTTCACAACCAAGATCGGCACAGCAACTAACCGCGCGTGCGCACGCACTTTACGCGCCAATTTCACGCTGACTTGCGCTGACCCCAAACTCCACTAAAAGTCAACAGCGCCACCTATACTGGATTCTGCAAACTCTACAATATTAATATACATCTGTATCCCGAAGAGCGCCCCCTAGTGTAATGTGGTGTCCAGCCCCAGCGCCACAACCCCCCAACCCCCACCACTTTTTCGATTTTCCATGGCCGGGCAATTATTGGATTTTGGTCATCTACCATCCACCCTTTCGCCGGCACAGATTTACGCCACTTGGTCATTGTGTCTATTTGGAAGCATGTGTGTTTGTTGTATGTGGACAAATTCCTCAACTCACACGGAGGCCTTTACAATAAACTTTATTATTACTATATAGATTACCTCATTAGCGTAGAGAGACCATATACATTCTGGACATTTTTGGTATTTTTTTATTTTTCATTTCAGTTGAAAATGGATTCATTTTCCGTGTCCTGGATGTTGTTCCTAGCTGGTGTTCTTATCGGAACTTGTCAATCATCTACCTGTCATGCGCAGTGTGACTACGACCACGTGACAGCAAAGGCCGACTGCTCCTCTCGAAATTTGAACTGTATCCCGGTCAACTACCCAGACTCCCTCGTCATGGATCTCAGCCACAACGCCATATCGGTGCTGGAACCAGACGACTTCAACGGGACGTTCACGAAGTTGGTTGAGCTGTACCTTGACTACAACAACATATCTGATGTGACGTCACTGCTGCAGTCAACCGGGTTGGGAAGCCTGGAGAAACTATCGGTGGACCATAACACCGTTTCGAACTTGCCTTCTTCTTGTTCGCTTACTTCTCTTGAAGAGATGTCACTGGACTACAACTCACTCGATTACTTATACGGAATTCCCCATTGTAACAATTTAAAGAGCTTTTCAGCTGATTCAAATGAAATACAAAATGTTGATGTGTTTTTATTTTTCTTCGATCAATTACTCACCTCCCTCTCATTTATCAGCCTGCGGTTCAACGGGATAGGGGATTTCTCTTGGTACGCACGTCATATGTTCAGCGCCAATGTGACCTTTTTACTCGATCATAATGAAATCACACATGTCAATCTAAGAGTGCGTGGTTTTGGTTCCTATTTCGGCCTACTCTCTCTTAGTAACAACAAACTTCAAACCATTGGAGCCCCACTTCCTGCTAAATTCGTCATAGCCAGCAATGGATTACGTGCATTTAGTGGATTCGATTTCTTTGACCGTGGAGAAACCTTAATGGAGGAGCTAGACATAAGCAACAACTCGTTTGATTCCTTGATACAACCAGAATGGGCAGAAGGTCTTCAGATCTTATACGCTGATGACAACATACTGGCCAACCTGTCCTCTACAACCCTACAAGGATTTATCAACCTGACGGAGCTCCATCTAGCAAATAATCGACTCCTGTTCATCTCATCAACAGCTCTGAGTCAACTCACGAAGCTACGGTCTCTGTATATTGATGGCAATGCCCTGACATCATTGTTTGGTGGAATATTCCTCAACCAAGCTGACCTGGTGGAGCTTTCAATCGCTAGCAACCAACTCTCCGTGCTGCATCAGGATTACTTCTTCGGTCTGGACTCGCTGGAACGTTTGTATCTCGCTGGGAATCGACTAGTTTACGTTCAATCGGAGATGTTCGGGCAGATGCTTGGCCTCACCATGGTGGACTTCTCTCAAAACAAACTTGAAGTCTTTGAAATCAAAAATTGTGGCATCCTCAGCAACTTAAAGAGCATCCTGTTAGCTCACAATTCCATTCATGACATCAGTTACATACTTGGTCACTGCGATAACTTTGAAGTCCTGGACTTGAGTTTCAATCAAATCAGAGTGGTTCCTGGTGACTCTCTTACTGTAGGGGGAAGAAGCAGAGCACTATCCAGACTTGAGCTTGAAGGCAACCCGCTCCAGTGTGACTGCCGGTTGACGGGTCTACGTGACTGGCTTCTCAACAATCCCCCGTCTGTTCTCCCTCGATGTCAAGGTCCACCGCAGAACTCAGGAGCAGTGGTTACAGACTTAGACATACCTGATTTCATCTGTGATTATCCCAAGGCCGTGAGTAAAGTGAACCATCTTAACGTGATAGTCGGTCAGGCAGCGACTCTCTCATGCACGGCGACTGGTATACCCATTCCCAACATAACATGGCTGAACCCCAACGGTACGGTGATACCAGACAAATGGCAGGACAGATTTTTCATTTCAAGAGACGTGACTTTACACATCATTTCAGTTGAACTATCTGATCGAGGAATGTACACGTGTATGGTCCAAAACATCCTGGGTGAATTTGACAGAGCTGTGGTCAATCTGACTGTTTCCGCAGAACTGAAATCAACACACGCTAGCGTCTCTTTGGCTGCGGCTGTTCTCCCCACCATGTTTATCACCCTAATTGTCACACTCGCTGTCGTCGCCTTGGTCATCTCTCTCCGTCGTCGTTATAAGAAGAAAGATCATTGTACTTCAGCAGTGGAAGGGGTCAGGGGTGGTTCAAGGCTTTCGGTTGGTTTCCGTAAAACTGTATCTACCAGATCAGACGAAGGCTACGTCAACGAACCCATCGAGGGTGAGTACATGACACCTACCTGTAAGGAGGACACTGGGGAGGAATACGAGGAACCATCTACGGCAGCTGGACATCCTTCTGGAAGATACCAGAGGCACCTCAATGTCATCCCATCAGCAGAGATGGACGATGCCGACGTCTACGAACCAGTCAACATCGGTGGCGAAACATAAGAAGTTGACAAACCTACAGTTTTCAAACTTTGGAGGAAAACCCAAAACAATAATCTGAAGAAACCAGAATAACGTAGGGACTGAAAAATCTAATCACTTGTGGACCTGGGCAGAAAACGAACCCAGGCCATTTAGGGGTGGAGGGCAAGGAAAGAACCCAACCAGAGAGACGAATATCACCTTGAATATTCGTAATGTCCTGCAGTCTAGTCGTTAGTCACTCTTATAACATTGTAAAACTGCAAAATCTACAATTTCATAGAGCTGCTTAAGCACAAAAGTTGCTTAAGCACGAACAAAAATTGCTTAGTAAAATTTGGTTACCTGCCAAAACTCCATGTAATGAACATTGCTTGTGACTGGTATTTAGCTGTTGTTTACTTAGCTTAACAATCGCATGAAGTTTTAGCCGGTAACATGATTTTATTAAGCAAGACGTTTTTGTGGTTAAGCAGCTCTATGAAATTGGCCCCAGAACGCTTGACGCAATTGCAATCTAAACATAAACGTAAAGACAAGTTAAGTGTCGTTCTAAAAATTGTCGTTCACGAAAAGTGTACAATATTAACGAAATGTTTACACTTCGCTTCCACGTAAGTTAACTTTCAGTTACAAGCAGCTGCTGCCCTTGAAGCTTAGTTTTGGCTGCATGGATATCTGAATATGAATTGAATATGAATCTGACACACAATTTATTAATGCTATTTACTACAATAAATGCCGTCTCTTCCCTCAAACGTGTTAAAATGTTTTTTGGTTTTTTAATGATGTGTTTACATTACTTGTGCGTTAAAACGTTAAACGCTAGGTTTCTCACTAAGACTGAATTTCGGGAAGGCTACATTGTTACATTCTAGTTTGATATATTATGTCGACTTTGTAAATACGAAGCCATCATTTAAAGAAAAGAATAGCTTAATTTTTAGTTTAAAAAGCCTGTTTAACGAGAGTGGATATTTTACAAGTAAAGTGTTTGAGCCTGAGTTGTCCATTTTGACCGTTGTTAGCGAGATCATCCCATGTTTATATGGAATAGGCACGGGAGGTCAGACAAAATGTATACCCGAATGTAAATTATGACAATGTTTGATTTATCCAGCGTCCGTCAAGCGCACAATAACAAGACAAGGAAAACCTATTAAAGCTGGGCCCAGAGCACACAAAAACATATATTCATTGTGGTTCAGAATGGCTTATCACTGGAAGTCTATTTTCATGCACGTGGCCTACACAATGGCCGAATAGAGCCCATTGATTGGCATTATTTAATAGAGGCACGTGATCCCTCGTGATTTAAAAAAAAGGTACATGTACCCGTTTTTATGCTCGTTTTTTTAATATTGTTTAATAAGTATTTGCATGCGTTTTTAATTAATCTTTGAGTATTCTTTATGTGTTCTTGTTTTACTTGAATCTTCTCAAACGTCATAATTTGATTAAGGGATATTTGGTTGTTTTTATATTTTCTAATTTTTTTTTACATTTTTCCGTACTGAAGTCACTCTGTTTGTTTATACATGCACCTGAACTTTTTATTTCGGTTTTTTTTTATCCTTTTTAGCGCTCTGTTTTAGTTACGTTATTTTACGAAAGAGTGTTGATTTGTTTTTGTTGCTGGTCTTTTTTGTCTTTTCTAAGATTTTGCTTTTTCTTTGTGTTAAGTGCATATCACTTCATTGTTTTTTCCTTCTTTTTCTTTTTTAAGCCTTCGATTTTGTAAAATTCATATTATTAGTTTATGGTAATGCAGGGCCCTAATGAAAACCAGCTTTTTAGCTGCTTGGGTTTACACTGGATAAATATTGGTATAGGTATAAATAAATAAATCCTATTTCAAACTTTTGGGCCAAGGTCAGACTTAAGCCAGTCTAATTCACAGTCAGCGAGTGGACTATAGGCTGCCCTCTCTTGGTTCAGCAATAAACACGTATAATACAATGGAATGATTTGTCTTACTCACTGAGTATACATGTTGGAATGGACAAAGAAAATGTATGTTTTAAAATGAGATTAAAATAATGGTTTCGGTTATTGATCTATGTTGTCATTGGTACATACATTGAACAAAATCGGTATGCAAAAACCTGTTCAATGTATCTCTTCTTAGGGGATATCTTATTCAACACTTCGGAATAATTAATATAATGTTTGTAAACAACCTTGCACTCTGATTTCCATATACTCATATAAAACATGTATAAGCAAAATGTAAGTACGAACTTAATCATATAGGAAGGCTTACTACAAAATGGTTGAATATGGCCTGACATGATTATTCAAGTTGCATGCATTGATAAGGGAGTGTTGAAAATAATGAACATAATGTTTTTCTTATAACTAACACTGATATTAAAACGTAGTGTACAGGAATGCAGTATGCTTCAAGTTCAAAAGGGCATGACAACATACATGTAAATTAGTATGTTTTTCTTCCTAGACTGAGTCCTGCACAAAATAAGGAGCTATGTTGATAATTTTGCCTCTTGTGAATGGAAATTTAAAGAAATATTGTATAATAGATGCATGTCTTAATTTTGTTGAATAATTTGGTAGTTTTTGAATTCTATTGCTTGTAATGTTTTAGAATGCTGAAAAAATGAAAATGTTTAAAACGGAGGTTGGACTTGGTAGTGACAGTGGAGAATATGCAAATTAGACCTGATTCAGGTTTTGTCAAACTATATCAGTTGGATTTTATTCCATTTGCTTCCTCTAAAATTAAAACGGTTGACATGATCATGAGAATATCTAAAGTCTATAAATATGTATCATACATCAAATCATTGAGACTGACATAATTGTACGTCAATGTGCTAGGGGCTTTACAGTGTATACACAGTAAATATCAAAATAATGTCTTTTTCAGGCCACCGTTATGATTGTTATATACATAGCGAATAAACATGCATTTTGTACACGGAAAATGCAGTCTTTAAAAGCCTCCAAAATAACCAGTCGATGTAGCACGGTTAATTCTTTTACTCATGCAGGCATTCCGATTTCTGAGGCACATTCTGTTTCCTAACATCGAAAGAAATAGAAAAAAATTCGATTTTCATTGGCCAAAAAAATGAAGCGTTAGAGAAAAGGAACTTCCTCGAGCGAACGTCGAACCGCGCCGGCCGGCCGCGCGTGCCGCACGTTCAGCCAATTTACGCACATATCCCTGCGCGCCAAATATAGTTCCAACCATGGGCGGCGATCGATCGGGGGGGGGGGGGGCGTCAATAGATGTAGAGCGGGGACGATAATTGTGTTGACCCCAATAATTTATCCCAGTGCGTTTAGAATTTAGACCAATTTACCTAAATTCCACAGTATTTTTTCTCAAATAATTTGGTTAGGCATAATAGCTGTAAGATCTTGCTTGTGCACACCATTTTTTACTGAAATGGCGCATAAAAAGTGTACTTGGGCGTACATATATACATCTTGGAACAGCGCCTGTTAATGGTGTCAAGCCCCCCCCCCTCCCTTCCACCTCCAACCTCGACTCCGTTTTTCAAACTTCCAAGCTGCTTCCCCCCCCCCCCGGCCATCCCCGCACCCCCGCACCCCCATGACCCATGTTGACAACAAATTGCCGCCGCTAGCTCCCACTGAAATTGCTTACAGTACAATATCGCTTTTCATTGATTTAGTTCCTCATTTATATGAACATTAATCTGACTTACAGGTCAACATCCATGAAGAACTACTTTACGTGCCTTTGCACGTGCCCTGATTCAAACCAGAAAACTCCGCACGCAACTGCGTTATTAATCGTGGACATGCATGCCTAGCGCCCTCAGGTGGCCATATCGAGTTAATTTGTCACCGCATACCATAGAGCTATATTAAATTACCGCATACCTTCTTGGAGTTGTTGGAGATGTCTAAAAGCTAATTTCGAAAGTATAATCAGTTATGACTCATCTCAAGCAAGGAACTGTTTTAGTTTCAGCGTTGCTGAAACAGAATTATCATATAAACCGAAACGAAACGTTGCACGCCAACGTGTACACATGTAATTTATTTTCTGTTTTACGAATCCATGGGTGCGTTGGGTCACTGACCATTAATAGCTCGCCCGGGTCGACCTTGGGTAAATGCAGACGGGTTATATGCCACGAGAGCAGGGCTAGTCGAACGCTCAAAGGCGGGTCATCGTGATCCTCACGTGACGTGCATAACCGACGCCGAAGCCGTTGACAAAACGCCATTTTCGGACTCAGTCTTACTTAAATATATACTGCTTCCCCTTATTCGCAAGAAGTAACAACAGGCTGACCACTGGTGGTACAGGCTGACCCGAGTGAGCCCCGAGAATGACGTCACAGCTGAGCGAACGGCACGGAGCTAACCCGAGTCGACCTGGTTGAGCTACAACATAATGTTTCGAATTGTCTAGCATCCTTATATAGTTTCCCTTTCCTTGATATAACAAAACACAATGTGGCCACAATTCTTTTTACCAGGTCTTATCACATAAACGTCAGAAGAACAGGAAGTGCAAACTAGTGAAACTACTATCGCTTTCAGCTTATTTCTTTCCAATTTGACTTCCGCCTACATTCAGATCAGACGTACAGCGTACAAGTTCTCAATCAGTCGTTTGTTCTAGTTCTCTGATATTTTGAAATCGTGTTGCTTCTTGGAGAAAGCTAAGATACTGTGTTAGTAAAATGTTAACCTAAGTTCATTCGTAGTTTGTCTTTAAGGACAGGGTGCGGACTCGACAAGCAGTCTTTCTTTTCTGTTGGAAAAACCATTTCGATTTAGAAATGAAATAAGAGAAATGGAGGTCATTTAAACTAGTTGATGATTTTTTTTCTTCCAGAAAACAGTGACAAGTTTTTGTTAAAATCTCGAATTATAGTATTATAATTAATATGCATATACGGTAAGAAAACAAACTGGTAAATTGTCATTTGCAAAAAAAATAATCACTTTGACGGAACGTCAACAAAGATTTCGGTGGGAGGTTTGAGTCTCAAAACTGCGTATTTTCTTAAATTAACACCCAGCCCGAAAATACACAGTGTGAGTCCCAGATACCCTGGCTACTTAAAAATTAGAAAATTCCAAAATCGATTTTGATGTGATTTTCCACACATACATAGGCAACTTTGGACACCGACAACTCAAAACAAAGTTTTGGGGGACATTCCTCATTTAGCCTCAGCAGGTCACATATCCAGAACGCCTATTTTCTTGAAGTTGTTTCATGCATGTGGCCTACACGATTATTAATCGCTAGAGGGGCGAAACACTTGCGAAAAACCCTTTTGGGAAAAAACGGGAAAATTCCCATCCGGCTCTTTATTATGGCAACCAAGTTGGTCCTTGGTTATAAGGTATTACACTCAGAGACAAAACAAATAAGATAATGAATTCCTTTAAATGAGCAATAATAATGGTTGGCCTTAAAATAACATGTTCAATTAATTATAATTACGCTTGGTTATTATTATTATTTTTAAACATGCTTGGGATGTACAAGAAAATTGGAGATACAAATATATTCCCCTGCCACAACGCCGCCAAAAAATAAATAGACGGACTCAAAATCAGGAACAAACCCTTAAAAAAGCTTAGAATTATGGACGAAAAATAATAATGCTTACTTCAATCCGTCATGAATGCCAAGGAAAGAAAGGAAATCAGGGCTCGGGTAGTAACACGTGACTGATGAGTAATCATCATTGACTTGAGGCTTCCATGGTGGGCAATGCAAAGTGGTGAAATAATCTGATTGTTTTAGTAGCAAAATGTGAACTAGAAAATGGAGATCTACGGGTGGCATGCAAGGTCATTTTTAATGGGAAGGGGGTAAAAAGTTCGTAAAAAGGGCACTTGCACATCCGTGCTGAAATGTAGAAAGGTGGTTTTTTTTCTCTCCGCACATTTAATCTCCGTTAAATCAAAAGTAGGAGGGGGGGGGGTTGGTACCAATGGGGGTGTTGTTCAAACCGGACGATAATACACACTATAGGCCTAGCGCTTTAAAGAGCGGCACAATTGCCAACAGTCGAGCAAAATTCCAGTAAGGGCACTCATAAAAGGCCCCTGGCTAAAAAACGGCCCTTTTTTAAACAAGACTCTCTTTACAAATTATTGGGGGAGAGGGGTTAAAAGCTGGTGAAAAAGAAGGGTAAGGGTACTTGAGTGGAAAGGGTAGTCTTTACGTAATGTTGGGGGTGGGGTTTAGAGGGTCTTCCCTCCCTTCCACCTTAGGCCACAACTATTGAAAAAGTCATGCAGAAAAAATAACACTAAATGCCCATGCTTGCATTCTTGATCAAAAGCTAGATCCACCCCTGGTCTCGAATTACAGTATAATAATTAATATGCATATACGGTAAGGAAACAAACAGGTAAAGTGTCATTTGCAAAAAAAAAAAATCACTTTGACAGAACGAAAACAAAGATTTCGGTGGGAGGTTTGAGTCTTAAAACTGCGTATTTTCTTCGAATAACATCCAGCAAGAAAGCAGATAACCAAGGGGCGGGCCATAGTAGTATGTACCCCCTTTTGCCCCCGCCCTTTAGCATTTAAGGGTGGACAAAACAGCTGTTACTGTTAAAACGCATTGAATGCCGCCCCATCCTTTGCGAGCCTCCAATGTAAAGTAAACGCCAGGTTGGAACCAAATTATTATTTTTTTTTTATTTGGTAAAAATATTGTTCAAATAACACTGGCCAGATGTGAGAATATCCTTATTTTCCTTCGTCTTGACATAATAAAAAAAAATGTGGCCACAATGTTTATATTATTTTACAAGATCTTATCACAAACGTCAGACGACTACAGGAAATATCGAAATATTCTCGGTTTTAACTGATTTTTACCATTTCGACTTCTGCCTACATTCAGATCAGGCGTACGAAGTGCAAGTCTCCGATCAGCCATTTGTTCTCTGATATTTTTGAAATCGCTTACCTTTTGGAGAAAGCCAGGACGCTGAGTGAGTACAATTTTTATTTCTATTCTATTTCATTCCAAGTTTGTCTTTAAGGGACAGGGTGCAGACTCAACAAAGATTCTTTCTTTTCTATTTGGAAACCATTTTAAATCTGACAGTGAAATGGGAAATGAAGAGCTAGGCTATATGATCCCATTATCTGGGAGATTTTGGATTTTGTTTGGCGATAAGCAACTTCAAATATTTTTGGAGAAAGCGTATTCCGAATGATGCACTTTTTCATTCAAAACTTTCTAACCAAAAATATATAAAACGATTTTGTTGTGTGCTAACGCATTTCAAAGATTTTTTTCCGCATATCACATCGACATCAATCTTTTAACCCAAATCCTTGACATATATCAGAAAATAGTTCCCATAATTGTGAAATAATACAAAATTATCAATTTGAAAAGGAAGATATATTGTACATAGATCGTCACAAATCAGTAATGCTTCAATAACGTACTTCAATATTTCCGTATTGATATTAAAAGGGAATATACAACATTTGCAAACATCAAAAAACAAAACTACCACATTATTACGAAATACCTTACAGGAATGATAGTGAATAACCGTTTAAAAAATCATATAAAATCCTAGAACCTGGTGTGCTGACATTTTAAAGAAAAGTATGATATTTTTTTTTCAAACGCTGGTCGGCCGACTAGTGTTGAAAAGAAACTTGGTTTTGTCCCCAAATACTGCTCCCAATTTACCATATTTAGTCAGTCGATTACACACCTATGGATGGGTACAAGCTAGCTAGACTAGTTCCCTGACCTTACAATTCCCCACGTCTGTAAATTGCTCCGTTTCAACTTAAATGGGGTCAGGAAACCTGCCTACGGGAACACGATTGTTTTTCTTGGGTTTTCCAGCACCAACGAACCCAAAACTTCACACAAGTCAGTGCAACAATATTTGCTATGAAATACCCCCCCCCAAAAAAAAAAATCCATCCATTTCTGAAAATTACAGCAAAAGAAATGTTGTATATTCCCTTTACATTGAGAAATATTGGTAAAACAAGACAATGAAACTTCGTGTCTGTCATTTGAATATCGGTTCTGAATCCCCCTGTTTTGGCGTATTTTCAATTTTAATTTTCAAAGTCCTAGTTCATGCGGCTTTAACAAGAATAGATACAAAAACAAGAAATGTGGGGCTTATTTTTCGACAATGGCATTAAAATTTCACGCATGTGAGAATAAGGTCTATACTATTATAGCTCTGAATCCAGTCCGTATTTTTTACTTTAACTTCTGTTTGAGAGTTTACAAAACTCAATTTTCATAAAATTATGGTCGTGCAAAAGGCCCCAACAGGCCGTATACTTAAGCCAATGAGGGCGCTGTAACGAGGTCATTTCTCTGGATACAAACAGTAGAAATGTCAAGTTTATTGAAGCAATTTAGCAGCTTTGTACTCTAATCTTATTTATTTTGAAAATAATACTGCACTTTTTTTTCAATAACCTGAGATTACCGAATTGTTTGTAAACCTCAAACATCAGCGCCTCCATCTCCCCCCCCCCCTAAAAAAAAATAAGGCCCATTGTTCATTTAATCGTTGTAACAAGACCGGTGTTCTTTGGAGTCTTCATCATTGCTTGTTCTCTATTATATGTATAAGTTTCTATTCTAAATTAATTTTAATGAGCACCATAATTATTTTGTTTTATTTTTGATGATTTTAACCTCAGTGAGGACTACGCGGAAGTTTATGGAAATAATTTTTACGCATTCATCTAGGCCAGCTTAGAATAACAATTAAGTAGGACAAACAGGAACTTGGCTTCGAGTTCATCAAAAGGACAATATCAACGGAGCATAAGGCTTTGATAAATAAATACCAGTTGCATTCCCCGTTGATAATTGACAGATATTTTACATGACGTTAAGATTGTATTGATTTTATTTTAAAAATCCCTACTCTTCGTGGATGTAATATTTCTATATGATATGCCTCAAGATCTCTTCAGTTCGACAAGGAACTGCAATAGCACTAAGCCTTTGAAAAAAGACAAGGCAGGCCTAGTAAAGTTGGTCCAAGAGCGCATCAATTCTTTTCCATCGATTTAGATCGGATGATCACTGTCTTTCCATGCATCTGGGCCAAACTTTATGGCGCTGCTTAAAAGTTAGCAGAGAAGGCCATCACAAGTTTTTCAGTCTCAACTTGAGCAAAAGCACTAGCTGTTCAAATGAACTAAGACAAAAGTATTCCTTTGTCATTGTTCATCCGGTTACTTATGACTGGATTTAAGAAAGGACTTGATGCTGGACTCGAGACTGGACCTGTGAATGGACTGGCCGAGTATGTAGCGATACGCACGGTGTACACTTATTCATCAATTTTTCATCCGTTGGAAAAGAAAATAACGGAATCCGTCACGTTCTGAGTGATGACAAAAGTCGGTGTTACGAAGCACTGTCCAATATCCAGTAAAATTTATTCTACTTAATGTTTGGGAAAATTTGAACTAGAAAATATTCAACTCAATTCCCCGTGCAAATCGTATAGTAAAAATTGGACACATCACTATTGGAGACGACCCCACGTGACGTCACACTTCTACGGCGTATAAGACATGAGATGCACGAGGCCGTTGCTTGTCCTAATTTACACGTGTGTTATGAGGTCAGGTCTCCAGTTTACTCCTTCTGGAGAACACAATCAATGTCGTAACTACAAGAGCCAAGGGGGGGGGGGAGGGGGAGGAGGCACGTGTTGACCCTAGTTACGCTGCTGCAATCAATAGTAGTCATAAAGCCCATCCTTGTTCCTTAATTATCACACAGAGTCCATAATAGTGATCTGGTTCAATATTTAGCTATATACAGTCAAGCCTTTAGTCATTCTATTAAAGTCATGCTTCTGAAAAGTAATCCACTCTTTATTTTACATCAAGAACGTGAAGACACCACATACATTCTCGAAATTAATACTGGATTATTTCTGTACTTTTGCATTTCAGTAGAAAATGGATTCGTTTGTCATGGCCTTGATTCTGTTCCTCATTGGCGTTCATAACGGAACTTGTCAATCATCTACCTGCCATGCGCAGTGTGATTACGACCACGTGACTGCAAGGGCCGACTGCTCTTCCCGTAATCTGACCTGTATCCCCGTCAACTACCCAGACCCTCTCATCATGGATCTCAGCCACAATGCCATATCGGTACTTGACGACTTCAGTACCGGGACATTTACAAGGTTGGTTGAGCTGTACCTTGACTACAACGACATTCGTAGGTTTTCCATCAGCGTACACGAGGCACCTCTTCCGTCACTGATAAGTTCGCAGTTCAACCGAATTCGTAACGTCCGATTACATTACCACCCTAGGTTGTTTCGTTCTAGTGAGCCTCTTGATTTGAAATTAGATAATAATGAAATCGAAAGTGTCGATACAGAAGTATACTTAAATGGTGATATTAAAAATGTATTGAAATTATCCTTAAGCCACAACCGACTTCGATACTTCCGTTCAACGGCAGTCTGGGAGGAGGTTAATATGTCTAGCAACGGATTACGGGCTTGGGAACGGATCAGCTACTTTATTGAGGGTCATGCACGGATTGACCTCATGAAGAAACTGGACATAAGCAATAACTCCTTTGATTCCCTGATACAACCAGATTGGGCAGAAGGTCTTCAGATCTTATACGCTGATGACAACATACTGCCCAACCTGTCCTCTACAACCCTACAAGGATTCATCAACCTGACGGAGCTCCATCTAGCAAATAATCGACTCGTGTTCATCTCATCAACCGCTCTGAGTCAACTCACTAAGCTACGGTCTCTGTATCTCGATGGCAACGTCCTGACGTCATTGTTTGGTGGCATATTCCTCAACCAAACTGACCTAGTGGAAATTTCCATCACAAACAACCAACTCTCCGAGTTACATCCGGATTACTTCCTGGGTCTGGACTCGCTGGAACGTCTGTATCTCGCTGGAAATCGACTGGTTTACGTGAAATCAGAGATGTTTCGGCAAATGCCTGGCCTCATCACTATGGACTTCTCTAAAAACACAATAACTGTCTTTGACATCACAAATTGTAGCCTCCTCATCAACCTTCAGAACGTCCTGCTAGCTCACAATTCCATTCATGACATGAGTTACATACTTGGTCATTGCGATAACTTGGTTGTTATGGACTGGAGTTTCAATCAGATCCAAGTAGTTCCTGGTGGCTCTCTTACTGAGGGAAACAGAGCGCTATCGAGACTTGAGCTTGAAGGCAACCCGCTCCAGTGTGACTGCCGGTTGACGGGTCTACGTGACTGGCTTCTCAACAATCCCCCGTCTGTTCTCCCTCGATGTCAAGGTCCGCCGCAGAACTCAGGAGCAGTGGTTTCAGACTTGGACATCCATGATTTCATCTGTGATCCTCCGAAGGCAGTGACTAACGCGAACCATCTTAACGTGATAGTCGGTCAGGCAGCGACTCTCTCATGCACAGCGACCGGTATACCCATTCCCAACATAACATGGTTGAACCCCAACAGTACGGTGATACCAGACAAATGGCAGGACAGATATTTCTTTTCAAGAGGCATGACTTTGCACATCATTGCAGTTGAACTATCTGATCGAGGAATGTACACGTGTATGGTCCAAAACATCCTGGGTGAATTTGACAGAGTGGTGGTCAATCTGACTGTTTCCGCAGAACTGAAATCAACACACGCTAGCGTCTCTTTGGCTGCGGCTGTTCTCCCCACCATGTTTATCACCCTAATTGTCACACTCGCTGTCGTCGCCTTGGTCATCTCTCTCCGTCGTCGTTATAAGAAGAAAGATCATTGTACTTCAGCAGTGGAAGGGGTCAGGGGTGGTTCAAGGCTTTCGGTTGGTTTCCGTAAAACTGTATCTACCAGATCAGACGAAGGCTACGTCAACGAACCCATCGAGGGTGAGTACATGACACCTACCTGTAAGGAGGACACTGGGGAGGAATACGAGGAACCATCTACGGCAGCTGGACATCCTTCTGGAAGATACCAGAGGCACCTCAAGGTCATCCCATCAGCAGAGATGGACGATGCCGACGTCTACGAACCAGTCAACATCGGTGGCGAAACATAAGAAGTTGACAAACCTACAGTTTTCAAACTTTGGAGGAAAACCCAAAACAATAATCTGAAGAAACCAGAATAACGTAGGGACTGAAAAATCTAATCACTTGTGGACCTGGGCAGTAAACGAACCCAGGCCATTTACATTGTAAAACTGCAAAATCTACAATTTCATAGAGCTGCTTAAGCACAAAACTTGCTTAAGCACGAAAAAAAATTGCTAAGTAAAATTAGGTTACCTGCCAAAACTCCATGTGATGTACATTGCTTGTGACTGGTATTTAGCTGTTGTTTACTTAGCTTAACAATCGCATGAAGGTAACATGATTTTATTAAGCAAGACGTTTTTGTGGTTAAGCAAATTTTGTGCTTAGCAGCTCTATGAAATTGGCCCCAGAACGCTTGACGCAATTGCAATCTAAACATAAACGTAAAGACAAGTTAAGTGTAATTCTAAAAATTGTCGTTCACGAAAAGTGTACAATATTAACGAAATGTTTACACTTCGCTTCCACGTAAGTTAACTTTCAGTTACAAGCAGCTGCTGCCCTTGAAGCTTAGTTTTGGCTGCATGGATATCTGAATATGAATTGAATATGAATCTGACACACAATCTATTGATGCTATTTTACTACAATAAATGCCGTCTCTTCCCTCAAACGTGTTAAAATGTTTTTTTTAATTTTTTTTTTAATGATGTGTTTACATTACTTGTGCGTTAAAACGTTAAACGCTAGGTTTCGCACTAAGACTGAATTTCGGGAAGGCTACATTGTAACATTCTAGTTTGATTTATTATGTCGACTTTGTAAATACGAAGCCATCATTTTAAGAAAAGAATAGCTTAATTTTTAGTTAAAAAAGCCTGTTTAACGAGAGTGGATATTTTACAAGTAAATTGTTTGAGCCTGAGTTGTCCATTTTAACCGTTGTTAGCGTGATCATCCCATGTTTATATGGAATAGGCACGGGAGGTCAGACAAAATGTATACCCGAATGTAAATTATGACAATGTTTGATTTATCCAGCGTCGGTCAAGCGCACAATAACAAGACAAGGAAAACCTATTAAAGCTGGGCCCAGAGCACACAAAAACATATATTCATTGTGGTTCAGAATGGCTTATCACTGGAAGTCTATTTTCATGCACGTGGCCTACACAATGGCCGAATAGAGCCCATTGATTGGCGTTATTGAATAGAGGCACGTGATCCCTCGTGATTTAAAAAAAAGTACATGTACCAGTTTTTATGCTCGTTTTTTTAATATTGTTTAATAAGTATTTGCATTCGTTTTTAATTAATCGTTGAGTATTCTTTATGTGTTCTTGTTTTACTTGAATCTTCTCAAACGTCATAATTTTTTACATTTTTTCCGTACTGAAGTCACTCTGTTTGTTTATACATGCACCTGAACTTTTTATTCCGGTTTTTTTTTTTTTTATCCTTTTCAGCGCTCTGTTTTAGTTACGTTATTTTACGAAAGAGTGTTGATTTGTTTTTGTTGCTGGTCTTTTTTGTCTTTTCTAAGATTTTGCTTTTTCTTTGTGTTAAGTGCATATCACTTCATTGTTTTTTCCTTCTTTTTCTTTTTTAAGCCTTCGATTTTGTTCATGGTAATGCAGGGCCCTAATGAAAACCAGCTTTTTTGCTGCTTGGGTTTACACTGGATAATATAGGTATAGGTATAAATAAATAAATCCTATTTCAAACTTTTGGGCCAAGGTCAGACTTAAGCAAGTCTAATTCACAGTCAGCGAGTGGACTATAGGCTGCCCTCTCTTGGTTCAGCAATAAACACGTATAATACAATGGAATGATTTGTCTTACTCACTGAGTACACATGTTGGAATGGACAAAGAAAATGTATGTTTTAAAATGAGATTAAAATAATGGTTTCGGTTATTGATCTATGTTGTCATTGGTACATACATTAAACAAAATCGGTATGCAAAAACCTGTTCAATGTATCTCTTCTTAGGGGATATCTTATTCAACACTTCGGAATAATTAATATAATGTTTGTAAACAACCTTGCACTCTGATTTCCATATACTCATATAAAACATGTATAAGCAAAGTGTAAGTACGAACTTAATCATATAGGAAGGCTTACTACAAAATGGTTGAATATGGCCTGACATGATTATTCAAGTTGCATGCATTGATAAGGGAGTGTTGAAAATAATGAACATAATGTTTTTCTTATAACTAACACTGATATTAAAACGTAGTGTACAGGAATGCAGTGTGCTTCAAGTTCAAAAGGGCATGACAACATACATGTAAATTAGTATGTTTTTCTTCCTAGACTGAGTCCTGCACAAAATAAGGAGCTATGTTGATAATTTTGCCTCTTGTGGATGGAAATTTAAAGAAATATTAAAATAGATGCATGTCTTAATTTTGTTGAATAATTTGGTAGTTTTTAAAATTTTATTGCTTGTAACATTTTTGAATGCTGAAAAAATTGAAAATATTTAAAACGGAGGTTGGACTTAGTAGTGACAGTGGAGAATATGCAAATTAGACCTGATTCAGGTTTTGTCACACTATATCAGCTGGATTTTATTCCATTTGCTTCCTCTAAAATTGAAACGGTTGACATGATCATGAGAATATCTAAAGTCTATAAATATGTATCATACATCAAATCATTGAGACTGACATAATTGTACGTCAATGTGCTAGGGGCTTTACAGTGTATACACAGTAAATATCAAAATAATGGCTTTTTTCAGGCCACCGTTATGATTGTTATATACAAAGCGAATAAACATGCATTTTGTACACGGAAAATGCAGTCTTTAAAAGCCTCCAAAATAATCAGTCGATGTAGCACGGTTAATTCTTTTACTCATGCAGGCATTCCGATTTCTGGGGCACATTCTGTTTCCTAACATCGAAAGAAATAAAAAAAAATCAATGTTCACTGGCCCAAAAAATGAAGCGTTAGAGAAAAGGAACTTCCTCGAGCGAACATCGAACCGCGCCGGCCGGCCGCACGTGCCGCACGTTCAGCCAATTTACGCACATATCCCTGCGCGCCAAATGTAGTTCCAACCATGGGCGGCGATCGATCGGGGGGGGGGGGGATCCCCCCTCAATAAATGTAGGGCGGGGACGATAATTGCGTTGACCCCAATAATTTTACCCAGTGCGTTTAGAATTTAGACCAATTTACCTAAATTCCACTTTCACTGAAATGGCGCATAAAAAACATAAATACGCATAATGTGTATTTGTGCGTACATATATACATCTTGGAACAGCGCCTATTAATGGTGTCAAGCCCCCCCCCCCCACCTCCAACCTCGACTCCGCTTTTCAAAACTTCCAAGCTGCTCCCCCCTCCTCCCGGCCACCCCCGCACCCCCATGACCCATGTTAACAACAAATTGCCGCCGCTAGCTCCCACTGAAATTGCTTACAGTACAATGTCGCTTTTCATTGATTTAGTTCCTCATTAACATGAACATTAATCTGACTTACAGGTCAACATCCATCATGAAGAACTACTTTACGTGCCTTTGTACGTGCCCTGATTCAAACCAGAAAACTCCGCACGCAACTGCGTTATTAATCGTGGACATGCATGCATATTGCATAGCGCCCTCAGGTGGCCATATCGAGTTATTTTGTCACCGCATACCATAGAGCTATATTAAATTACCGCATACCTTCTTGGAGTTGTTGGAGATGTCTAAAAGCTAATTTCGAAAGTATAATCAGTTATGACTCATCTCAAGCAAGGAACTGTTTTAGTTTCAGCGTTGCTGAAACAGAATTATCATATAAACCGAAACGAAACGTTGCACGCCAACGTGTACACATGTAATTGATTTTCTATTTTACGAATCCATGGGTGCGTTGGGACACTGACCATTAATAGCTCGCCCGGGTCGACCTTGGGTAAATGCAGACGGGTTATATGCCACGAGAGCAGGGCTAGTCGAACGCTAAAAAGGCGGGCCATCGTGATCCTCATGTGACGTGCATAACCGACGCCGAAGCCGTTGACAAAACGCCATTTTCGGACTCAGTCTTACTTAAATATACACTGCTTCCCCTTATTCGCAAGAAGTAACAACAGGCTGACCACTGGTGGTACAGGCTGACCCGAGTGAGCCCCGAGAATGACGTCACAGCTGAGCGAACGGCACGGAGCTAACCCGAGTCGACCTGGTTGAGCTACAACATAATGTTTCGAATTGTCTAGCATCCTTATATAGTTTCCATTTCCTCGATATAACAAAACACAATGTGGCCACAATTCTTTTTACCAGGTCTTATCACATAAACGTCAGAAGAACAGGAAGTGCAAACTAGTGAAACTACTATCGCTTTCAGCTTATTTCTTTACAATTTGACTTCCGCCTACATTCAGATCAGACGTACAGCGTACAAGTTCTCAATCAGTCGTTTGTTCTAGTACTCTGATATTTGGAGAAAGCTAAGATATTGTGTTAGTAAAATGTTAACCTAAGTTCATTCGTAGTTTGTCTTTAAGGACAGGGTGCGGACTCGACAAGCAGTCTTTCTTTTCTGTTGGAAAAACCATTTCGATTTAGAAATGAAATATGAGAAATGGAGGTCATTTAAACTAGTTGATGATTTTTTTTCTTCCAGAAAACAGTGACAAGTTTTTGTTTAAATCTCGAATTATAGTATTATAATTAATATGCATATACGGTAAGAAAACAAACTGGTAAATTGTCATTTGCAAAAAAAATAATCACTTTGACGGAACGTAAACAAAGATTTCGGTGGGAGGTTTGAGTCTCAAAACTGCGTATTTTCTTAAATTAACACCCAGCCCGAAAATACACAGTGTGAGTCCCAGATACCCTGGCTACTTAAAAATTAGAAAATTCCAAAATCGATTTTGATGTGATTTTCCACACATACATAGGCAACTTTGGACACCGACAACTCAAAACAAAGTTTTGGGGGACATTCCTCATTTAGCCTCAGCAGGTCACATATTCAGAACGCCTATTTTCTTGAAGTTGTTTCATGCATGTGGCCTACACTCGCAAAAAAACCTTTTGGGAGAAAAACGGGAAAATTCCCATCCGGCTCTTTATTATGGCAACCACGTTTGTCCTTGGTTATAAGGTATTACACTCAGAGACAAAACAAATAAGATAATGAATTCCTTTAAATGAGCAATAATAATGGTTGGCCTTAAAATAACATGTTCAATTAATTGTAATTACGCTTGGTTATTATTATTATTTTTAAACATGCTTGGGATGTACAAGGAAATAGGAGATACAAATATATTCCCCTGCCACAAGGTCGCCAAAAATAAATAGACGAACTCAAAATCAGGAACTAACCCTTAAAAAAGCTCAGAATTACGGACGAAAAATAATAATGCTTACTTCAATCCGTCATGAATGCCAAGGAAAGAAAGGAAATCAGGGCTCGGGTAATAACACGTGACTGATGAGTAATCATCATTGACTTGAGGCTTCCATGGTGGGCAATGCAAAGTGGTGAAATAATCTGATTGTTTTAGTAGCAAAATGTGAACTAGAAAATGGAGATCTACGGGTGGCATGCAAGGTCATTTTTAATGGGAAGGGGGTAAAAAGTTCGTGAAAAGGGCACTTGCGCATCCGTGCGGAAATGTAGACAGGGTTTTCTTTTTCTCTCCGTACATTTAACCTCCGTTAAATCAAAAAGTAGGAGGATGGTGGTGGGTTGGTACCATCTTCTAATGGGGGTGTTGTTCAAACCGGACGATAAATACACACTATTTAGCGCTTTAAAGGGCGGCACAATTGCCAACAGTCGAGCGAAATTCCAGTAAGGGCACTCATAAAAGGCCCCTGGCTAAAAAAAAACCGGCCTTTTTTTTAACAAGGCTCTCTTTACAAATATTGGGGGGGGGGTTAAAAGCTGGTGAAAAAGAAGGGCACTTAAATGGAAAGGGGCAGTCTTTACGTAATGTTGGGGGTGGGGTTTAGAAGGTCTTCCCTCCCTTCCACCTTAGGCCACAACAATTTGAAAAAGTCATGCAGAAAAAATAGCACCAAATGCCCCTGCGTGCATTCTTGATCAAAAGCTAGATCCGCCCCTGGTCTCGAATGATAGCATAATAATTAATATGCATATACGGTAAGAAAACAAACAGGTAAAGTGTCATTTGCAAAAAAAAAATCACTTTGACAGAACGAAAACATAGATTTCGGTGGGAGGTTTTAGTCTTAAAACTGCGTATTTTGTTTGAATAACATCCAGCAAGAAAGCAGATAACCAAGGGGCGGGCCATAAAAGCATGTACCCCCTTTTGCCTCCGCCCTTTAGCATTTAAGGGTGGGTGGGGGGGGGGGGGAAATCAGCTGTTATTGTTAAAACGCATTGAATGTAGCCCCATCTTTGCGAGTCTCAAATGTAAAATAAACGCCAGGTTGGAACTAAATTATCATTTTTTTTTATTTGGTAAAAATATTGTTTAAATAACACAGGCCATATGTGAGAATATCCTTATTTTCCTTCGTCGTGACATAATAAAAAAAATGTGGCCATAATGTTTATATTATTTTACAAGATCTTATCACAAACGTCAGACGACTACAGGAAATATCGAAATACTGCTTGCTTTTAGCTGATTTTTACCATTTCGACTTCCGCCTACATTCAGATCAGACGTACGATGTGCAAGTCTCCGATCAGTTGTTTGTTCTCTGATATTTTTGACGTCGTTTGCTTTTTGGAGAAAGCCAGGATACTGAGTGAGTAGAATTTACATTTTATTTCATTCCAAGTTTGTCTTTCAGGCGACAAGGTGCGGACTCGACAAGTGGTATTGCATTTCTGGAACTATCTGGAATGTGACAATAAAATATGGGAATTAGAGAACTATATGGAGAACTATTGGATTTTGTTTTTGGCATCAATGAAAATTCAAAATTTCTTGGAGACAGCAAATCTTCATTCAAACTTTGTTGTATGTTTTCAAAACACATCGACATCAGTAAATCCTTTAACTCCCAGTTCTGGAATAATATAAGATATTTTGCTTCAATTGCTGAATAGTCATAAGGTAAGTTGTTGCGGTAGCACATGTGGCAAAAAAATCTCTCTTTTTTATCTGTGGCCTGAAAATAACCGGAGGGTCGTTTGGAATCTTCATTTTTTTTCTATTATATGCATTTCATTTCGCGAAGTTTCTTTCCTTTGTAATAAGCACCATAGACCCTATTTGTTTGATTTTGGTGACTATTAAGTAAAGAAATAAACAAGCTGATATTAAACCCTTACACTTTTGAATCGTGACATATAACCCGAGGACTATGGAGAAGTTTGGAGAAAAAATACTTGTTTGACCGTGAAGTGGTGGTGGGCCGCGCCATTGGATCATCCCCCACACACTTGTTCGTGGTGAGAAACAAAACATGCAGATTTCGAGGCATTTTCAAACTCCCCCCCCCCCCTGCTTTTCTAATTTCATCGGCCGGGCATTTATTTTATTATATTCATCCCCTATCCCCCTCGCTCCCGGCACAGATTTACGGCGCTTAGATTAAACGCTCAAACAATCCTTGCAATCAATTTTAATAGTGGCTGTTGATTGTCTTTTTTCATGCATCTGGAATACACACGTAGGCTAGATGCAAGTCACTAGTGTAAAACACAGTCTCAAAATGGCGGATTATTGTGGACAGCCAGTTGAAGGCATATATCAGAAATTTGCCTTTTGGGTCTTTTCCAATAATAATATTATTCAAAGTCCACCAGAATGTTCAAAACCTAACCTGTTGAAGTTGTAGTGGATATCGCATTTTTCTGAAAATGGTTCATAATCATGAACACACTTTTTATCACGAAGTAAGATTTCGTTCATAGAACACATTTAGCAGAAGTAAGTCAATTTCGACTGATCGTCGAAAATCACCTACATTTCTTGATTTCTTTAAAATGGCTGTAATCCAGAAGAAACAATTTCACGGGGTATTTGGTCCAAGTACGATCTGTAAACAAATCTGTTTTATGTTAATTCGGTAGGTTACTGTTGGGATAAATGAAAATGATCCTATTTTCCTAATATATGATCAGTAATACCTGTCAGTGCGTAGATTGTCAGGTCGACCTATAACGTAGGGGCCAAACTAAATAAAATAGTAAATCGGATGCGTATCGCCAACGTCTCCGTTCTGCGTGTCCTTGTAAGCGATGTAAAAAAAAGATCAGGGCCTACAGACAGTGGCGTTGCCAGGGTTCTCATCCCAGGGGGCAAGTGCGCGGGGGGGGGCGGATGTTAAAGTTGAGGGGCGCCCAATTTCATCCATGCTTTTTCACTGCACACCCGACCTCTGTAAAATCAAAAAGTGAGCCTAGGAAAGGGGGCTGGACACCATCGTCCCATGAGGGCGCAGTTCAAAACCGAAATCATGGTCAATATTAGACAATAACGCTATACCACTTTTTGGGACGACCACACGCACGACGCTCTGCTCACAAACACGACAGACCTCTCCACAAACATGACGGTTTTACTCACAGGCACGACGGAGCTCCCCACACGCACGACGCTCTGCTCACAAACACGACGGACCTCTCCACAAACACGACGGTTTTACTCACAGGCACGACGGAGCTCCCCACACGCACGACGCTCTGCTCACAAACACGACTGACCTCTCCACAAACACGACGGTTTTACTCACAGGCACGACGGAGCTCCCCACACGCACGACGCTCTGCTCACAAACACGACTGAACTCTCCACAAAGACGACGCACCTCCTCACGGGCACGACGGAGCTCCCCACACGCACGACGATAACAGATAGGTATCCTTTATAGTACACCATAGGTAATTGTGAGCAGTGGCCGACACCCGACTAAGAGTCGTTTGCGCATTCGCAACCAACCACTAGTTGGTAACCACTCGTCCTTCGCGAACTTGCCCCAAACTGTTCACGCACGAAATCCGGTCATTGCAGGGGCGTAAATTCCGTGGGGGATGAAGGGCGGATCGGGGGGGGGGGGACGGGGGAAATGGGGGGGGGGGGGGTCAACATGGGGTAGGGGTATATCGTCACCGTTTTCACGAAGAGCCACATATGTCAAAAATTACCCTTTTTTTCGATTTTGATTTTTTTCTATAATTTGCATAAAAACAATGTACTTAACCATTTTGACATGTTTCTGTAAGCAAAACGTCATTAATTTCCAAGATACATTAATGTTACAATGGGCAGAAACCTCGATTAATGCATTTTGCGTTTTCACGAAGAGCCACATATCTTTGTTACATTTTCAGCTGCGCGCGCGTACTCACGCGCGCCTGTGGAAATACACGTTGAACAGAAAGGGCCAAATATGTCGGAAACCTGAATTTGCGTTTCCACGAAGAGAAAATATTAATATACATCTGTATCCCGAAGAGCGCCCCCTAGTGTAATGTGGTGTCCAGCCCCAGCGCCTCCCCCCCCCCCCCAACCCCCCACCCCCACCACTTTTCGATTTTCCATGGCCGGGCAATTATTGGATTTTGGTCATCTCCCATCCCCCCTTTCGCCGGCACAGATTTACGCCACTGGGTCATTGTGTCTATTGGGAAGCATTTGTGTTTGTTGTATGTGGACAAATTCCTCAACTCACACGGAGGCCTTTAAAATAAACTTTATTATTGCTATATAGATTGCCTCATTAGCGTAGAGAGACCATATACATTCTGGAAATTTTTGGTATTTTTTTATTTTTCATTTCAGTTGAAAATGGATTCGTTTTCCGTGTCCTGGATGTTGTTCCTAGCTGGTGTTCTTATCGGAACTTGTCAATCATCTACCTGTCATGCGCAGTGTGACTACGACCACGTGACAGCAAAGGCCGACTGCTTCTCCCGAAATTTGAACTGTATCCCGGTCAACTACCCAGACTCCCTCGTCATGGATCTCAGCCACAACGCCATATCGGTGCTGGAACCAGACGACTTCAACGGGACGTTCACGAGGTTGGTTGAGCTGTACCTTGACTACAACAACATATCTGATGTGACGTCACTGCTGCAGTCAACCGGGTTGGGAAGCCTGGAGAAACTATCGGTGGACCATAACACCGTTTCGAACTTGCCTTCTTCTTGTTCGCTTACTTCTCTCGAAGAGATGTCACTGGACTACAACTCACTCGATTACTTATACGGAATTCCCCATTGTAACAATTTAAAGAGATTTTCAGCTGATTCAAATGAAATACAAAATGTTGATGTGTTTTCATTTTCCTTCAATCAATTACCCACCTCCCTCTCATTTATCAGCCTGCGGTTCAACGGGATAGGAGGTTTCTCTTGGTACGCACGTCGTATGTTCAGCGCCAATGTGACCTTTTTACTCGATCACAATGAAATCACACAAGTCTATCTAAGAGTGCGTGGTTTGGTTCCTATTTAGGCCTACTCTCTCTTAGTAACAACAAACTTCAAGGCATTGGAGCCCCACTTCCTGCTAAATTCGTCATAGCCAGCAATGGATTACGTGCATTTAGTGGATTCGATTTCTTTGACAGTGGAGAAACCTTAATGGAGGAGCTAGACATAAGCAACAACTCGTTTGATTCCTTGATACAACCAGAATGGGCAGAAGGTCTTCAGATCTTATACGCTGATGACAACATACTGGCCAACCTGTCCTCTACAACCCTACAAGGATTTATCAACCTGACGGAGCTCCATCTAGCAAATAATCGACTCTTGTTCATCTCATCAACAGCTCTGAGTCAACTCACGAAACTACGGTCTCTGTATATTGATGGCAACGCCCTGACATCATTGTTTGGTGGAATATTCCTCAACCAAGCTGACCTGGTGGAGCTTTCAATCACTAGCAACCAACTCTCCGTGCTACATCAGGATTACTTCTTCGGTCTGGGCTCGCTGGAACGTTTGTATCTCGCTGGGAATCGACTAGTTTACGTTCAATCGGAGATGTTCGGGCAGATGCTTGGCCTCACCATGGTGGACTTCTCTCAAAACAAACTTGAAGTCTTTGAAATCAAAAATTGTGGCATCCTCAGCAACTTAAAGAGCATCCTGTTAGCTCACAATTCCATTCATGACATCAGTTACATACTTGGTCACTGCGATAACTTTGAAGTCCTGGACTTGAGTTTCAATCAAATCAGAGTGGTTCCTGGTGACTCTCTTACTGTAGGGGGAAGAAGCAGAGCACTATCCAGACTTGAGCTTGAAGGCAACCCGCTCCAGTGTGACTGCCGGTTGACAGGCCTACGTGACTGGCTTCTCAACAATCCCCCGTCTGTTCTCCCTCGATGTCAAGGTCCACCGCAGAACTCAGGAGCAGTGGTTACAGACTTAGACATACCTGATTTCATCTGTGATCCTCCAAAGGCCGTGAGTAAAGTGAACCCTCTTAACGTGATAGTCGGTCAGGCAGCGACTCTCTCATGCACAGCGACTGGTATACCCATTCCCAACATAACATGGCTGAACCCCAACGGTACGGTGATACCAGACAAATGGCTGGACAGATTTTTCATTTCAAGAGACGTGACTTTACACATAATTTCAGTTGAGCTATCTGATCGAGGAATGTACACGTGTTTGGTCAAAAATATCCTGGGTGAAATTGACAAAGCTGTGGTCAATCTGACTGTTACCGAAGAACTGAAATCAACGCACACAGGCGTCTCTTTGGCTGCGACTGTCCTCCCCACAATGTTTATCACACTTTTTGTCACACTCGCTGTCGTCGCCTTGGTCATCTCTCTCCATCGTCGTTATAAGAAGAAAGATCATTCTACTTCAGCAGTGAAAGGGGTCAGGGGTGGTTCAAGGCTTTCGGTTGGTTTCCGTAAAACTGTATCTACCAGATCAGACGAAGGCTACGTCAACGAACCCATCGAGGGTGAGTACATGACACCTACTTGTAAAGAGGACACTGGGGAGGAATACGAGGAACCATCTACGGCAGCTGGACATCCTTCTGGAAGATACCAGAGGCACCTCAAGGTCATCCCATCAGCAGAGATGGACGATGCCGACGTCTACGAACCAGTCAACATCGGTGGCGAAACATAAGAAGTTGACAAACCTACAGTTTTCAAACTTTGGAGGAAAACCCAACACAATAATGTGAAGAAACCAGAATAACGTAGGGACTGAAAAATCTAATCACTTGTGGACCTGGGCAGAAAACGAACCCAGGCCATTTAGGGGTGGAGGGCAAGGAAAGAACCCAACCAGAGAGACGAATATCACCTTGAATATTCGTAATGTCCTGCAGTCTAGTCGTTTGTCACTCTTATAACATTGTAAAACTGCAAAACCTACAATTTCATAGAGCTGCTTAATCACAAAACTTGCTTAAGCGCGAAAAAAATTGCTTAGTAAAATTAGGTTACCTGCCAAAACTCCATGTGATGTACATTGCTTGTGACTGGTATTTAGCTGTTGTTTACTTAGCTTTACAATCGCATGAAGTTTTAGCCGGTAACATGATTTTATTAAGCAAGACGTTTTTGTGGTTAAGCAAATTTTGTGCTTAGCAGCTCTATGAAATTGGCCCCAGAACGCTTGACGCAATTGCAATCTAAACATAAACGTTTAAAGTAAGACAAGTTAAGTGGTTCTAAAAAGTGTCGTTCACGAAAAGTGTACAATATTAACGAAATGTTTACACTTCGCTTCCACGTGGATATGGCTACATGGATATTTGAATATGAATTGAATATGAATCTGACACACAATTTATTGATGCTATTTACAACAATAAATGCCGTCTCTTCCCTCAAACGTGTTAAAATGTTTTTTTTTGTTTTTTTAATGATGTGTTTACATTACTTGTGCGTTAAAACGTTAAACGCTAGGCTTCTCACTAAGACTGAATTTCGGGAAGGCTACATTGTTACATTCTAGTTTGATTTATTATGTCGACTTTGTAAATACGAAGCCATCATTTAAAGAAAAGAATAGCTTAATTTTTAGTTAAAAAAGCCTGTTTAACGAGAGTGGATATTTTACAAGTAAAGTGCTTGAGCCTGAGTTGTCCATTTTGACCGTTGTTAGCGTGATCATCCCATGTTTATATGGAATAGGCACGGAAGGTCAGACAAAATGTATACCCGTAGGTAAATTATGACAATGTTTGATTTATCCAGCGTCGGTCAAGCGCACAATAACAAGACAAGGAAAACCTATTAAAGCTGGGCCCAGAGCACACAAAAACATATATTCATTGTGGTTCAGAATGGCTTATCACTGGAAGTCTATTTTCATGCACGTGGCCAACACAATGGCCGAATAGAGCCCAATGATTGGCGTTATTTAATAGAGGCACGTGATCCCTCGTGATTTAAAAACAGTACATGTACCAGTTTTTATGCTCGTTTTTTTAATATTGTTTAATAAGTATTTGCATTCGTTTTTAATTAATCGTTGAGTATTCTTTATGTGTTCTTGTTTTACTTGAATCTTCTCAAACGTCATAACTTGATTAAGGAATATATGGTTGTTTTTATATTTTCTAATTTTTTTAACATTTTTTCCGTACTGAAGTCACTCTGTTTGTTTATACATGCACCTGAACTTTTTATTTCGGTTTTTTGTTTATCCTTTTTAGCGCTCTGTTTTAGTTACGTTATTTTACGAAAGAGTGTTGATTTGTTTTTGTTGCTGGTCTTTTTTGTCTTTTCTAAGATTTTGCTTTTTCTTTGTGTTAAGTGCATATCACTTCATTGTTTTTTCCTTTCCTTTTGTAAAATTCATATTATTAGTTTATGTTAATGCAGGGCCCTAGTAAAAACCAGCTTTTTGCTACTTGGGTTTACAGTGGATAAAAATAGGTATAAATAAATAAATCCTATTCTAAACTTTTGGGCCAAGGTCAGACTTAAGCAAGTCTAATTCACAGTCAGCGAGTGGACTATAGGCTGCCCTGTCTTGGTTCAGCAATAAACACGTATAATACAATGGAATGATTTGTCTTACTCACTGAGTATACATGTTGGAATGGACAAAGAAAATGTATGTTTTAAAATGAGATTAAAATAATGGTTTCGGTTATTGATCTATGTTGTCATTGGTACATACATTAAACAAAATCGGTATGCAAAAACCTGTTCAATGTATCTCTTCGTAGGGGATATCTTATTCAACACTTCGGAATAATTAATATAGTGTTTGTAGACAACCTTGCACTCTGATTTCCATATACTCATATAAAACATGTATAAGCAAAATGTACGTACGAACTTAATCATATAAGAAGGCTTACTACAAGATGGTTGAATATGGCCTGACATGATTATTCAAGTTGCATGCATTGATAAGGGAGTGTTGAAAATAATGAACATAATGTTTTTCTTATAACTAACACTGATATTAAAACGTAGTGTACAGGAATGCAGTGTGCTTCAAGTTCAAAAGGCCATGACAACATACATGTATATTAATATTTTTTTCTTCCTAGACTTAATCCTGCACAAAAATAAGGAGCTAGGTTGATAATTTTGCCTCTTGTGAATAGAAATTTAAAGAAATATTATATAATAGATGCATGTCTTAATTTTGTTGAATAATTTGGTAGTTTTTAAATTTTATTGCTTGTAACATTTTAGAATGCTGAAAAAATGAAAATGTGTAAGACGGAGGTTGGACTTAGTAGTGACAGTGGAGAATATGCAAATTACACCTGATTCAGGTTTTGTCAAACTATATCAGCTGGATTTTATTCCATTTGCTTCCTCTAAAATTGAAACGGTTGACATGATCATGAGAATATCTAAAGTCTATAAATATGTATCATACATCAAATCATTGAGACTGACATAATTGTACGTCAATGTGCTAGGGGCTTTACAGTGTATACACAGTAAATATCAAAATAATGGCTTTTTCAGGCCACCGTTATGATTGTTATATACAAAGCGAATAAACATGCATTTTGTACACGGAAAATGCAGTCTTTAAAAGCCTCCAAAATAATCAGTCGATGTAGCACGGTTAATTCTTTTACTCATGCAGGCATTCCGATTTCTGGGGCACATTCTGTTTCCTAACATCGAAAGAAATAAAAAAAAAATCAATGTTCACTGGCCCAAAAAATGAAGCGTTAGAGAAAAGGAACTTCCTCGAGCGAACATCGAACCGCGCCGGCCGGCCGCACGTGCCGCACGTTCAGCCAATTTACGCACATATCCCTGCACGCCAAATGTAGTTCCAACCATGGGCGGCGATCGATCGGGGGGGGGGGGGATCCCCCTCAATAAATGTAGGGCGGGGACGATAATTGTGTTGACCCCAATAATTTTACCCAGTTTAGAATTTAGACCGATTTACCTAAATTCCACTTTCACTAAAATGGCGCATAAAAAACATAAATACGCATAATGTGTATTTGTGCGTACATATATACATCTTGGAACAGCGCCTATTAATGGTGTCAAGCCCCCCCCCCCCCACCTCCAACCTCGACTCCGCTTTTCAAAACTTCCAAGCTGCTCCCCCCCCCCCCTCCTCCCGGCCACCCCTGCACCCCCATGACCCATGTTAACAACAAATTGCCGCCGCTAGCTCCCACTGAAATTGCTTACAGTACAATGTCGCTTTTTACTGATTTAGTTCCTCATTAACCTGAACATTAATCTGACTTACAGGTCAACAACCATGAAGAACTACTTTACGTGCCTTTGTACGTGCCCTGATTCAAACCAGAAAACTCCGCACGCAACTGCGTTATTAATCGTGGACATGCATGCATAGCGCCCTCACTGGCCATATCGAGTTAATTTGTCACCGCATACCATAGAGCTATATTAAATTACCGCATACCTTCTTGGAGTTGTTGGAGATGTCTAAAAGCTAATTTCGAAAGTATTATCAGTTATGACTCATCTCAAGCAAGGAACTGTTTAAGTTTTAGCGTTGCTGAAACAGAATTATCATATAAACCGAAACGAAATGTTGCACGCCAACGTGTACACATGTAATTTATTTTCTGTTTTACGAATCCATGGGTGCGTTGGGTCACTGACCATTAAAAGCTCGCCAGGGTCGACCTTGGGTAAATGCAGACGGGTTATATGCCACGAGAGCAGGGCTAGTCGAACGCTCAAAGGCGGGGCCATCGTGATCCTCACGTGACGTGCATAACCGACTCCGAAGCCATTGACAAAACGCCATTTTCGGACTCAGTCTTACTTAAATATATACTGCTTCCCCGTCAATCGCAAGAAGTAACAACAGGCTGACCACTGGTGGTACAGGCTGACCCGAGTGAGCCCCGCGAATGACGTCACAGCTGAGCGAACGGCACGGAGCTAACCCGAGTCGACCTGGTTGAGCTACAACATAATGTTTCGAATTGTCTAGCATCCTTACATAGTTTCCCTTTCCTTGATATAACAAAACACAATGTGGCCACAATTCTTTTTTCCAGGTCTTATCACATAAACGTCAGAAGAACAGGAAGTGCAAACTAATGAAACTACTATCGCTTTCAGCTTATTTCTTTCCAATTTGACTTCCGCCTACATTCAGATCAGACGTACAGCGTACAAGTTCTCAATCAGTATTTTGAAATCGTGTTGCTTCTTGGAGAAGGCTAAGATACTGTGTTAGTAAAATGTTAACCTAAGTTCATTCGTAGTTTGTCTTTAAGGACAGGGTGCGGACTCGACAAGCAGTCTTTCTTTTCTGTTGGAAAAACCATTTCGATTTAGAAATGAAATATGAGAAATGGAGGTCATTTAAACTAGTTGATGATTTTTTTCTTCCAGATAACAGTGACAAGTTTTTGTTAAAATCTCGAATTATAGTATTATAATTAATATGCATATACGGTAAGAAAACAAACTGGTAAATTGTCATTTGCAAAAAAAATAATCACTTTGACGGAACGTAAACAAAGATTTCGGTGGGAGGTTTGAGTCTCAAAACTGCGTATTTTCTTAAATTAACACCCAGCCCGAAAATACACAGTGTGAATCCCAGATACCCTGGCTACTTAAAAATTAGAAAATCCCAAAATCGATTTTGATGTGATTTTCCACACATACATAGGCAACTTTGGACACCGATAACTCAAAACAAAGTTTTGGGGGACATTCCTCATTTAGCCTCAGCAGGTCACATATTCAGAACGCCTAATTTCTTGAAGTTGTTTCATGCATGTGGCCTACACGATTATTAATCGCTAGAGGGGCAAAACACTCGCGAAAAAACCTTTTGGGAGAAAAACGGGAAAATTCTTATGGCAACCACGTTGGTCCTTGGTTATGATGTTTTACACTCAGAGACAAAAACAAATAAGATAATGAATTCCTTTAAATGAGCAATAATAATGGTTGGCCTTAAAATAACATGTTCAATTAATTGTAATTACGCTTGGTTATTATTATTATTATTAAACATGCTTGGGATGTACAAGGAAATAGGAGATACAAATATATTCCCCTGCCACAAGGTCGTCAAAAATAAATAGACGAACTCTAAATCAGGAACTAACCCTTAAAAAAGCTCAGAATTATGGACGAAAAATAATAATGCTTACTTCAATCCGTCATGAATGCCCAGGAAAGAAAGGAAATCAGGGCTCGGGTAATGACATGTGACTGATGAGTAATCATCATTGACTTGAGGCTTCCACGATGGGCAATGCAAAGTGGTGAAATAATCTGATTGTTTTAGTAGCAAAATGTGAACTAGAAAATGGAGATCTACGGGTGGCATGCAAGGTCATTTTTAATGGGAAGGGGGTCAAAAGTTCGTGAAAAGGGCACTTGCGCATCCGTGCTGAAATGTAGACAGGTTTTTTTCTCTCCGCACATTTAATCTCCGTTAAATCAAAAGTAGGAGGGGGGGGGGGTTGGTACCAATGGGGGTGTTGTTCAAACCGGACGATAATACACACTATAGGCCTAGCGCTTTAAAGAGCGGCACAATTGCCAACAGTCGAGCAAAATTCCAGTAAGGGCACTCATAAAAGGCCCCTGGCTAAAAACCGGCCCTTTTTTTAAACAAGGCTCTCTTTACAAATATTGGGGGGGGGGGGGTTAAAAGCTGGTGAAAAGAAGGGCACTTGAGTGGAAAGGGGCAGTCTTTACGTAATGTTAAGGGTGGGGTTTAGAGGGTCTTCCCTCCCTTCCACCTTAGGCCACAACAATTTCAAAAAGTCATGCAGAAAAAATAACACCCAATGCCCATGCGTGCATTCTTGATCAAAAACTAGATCCATCCCTGGTCTCAAATTATAGTATAATAATTAATATGCATATACGGTAAGAAAACAAACAGGTTAAGTGTCATTTGCAAAAAAAAATCACTTTGACAGAACGAAAACAAAGATTTCGGTGGGAGGTTTGAGTCTTAAAACTGCGTATTTTCTTTGAATAACATCCAGCAAGAAAGCAGATAACCAAGAGGCGGGCCATAGTAGCATGTACCCCCTTTTGCCCCCGCCCTTTAGCCTTTAAGGGTGGGAAAAAATCAGCTGTTACTGTTAAAACGCAATGAATGCCGCCCCATTCATTGCGAGCCTCCAGTGTAAAAAAAACGCCAGGTTGGAGCCAAATTATCATTTTTTTTTTGGTAAAAATATTGTTTAAATAACACAGGCCAGATGTGAAAATATCATTATTTTCCTTCGTCTTGACATAATACATAAAGTTTGGCCCAAATGTTTATATTATTTTACAAGATCTTATCACAAACGTCAGACGACTACAGGAAATATCGAAATACTCTCGCTTCATAGCTGATTTTTACCATTTTGACTTCCGCCTACATTCAGATCAGACGTACGATGTGCAAGTCTCCGATCAGTTGTTTGTTCTCTGATATTTTTGACGTCGTTTGCTTTTTGGAGAAAGCCAGGATACTGAGTGAGTAGAATTAAAATTTTATTTCATTCCAAGTTTGTCTTTCAGGCGACAGGGTGCGGACTCGACAAGTGGTCTTGCATTTCTGGAACTATCTGGAATGTGACAATAAAATATGGGAATTGAAGAAGTATATGAAGAACATTTGGATTTTGTTTTTGGCATCAATGAAACTTCAAAATTTCTTGGAGACAGCAAATCTTCATTCAAACTTTATTGTATGTTTTCAAAACACATCGACATCAGTAAATCCTTTAACTCCCAGTTCTGGAATAATATAAGATATTTTGCTTCAATTGCTGAATAGTCATAAGGTAAGTTGTTGCGGTAGCACATGTGGCAAAAAAATCTCTCTTTTTTATCTGTGGCCTGAAAATAACCGGAGGGTCGTTTGGAATCTTCCTTTTTTTTCCTATTATATGCATTTCATTTTGCGAAGTTTCTTTCCTTTGTAATAAGCACCATAGACCCTATTTGTTTTATTTTGGTGACTATTAAGTAAAGAAATAAACAAGCTGATATTAAACCCGTACACTTTTGAATCGTGACATATAACCCGAGGACTATGGAGAAGTTTGGAGAAAATATACTTGTTTGACCGTGAAGTGGTGGTGGGCCGCGCCATTGGATCATCCCCCACACACTTTTTCGTGGTGAGAAACAAAACATGCAGATTTTAGGGCATTTTCGAACTCCCCCCCCCCCTGCTTTTTTAATTTCATCGGCCGGGCCATTTTTTTACAAATTATATTCATCCCCTACCCCCCCCCCCCCTCGTCCCGGCACAGATTTACCGCGCTTAGACAAAACGCTCAAACAATCCTTTCAATCAATTTTAATAGTGGCTGTTGACTGTCTTTTCATGCATCTGTAATGCACACGTAGGCTAGATACAAATCACTAGGGTAAAACACAGTCTCAAAATGGCGGATTATTGTGGACAGCCAGTTGAAGGCATATCAGAAATTTGCTTTCTTGGTCTTTTCCAATAATAATATTATTCAAAGTCCAAACCAGAATGTTCAAAACGCAACCTGTTGAAGTTGTAGTGGATATCGCATTTTTCTGAAAATTGTTCATAATCATGGACAAACTTTTTTATCACGAAACAAGATTTCGTTCATAGCACACTTTTTTTCAGAAGTTAGTCAATATCGACTGATCGTCGAAAATCAACTTCATTTCTCGATTTCTTTCAAATGGCTGCAATCCAGTAGAAATAATTTCACGGGGTATTTGGTACAAATACGATCAATAAAAAAATATGTTTTATGTAAATTCGGTAGGTTACTGTTGGGATAAATGAAAATGATCCTATTTTCCTTTTAATATGATCAGTAATACCGATAACTGCATAGATTGTCAGGTCGACCTATAACGTAGGGGTCAAACTAAATAAAATAGTAAATCGAATGCGTATCGCCAACGTCTCCGAACTGCGTGTCCTTGTAAAGCGATGGGGGGGGGGGGGGCGGAAGTTAAAGTTGAGGGGCGCCCAATTTCTGGACACCATCTTCCCATGAGGGCGCTGTTCAAAACCGAAATCGTGGTCAATATTAGACAATACCGCTATTCGCTTTCCACAGGACGATAAGATAAACAGTCAATCTCCAAATAAAAAGTTTCAGAGACGACTAAACAGAAAAAAGGGGGAAAAGGGCATTTTTAAAGTGTCTTCATTGATATATTGTGTTAACTTATATCCCTGTGCTTTTCTACTGTTTTCTGCCAAATTTCAAGTGGGTGAACGGAGACTGGGGAAGGGTGACGACTTTTTATTTTCATCCAAACCCAGTTGAGATTAAACTTTTTCATTCCATGGTCGACTTGACCAACGTGGCGCACTTCGATTTTTCACATGCAGTGTCTAGCTTGAGCAAAGTTTTTAATTGGAATTTCACAGAAAGTGAAATTTCATCAAGTTCTAAAGACTCCCTTTCATAACTCGCGAGCTTATGTACCCGTTGCAAAACTAGCAGAGAAATTTATCTCGGCGTGATTTTCCGATAGTATAGTGAGTGCACAGTGAACCTTTGAAAATGCCCCTCCCCCCCCCCCCCCAACAAAAAAAAATAAGAAACTAACTTTCTGACAAACTTGTATTGGGGTACGCTATGTTAGTAGAGATAATAATGGTTTGTCAGATTCATCAACTTTAAAGAAATTATTGAATGTTAAGTTGGAATTTTCCAAGATTTAGTCAAGTGCGTCACGTTAGGTACGGACGGTTAGGGAACTCTTCCAGCCGACTTTTTTGTGCCTAGTTTCCGGACTCCACCGTTTTTAAAACTGTTCACAGAGGCAATGATGTATAAAAATTCTTCACTTAAAGACTGAATGAAGTTGAAGTTTGACAAAGAAGTTTAACAATTATTGACGAAAGTCAGGGTAAACTGTCCAAGTGTGCCACACCATGATGCATACATCATAGCACCTATGGAGCTTGTTAATGTGCATGCAAGCATAGGCGTGGGCGGTGCGTGTTGCGTAGTACAGTCTAGTCACTTGGTCAATTCAGCGAAGTGGTCATTCGGCGTAGTGGTAAATAGGCGAAGTGGCAATTGTGCGAAGTGGCCGACACCCGACTAAGAGTCGTTCGCACATTCGCAACCAACCAGTAGTTGGTAACCGCTCCTCCGGCTTCGCGAACTTGCCCCAACTTCCAGGCTGTTCACACACGAAATCCGGCCATTGCAGGGGCGTAAATCCCGTGGGGGATGAAGGGCGGATCGCGGAGGGGGGGGGGGGGACGGGGGACGGGGGGGGGGGGGCAACATGGGGTAGGGGTATATATCCCCCATTTTATGACCAGAGGGATGGGCTATTAAATCATCCCCCACTTTTTCGCGATGAGAAACCAAAAAAGCTGATTTTGAGGTATTTTTCGAACATCCAAACAACCAAAATGTATTCAAAAACACTGAAAAGTAGAGAAACACAATACTTGTCATGAATTTAAAGCATGAGTATATATTGAAGCGTTTTCAGGGGTTCAGTTTTATTCAGTGGACACAAATGACACTTCTAATTCTTTCCTCCAAACATCCAAACAATGAACACACTTTATCAGTATTACTTGTGATTTACCTTTATCTGCACTATACATCTAATCGCAACGTGGAGCCTGGGGTGTGTACACACGGAGCTGGCCTTTCAGAACAACCTTCACAACCAAGATCTGCACAGCAACTAACCGCGCGTGCGCACGCACTTTACGCGCCAATTTCACGCTGACTTGCGCTGACCCCAAACTCCACTAAAAGTCAACAGCGCCACCTATACTGGATTCTGCAAACTCTACAATATTAATATACATCTGTATCCCGAGGAGCGCCCCCTAGTGTAATGTGGTGTCCAGCCCCAGCGCCACAACCCCCCAACCCCCACCACTTTTCGATTTTCCATGGCCGGGCAATTATTGGATTTTGGTCATCTCCCATCCCCCCTTTCGCCGGCACAGATTTACGCCACTTGGTCATTGTGTCTATTGGGAAGCATGTGTGTTTGTTGTATGTGGACAAATTCCTCAACTTACACGGAGGCTTTTACAATAAACTTTTTTATTACTATATAGATTACCTCATTAGCGTAGAGAGACCATATACATTCTGGACATTTTTGGTATTTTTTTATTTTTCATTTCAGTTGAAAATGGATTCGTTTTCCGTGTCCTGGATGTTGTTCCTAGCTGGTGTTCTTATCGGAACTTGTCAATCATCTACCTGTCATGCGCAGTGTGACTACGACCACGTGACAGCAAAGGCCGACTGCTCCTCCCGAAATTTGAACTGTATCCCGGTCAACTACCCAGACTCTCTCGTCATGGATCTCAGCCACAACGCCATATCGGTGCTGGAACCAGACGACTTCAACGGGACGTTCACGAAGTTGGTTGAGCTGTACCTTGACTACAACAACATATCTGATGTGACGTCACTGCTGCAGTCAACCAGGTTGGGAAGCCTGGAGAAACTATCGGTGGACCATAACACCGTTTCGAACTTGCCTTCTTCTTGTTCGCTTACTTCTCTCGAAGAGATGTCACTGGACTACAACTCACTCGATTACTTATACGGAATTCCCCATTGTAACAATTTAAAGAGCTTTTCAGCTGATTCAAATGAAATACAAAATGTTGATGTGTTTTCATTTTCCTTCAATCAATTACCCACCTCCCTCTCATTTATCAGCCTGCGGTTCAACGGGATAGGAGGTTTCTCTTGGTACGCACGTCTAATGTCCAGCGCCAATGTGACCTTTTTGCTCGATCACAATGAAATCACACAAGTCTATCTAAGAGTGCGTGGTTTTGGTTCCTATTTAGGCCTACTCTCTCTTAGTAACAACAAACTTCAAGGCATTGGAGTCCCACTTCCTGCTAAATTCGTCATAGCCAGCAATGGATTACGTGCATTTAGTGGATTCAATTTCTTTGACAGTGGAGAAACCTTAATGGAGGAGCTAGACATAAGCAACAACTCGTTTGATTCCTTGATACAACCAGAATGGGCAGAAGGTCTTCAGATCCTATACGCTGATGACAACATACTGGCCAACCTGTCCTCTACAACCCTACAAGGATTCATCAACCTGACGGAGCTCCATCTAGCAAATAATCGACTCTTGTTCATCTCATCAACAGCTCTGAGTCAACTCACGAAACTACGGTCTCTGTATATTGATGGCAACGCCCTGACATCATTGTTTGGTGGAATATTCCTCAACCAAGCTGACCTGGTGGAGCTTTCAATCGCTAGCAACCAACTCTCCGTGCTACATCAGGATTACTTTTTCGGTCTGGGCTCGCTGGAACGTTTGTATCTCGCTGGGAATCGACTAGTTTACGTTCAATCGGAGATGTTCGGGCAGATGCTTGGCCTCACCATGGTGGACTTCTCTCAAAACAAACTTGAAGTCTTTGAAATCAAAAATTGTGGCATCCTCAGCAACTTAAAGAGCATCCTGTTAGCTCACAATTCCATTCATGACATCAGTTACATACTTGGTCACTGCGATAACTTTGAAGTCCTGGACTTGAGTTTCAATCAAATCAGAGTGGTTCCTGGTGACTCTCTTACTGTAGGGGGAAGAAGCAGAGCACTATCCAGACTTGAGCTTGAAGGCAACCCGCTCCAGTGTGACTGCCGGTTGACGGGCCTACGTGACTGGCTTCTCAACAATCCCCCGTCTGTTCTCCCTCGATGTCAAGGTCCACCGCAGAACTCAGGAGCAGTGGTTACAGACTTAGACATACCTGATTTCATCTGTGATCCTCCAAAGGCCGTGAGTAAAGTGAACCATCTTAACGTGATAGTCGGTCAGGCAGCGACTCTCTCATGCACAGCGACTGGTATACCCATTCCCAACATAACATGGCTGAACCCCAACGGTACGGTGATACCAGACAAATGGCAGGACAGATTTTTCATATTAAGAGACGTGACTTTACACATCATTTCAGTTGAGCTATCTGATCGAGGAATGTACACGTGTTTGGTCCAAAACATCCTGGGTGAATTTGACAGAGCTGTGGTCAATCTGACTGTTTCCGCAGAACTGAAATCAACACACGCTGGCGTCTCTTTGGCTGCGGCTGTTCTCCCCACCATGTTTATCACCCTTATTGTCACACTCGCTGTCGTTGCCTTGGTGATTTGTCTTCGTCGTCGTTATAGGAAGAAAGATCTTTCTACCTCGGCAGTGGAAGGGGTCAGGGGTGGTTCAAGGCTTTCGGTTGGTTTCCGTAAAACTGTATCTACCAGATCAGACGGAGGCTACGTCAACGAACCCATCGAGGGTGAGTACATGACACCAACCTGTAAGGAGGACACAGGGGAGGAATACGAGGTACCATCTACGAGATACCAGAGGCACCTCAACGTCATCCCATCAGCAGAGATGGACGATGCCGACGTCTACGAACCAGTCAACATCGGTGGCGAAACATAAGAAGTTGACAAACCTACAGTTTTCGAACTTTGGAGGAAAACCCAAAACAATAATCTGAGGAAACCAGAATAACGTAGGGACTGAAAAATCTAATCACTTGTGGACCTGGGCAGAAAACGAACCCAGGCCATTTAGGGGTGGAGGGCAAGGAAAGAACCCAACCAGAGGGACGAATATCACCTTGAATATTCGTATAGAAATTGTCTTCGAATGTCCTGCAGTCTAGTCGAATATTTCACTTCGTTAGTCACTCTTATAACATTGTAAAACTGCAAAATCTACAATTTCATAGAGCTGCTTAAGCACAAAACTTGCTTAAGCACGAAAAACACATTGCTTAGTAAAATTAGGTTACCTGCCAAAACTCCATGTGATGTACATTGCTTGTGACTGGTATTTAACTGTTGTTTACTTAGCTTAACTATCGCATGAAGTTTTAGCCGGTAACATGATTTTATTAAGCAAGACGTTTTTGTGGTTAAGCAAATTCTGTGCTTAGCAGCTCTATGAAATTGGCCCCAGAACGCTTGACGCAATTGCAATCTAAACATAAACGTTTAAAGTAAGACAAGTTAAGTGGTTCTAAAAAGTGTCGTTCACGAAAAGTGTACAATATTAACGAAATGTTTACACTTTGCTTCCACGTAAGTTAACTTTCAGTTACAAGCAGCTGCTGCCCTTGAAGCTTAGTTTTGGCTGCATGGATATCTGAATATGAATTGAATATGAATCTGACACACAATTTATTGATGCTATTTACAACAATAAATGCCGTCTCTTCCCTCAAACGTGTTAAAATGTTTTTTGTTTTTTTAATGATGTGTTTACATTACTTGTGCGTTAAAACGTTAAACGCTAGGTTTCTCACTAAGACTGAATTTCGGGAAGGCTACATTGTTACATTCTAGTTTGATTTATTATGTCGACTTTGTAAATACGAAGCCATAATTTAAAGAAAAGAATAGTTTAATTTTTAGTTAAAAAAGCCTGTTCAACGAGAGTGGATTTTTTTACAAGTAAAGTGTTTGAGCCTGAGTTGTCCATTTTGACCGTTGTTAGCGTGATCATCCCATGTTTATATGGAATAGGCACGGGAGGTCAGACAAAATGTATACCCGAATGTAAATTATGACAATGTTTGATTTATACAGCGTCGGTCAAGCGCACAATAACAAGACAAGGAAAACCTATTAAAGCTGGGCCCAGAGCACACAAAAACATATATTCATTGTGGTTCAGAATGGCTTATCACTGGAAGTCTATTTTCATGCACGTGGCCTACCCAATGGCCGAATAGAGCCCATTTATTGGCGTTATTTAATAGAGGCACGTGATCCCTCGTGATTTAAAAAAAAGTACATGTACCAATTGTTATGCTCGTTTTTTTAATATTGTTTAATAAGTATTTGCATTCGTTTTTAATTAATCGTTGATTATTCTTTATGTGTTCTTGTTTTACTTGAATCTTCTCAAACGTCATAACTTGATTAAGGAATATATGGTTGTTTTTATATTTTCTAATTTTTTTTACATTTTTTCCGTACTGAAGTCACTCTGTTTGTTTATACATGCACCTGAACTTTTTATTTCGGTTTTTGTTTATCCTTTTTAGCGCTCTGTTTTAGTTACGTTATTTTACGAAAGAGTGTTGATTTGTTTTTGTTGCTGGTCTTTTTTGTCTTTTCTAAGATTTTGCTTTTTCTTTGTGTTAAGTGCATATCACTTCATTGTTTTTTCCTTTCCTTTTGTAAAATTCATATTATTAGTTTATGTTAATGCAGGGCCCTAGTAAAAACCAGCTTTTTGCTACTTGGGTTTACAGTGGATAAAAATAGGTATAAATAAATAAATCCTATTTCAAACTTTTGGGCCAAGGTCAGACTTAAGCAAGTCTAATTCACAGTCAGCGAGTGGACTATAGGCTGCCCTGTCTTGGTTCAGCAATAAACACGTATAATACAATGGAATGATTTGTCTTACTCACTGAGTATACATGTTGGAATGGACAAAGAAAATGTATGTTTTAAAATGAGATTAAAATAATGGTTTCAGTTATTGATCTATGTTGTCATTGGTACATACATTGAACAAAATCGGTATCCTAAAACCTGTTCAATGTATCTCTTCTTAGGGGATATCTTATTCAACACTTCGGAATAATTAATATAATGTTTGTTAACAACCTTGCACTCTGATTTCCATATACTCATATAAAACATGTATAAGCAAAATGTAAGTACGAACTTAATCGTATAAGAAGGCTTACTACAAAATGGTTGAATATGGCCTGACATGATTATTCAAGTTGCATGCATTGATAAGGGAGTGTTGAAAATAATGAACATAATGTTTTTTTTATAACTAACACTGATATTAAAACGTAGTGTACAGAAATGCAGTATGCTTCAAGTTCAAAAGGGCATGACAACATACATGTATATTAATATTTTTTTCTTCCTAGACTTAATCCTGCACAAAATAAGGAGCTAGGTTGATAATTTTGCCTCTTGTGAATAGAAATTTAAAGAAATATTATATAATAGATGCACGTCTTAATTTTGTTGAATAATCTGGTAGTTTTTGAATTCTATTGCTTGTAATGTTTTAGAATGCTGAAAAATTGAAATGTTTAAAACGGAGGTTGGACTTAGTAGTGACAGTGGAGAATATGCAAATTACACCTGATTCAGGTTTTGTCAAACTATATCAGCTGGATTTTATTCCATTTGCTTCCTCTAAAATTAAAACGGTTGACATGATCATGAGAATATCTAAAGTCTATAAATATGTATCATACATCAAATCATTGAGACTGACATAATTGTACGTCAATGTGCTAGGGGCTTTACAGTGTATACACAGTAAATATCAAAATAATGGCTTTTTTCAGGCCACCGTTATGATTGTTATATACAAAGCGAATAAACATGCATTTTGTACACGGAAAATGCAGTCTTTAAAAGCCTCCAAAATAATCAGTCGATGTAGCACGGTTAATTCTTTTACTCATGCAGGCATTCCGATTTCTGGGGCACATTCTGTTTCCTAACATCGAAAGAAATAAAAAAAAAAATCGATGTTCACTGGCCCAAAAAATGAAGCGTTAGAGAAAAGGAACTTCCTCGAGCGAACATCGAACCGCGCCGGCCGGCCGCACGTGCCGCAAGTTCAGCCAATTTACGCACATATCCCTGGGCGCCAAATATAGCTCCAACCATGGGCGGCGATCGATCGGGGGGGGGGGGGGATCCCCCCCTCAATAAATGTAGGGCGGGGACGATAATTGCGTTGACCCCAATAATTTAACCCAGTGCGTTTAGAATTTAGACCAATTTACCTAAATTCCACTTTCACTGAAATGGCGCATAAAAAACATAAATACGCATAATGTGTATTTGTGCGTACATATATACATCTTGGAACAGCGCCTATTAATGGTGTCAAGCCCCCCCCCCCCACCTCCAACCTCGACTCCGCTTTTCAAAACTTCCAAGCTGCTCCCCCCTCCCCCGGCCACCCCCGCACCCCCATGACCCATGTTGACAACAAATTGCCGCCGCTAGCTCTCACTGAAATTGCTTACAGTACAATGTCGCTTTTCATTGATTTAGTTCCTCATTAACATGAACATTAATCTGACTTACAGGTCAACATCCATGAAGAACTACTTTACGTGCCTTTGTACGTGCCCTGATTCAAACAAGAAAACTCCGCACGCAACTGCGTTATTAATCGTGGACATGCATGCCTAGCGCCCTCAGGTGGCCATATCGAGTTAATTTGTCAACGCATACCATAGAGCTATATTAAATTACCGCATACCTTCTTGGAGTTGTTGGAGATGTCTAAAAGCTAATTTCGAAAGTATAATCAGTTATCACTCATCTCAAGCAAGGAACTGTTTTAGTTTCAGCGTTGCTGAAACAGAATTATCATATAAACCGAAACGAAATGTTGCACGCCAACGTGTACACATGTAATTTATTTTCTTTTTTACGAGTCCATGGGTGCGTTGGATCACTGACCATTTATAGCTCGCCAGGGTCGACCTTGGGTAAATGCAGACGGGTTATATGCCACGAGAGCAGGGCTAGTCGAACGCTCAAAGGCGGGCCATCGTGATCCTCACGTGACGTGCATAACCGACGTTGAAGCCGTTGACAAAACGCCATTTTTGGACTCAGTCTTACTTAACTATATACTGCTTCCCCGTCATTCGCAAGAAGTAACAACAGGCTGACCACTGGTGGTACAGGCTGACCCGAGTGAGCCCCGAGAATGACGTCACAGCTAAGCGAACGGCACGGAGCTAACCCGAGTCGACCTGGTTGAGCTACAACATAATGTTTCGAGTTTTCTAGCATCCTTATATAGTTTCTCTTTCCTTGACATAACAAAACACAATTGGCCACAATTCTTTTTACCGGGTCTTATTACATAAACGTCAGAAGAACAGGAAGTGCAAACTAGTGAAACTACTATCGCTTTCAGCTTATTTCTTTCCACTTTGACTTCCGCCTACATTCAGATCAGACGTACAGCGTACAAGTTCTCAGATAATTTGAAATCGTGTTGCTTCTTGGAGAAAGCCAAGATACTCTGTGAGTAAAATGTTAACCTAATTAAGTTCATTCGTAGTTTAGAAATGAAATATGAGAAATGCAGAGCTACGATTATTTGGGAGATTTTTAAAATGTTGTTGGCAATCAGATACTTTACAAATTCACTCAGGCATCGTAATGAATAATGCAAATCTTCATTCAAAACTTTCAAACCCACACTATTTCAGCAAAACGATATTGTTTTGTGTGAACGTTTTTCAACAGATGTTTTCAAAGAACAATTAGCCTACATCAATCCCCTAATGAAACTGATTGTAGTCATGGACTTATATCAGAAATGTTCCTATTGTGAAATAATCAAATATGGTCAAATGTTCAAACGTTAGGAAATATTTTGAAAAATAAAAGCAATGAAAAGTATTTTTATTTGAACAACTAGGCTTTTTTCTCTTTTTACATCATTTAAACTATGTCTTTACGTATTTAAACTATGTCTTTACGTATCTATTCTTTTAAAAGTACATATAAATTTTTACTCTTTTTATTTGGCGTCATTCCAACTGTAACTTACATTTAAAAAAGACAGATTTTGTTTAAGTTTTTTATAATGGCATCAAAATCACACGCAGTTAAGAATAAAGACAGGCCTATACTAACTCTGAAGTCATTCAGTAGTTTTACTTTGGCTTCTGTTTTAGAATACAAAATGTTTATTCCTTGCATACACAATTCAATTTAAAACAAATCCAACGGTTCTTCTTGTAAGTGCTCATTTTTTCCATTTTCATTTCAGTTGAAAATGGCTATGTTTGCCATGGCCTGGGTTCTGTTCCTCGCTGGTGATCTTATCGGAACTTGTCAATCGTCTACCTGTCATGTGCAGTGTGATTACGACCACGTGACAGCGAGGGCTGACTGCTCCTCCCGTAATCTGAACTGTATCCCCGCCAACTACCCAGACTCCCTCGTCATGGATCTCAGTCACAACGCCATATCGGTGCTGGAACCAGACGAATTCAACGGGACGTTCACGAGGTTGGTTGAGCTGTACTTTGACTACAACGACATATCTGATGTGACGTCCCTGCTGCAGTCAACCGGGATGGGGAGCCTGAAGAAACTATCGCTGGACCATAACATCGTTTCGAACTTGCCTTCTTCTTGTTCGCTTACTTCTCTCGAAGAGATGTCACTGGACTACAACTCACTCCATCACTTAAGCGTGATCCCATCTTGTAACAATTTAAGAAGATTTGATGCTAATTCAAATCAAATACAAAGTGTTGAGGTGTCGTCATCATCTTCATGGTTCTGGTTCGATTCAATTCGCACTTCCCTCTCATTTATCAGCCTGCGGTTCAACAGAATAAAGGGTTTCCGTTGGTCCCTACGTCATCCAGGTAGGTCCAGCACCAACGTGACCTTTTTACTAGATCACAATGAAATCACACATGTCGAACTCACGGTGCGTGGTTCGGGTTCCCATCATGGCCTACTCTCTCTTAGTAACAACATACTTCAAGACATTGAAGCCACACTTCCTACTAAGCTCATGGTAGACAGCAATGGATTACGTGAATTTAGTGGATTCGATTTCTTTGACCGTGGAGAAACCTTACTGGAGGAGCTAGACATTAGGAACAACTCGTTTAATTCCTTGATACAACCAGATTGGGCTCAAGGTCTTCAGATCTTATACGCTGATGACAACATACTGGCCAACCTGTCCTCTACAACCCTACACGGATTCATTGACCTGACGGAGTTCCATCTCGCAAATAATCGACTCGTGTTCATCTCATCAACAGCTCTGAGTCAACTCACTAAGCTACGGTCTATGTATCTCGATGGCAACGCCCTGACGTCATTGTTTGGTGGCATATTTCTCAACCAAGCTGAACTAGTGCAGCTTTCCATTACAAACAACAAATTCTCCGAGTTATATCCGGATTACTTTCTCGGTCTGGACTCGCTGGAACGGCTGTATCTCGCCGGGAATCGACTGGTTTACGTCCAGCCAGAGATGTTCCGGCAGATGCCTGGCCTTATTACGATGGACTTCTCTAAAAACAAACTTAAAGTCTTTGATATCACAAATTGTAGCCTCCTCAGCAACTTACAGAACATCCTGCTAGCTCACAATTCCATTCATGACATCAGTTACATAATTGGTCATTGCCATGACTTGGTAGTCCTGGACTTGAGTTTCAATCAGATCCAAGTAGTCCCTGGTGACTCTCTTACTGGGGGTCACAGAGCGCCATCCAGACTTGAGCTTGAAGGCAACCCGCTCCAGTGTGACTGCCGGTTGACGGGTCTACGTGACTGGCTTCGCAACAACCCCCCGTCTGTTCTCCCTCGATGTCAAGGTCCACCGCAGAACTCAGGAGCAGAGGTTTCAGACTTAGACATACCTGATTTTATCTGTGATCCTCCAAAGGCCGTGACTAACGCGAACCATCTTAACGTGATAGTCGGTCAGACAGCGACTCTCTTATGCACAGCGACCGGCATACCCATCCCCGACATTACATGGTTGAACCCCAACGGTACGGTGATACCAGACAAATGGCAGGACAGATATTTCTTTTCAAGAGGCATGAATTTACACATCATTTCGGTTGATCTATATGATCAAGGAATGTACACGTGTTTGGTCCAAAATATCCTGGGTGAAAGTGACATAGCTGTGGTCAATCTGACTGTGACCGAAGAACTGAGAGCAACACCCACTGTGACCGAAGAACTGACAGCAACACCCACTGGCGTCTCTTTCGCTGCGACTGTTCTCCCCACGATGTTTATCACCCTAATTGTCACACTCTCTGTAGACGCCTTGGTGATTTGTCTCCGTCGTCGTTATAAGAAGAAAGATCTTTCTACCTCGGCAGCGAAAGGGGTTAGTGCTGGTTCAGGGCTTACGGTTGGTTTCCGTAAATCTCGTGTACCTATCAGATCACACGAAGGATACCTCGACAAAACCGTCGATGGAGACTATATGACACCAACCCCCAAGGAGGACACGGGGGAGGAATACGAGGTACCAACTGTAAAAACAGCTAAATATCCTTCTGGGAGACACCAGAGGCACCTCAAGGTCATCCCATCAGTAGAGATAGACGATGCTCACTTGTACGAACCAGTAGATCGCGATGAAGAAATAAGATGTTGAACAAAATGACAGGTGGAGTAAACAAACGAAATTGAGGTTGAAAAAGGTATAGATTTGGGTAAAAGTGTTCAGACCCAATGAAAGAAACATTTAGCGTGTGTTAATCAAAACATGGATTTTGTCTTACCGGTGTAGCGTGAATATCCGACTCCATGAAATGTGGACTCATTGGTAGTACTGCGCACGCGTGAGTACGATACCATGCTATTTTTAGGATCGTTTCGGGAGAGTGACTTGTCACGTGCGAGGGATTAACCAATAATTGGGAAAAAGGGGTCCGATTTTCATAGGAGTCGGATTTTCATGTGACACCGGCACCGTTTACCTCTCTAGGTTTCCATCTGCTGAGATCCTCGTAATCACTCTCTAAGGTAAAACATAAAGATAAAACCACGATTTATTTAGTATAACCACGGCGCTCCTTTTTCCGAACAGAGGGATGATTGTAGGACTATACTAAATGATGATATTAATAATAATCTTCCTGGCTGGAAAACCGAAGAACGCTTGACGCCTTTACAACCTGAACATAAACGTTTATATATTATGTAAGACAAGATGTTTTTGGTGTTCCTAAACAGCAACGTTCGTGAGAGGTTACAATATCGACGGAATGTTTTAAATTCGTTTTCCTGAAAGTTAAGTTTCTGTCACAAAGCAGCTGGAAAACTTAAACTAGCTGTGCGAGGTTTGTTGGGTTTTTTGAGTGCATAGATATCAGAATAATGAATCTGACTCATTTTATCTTACGCCTTGTACTACAAGTAAATGGCGTCTCTCGCCTTCAACGTGTTATATTAGCATTTGTTGCTTTTTAATGTATTCAGAAGTCAAACACTAGGCTTTCACAGTGTAAAATGAATTTCGGGAAGACTACATTCGCTGTACATACTTTCATTCATCGTGTGGACTAGGCCATCATTCAGTGACAATCGGAATACACACAATTTGCATAATTATAGTAAATCAAAAATCGTGCAAGGAGAGTGGATTTTTACAAGCAAATTTTAAAGCCTAAATTGTACACTTTGACAGTGAGTAACTTGTTCCTTCCATTTTTAATACATGCACAAAAATATGTTAACCCAAATGTATATATTAGCAACATAATTTTGAATTGTGTTTCCATATAATCATGTCAAACCACACTGTAAACACGTTGGGCAAAATGGGTGATATTTAGACCAACGTTGGTCAACATATCAACGGGTTAATCTCTTGGGCAAATTTTTCCCAAATGTTGAAAAAATGTTACCCAAATTGGGCAATTTCAAACCAATGTTGGGTAAAATTATATTGCCCAACAGTGTTTTGCCCATTATTTTTTACAGTGCGAATGTGTTAGCCAAATAATCTTGAAATGTGATTTCCATATAATCATATCAAAACAAATATATATAAGCAAAATAAACTTGCATTGTGATTTCCATATAATCATATCAAAACAAATGTATACAAGCAAAATAATCTTGACTTGTGATTTCTATTTAATCATTTCAAACCCAATGTATATTAGTAAATTAATCTTGAATTGTGATTTCTATATAATCATATCAAACCAAATGTATATTAGCAAAATAATTATGAATTTTGATTTCTATAAAATCAAATCAACCCAAATATATATTAGCAAAATAATATTGAATTGTGTTTCAATATAATCATATAAAATGTATGTTAGCCAAATAATCTTGAATTGTGATTTCCATATAATCATATCAAAACAAGTGTATATTAGCAAAATAATATTGAATTGTGATTTCCATATAATCATATCAACCCAAATGTATATATTAGCAAAATAATTTTGAATTGCGCTTCAATATAATCATATCAACCCAAATGTATTTTAGCCAAATAATCTGGAATTGTGACTTCCATATAATCATATCAAAACAAATGTATAGTAGCAAAATATTATTGAAATTTGATTTCCATATAATCGTATCAAAACAAATATATATTAGCAAAATAATCTTGACTTGTGATCTCTAAATAATCATATCAAACCAAATGTATATTAGTAAAATAATCTGAAATTGGGATTTTTATATCAAACAAAACTTATTTAATAGCAACATGTTTACACGAACATATGTTAGCAAATGTTAGTACGATTGTTTGCACTGCGGGAATCTTTGATGTAGTGATTTTGTTCAACATGGATATGGATACGCATGCGTAGAACTCTTGTGTATTCATTGTTAATGAATTAACATAACAAAAGACACCTCCAAGATGGCTGCTGAATGCAATCGATCTATGGGCGAGCTTAATCATTGGTGTAATTATAAATGTCTCATGTGATTTTTTTACAGGGGCAGTAGTACTTAGATAAATAAAATAACGAACATTGATTTTAAAACGTAGTTGTACAGGAATTCGGTATATTCTTCAAGTTTAACTGGACATGACACCATTATATGCACAATTTCTCTCTCCTGCAAATGAGTCTTGGACAGGGTTTGTATGGAAATTAAGAGAACTTTCACTGCAGGTGTTTAGATCAGCGGCTTGTTTAATTGTTGTATAGGTGTAATAGTTTTGTCGAGACAGGGCATGAGTGTTGTACGTTAATGCGCTGGGGCCTTTAAATACTGTGTGTTATTGTACACAATAAATCCCAAATAATGCTCTTTCCAAGCCACAGTTATGTTATATAATCACAAAACGTTACAGAATAAACAAGTACTTTCAACACGGAAAATGCAGCCTTCGAAAACCTTATATGGGTCTGGGGTAAATAAATTTGCTTTTGTAACTTGTATTTTCTCTATGGGGAAAAACTGCTGTAATATACAGTGTTTCGTCTAAAGGCGACAATTTCTGTCAAGCAGACCTATATTTTTCATTCTGCCATACATATCAACATTTTTTTCAAGAACAGCTTAACCCTGAAAATTTGACCTACACTTAAGTCATCGTAATTCCCCCAAAAGCCATGTTGTCATTAATATTTTTTTAATAACTGCATTCCTCACTCAGTGGCAGTGCCAGACTCTAAAATTGGGGGGGGGGGGGGGAATTTGGGGGAATACAAAGACGTAGGCTGCACACTATAAGTACCATAGTCCCAATGTTTATAATGCTTTCATTGGCCCAAAACGGGTCCACATGTTATAGATCTTAACAGCTAAGAAAATAAACATACTTAATATATTTGTGGTGGGAGAAAACGGGGGGGGGGCCTCTGGGGAATGTCCCCCCCCCCCCCAAGTAGCACAACCGTTCATATTACTCGAGAATTATTCCTCCTTTCTTATGCAGATCGTAAAAGCTCGTGATATGTAAAGGGATAGACAACGATACTCACTGGCAAAAAGACATTCGCAGAACAGACATTTAGCAAAGCACTGTAGACAATATTTTTGAACTGTTACCAACACTTGAAAGATACTTTCAAAACTACATAAAATCGGCAATGTGTATAGTTTAAGTACTGCACTTTTTCCCCAACTTGTTAATGACTAAGTTTCATCTGTTTTATCGTATTTCTCCCATCAGCGTAACTAGGGTCAAACTTCTGGGTGTTCATTAATTTCCCATGGGGGCGGGGCACTCAAGGGGGCGGGGCGGGAGGGGTCTGTTAGCCGTGGGATTACTACGATCTGTGTGCTTTTTCCACTGAAATGGGGGTGTGCAAAATCGTGATAAAGAAATAGCCCTTTTAACATTGAAATCTGAAAACTTTCTTATTTCTACAAACGTTGTTCAAGCTTTTGTGCTATCCAAAATGTGTACATAAGTCCACTATCGACGGACAACTCTAGATAAGAATATGGTTTGATACGCAATGAATCCTGCGCGCGACCTCGTGTGTGAATGCACTTATCGAGTAGCCGCTTCAAAAGACACCCCAATAATTCACCCCCCCCCCAAAAAAAAAAAAACACGAATTGTTTCTTCTTCTTTTTGGAAACGCATTTGAACTTTTCATTTTTATTCCTTGCAAAGAAGCGTTAAAAGTCTCATAAATACTCCGTAGTCGTTAAATCTGTCAGTATAACATGACGGGGTTTTAGTTTTTATTTTTTTTTTTTTGGGGTGTGCCAAATACATAAACATTATGAAACACAAACTAGTTTGGTATATTCGCAGTATCATAATCGGGTGCCTGGCTCAAAGAGTGGGCTGTAACGTTATTAATAACTAGGAACTCGACAGGCATATTCAACAGGTGATCGATCACGATTGGTAGCTTGACATGCTCGAATCGGGTCGCGCTGTATGTGATGCGTACGTGTACACATAAGTCGGCTCATCACCCGCGATGTGTATATAGCTTCTGTGCACAAGGAAATGAGATACGTCCCAACGTTGGTGGCGTGTTTCTGTCGGTGGGACCACCACCCACCCCGTCTTCTCCCCCCCCCCCCCCCCCCCCGGACGAACTCCAAATCAGGAACTGATTCTTAAAAAAAAAGAAGCTTTGAATAAAAAATGACGCACTAATCCGTACCTTAACTCGTCATTAATGCCGAGGAAAGAAGAAAAATTAGGTCACGAGAAACAACATTTGACTGATTAGGAAATCAAACTTGATTTCCGGGTCTCATGACGGGCAATGCAGAATGGTGAAATTGTCAGATTGATTGAAGTAGCAAATTTTGAACTGCAAAATGTCTATCGTAGTCGTAGATCTACGGGTCGGGTTTAGAAGGTCTTAACACCCCCCCCCCCCACCTCCCCCCACCCTGCATCCCCGGGCCGCAAAACAAGTAAAATCCCTCCGGCAGCCGAAGTCCCTCTTTGGAGCTAACTACTCATCATTCAATATATAGACATAGGCATTTGCCCGTGGTCCCCCAGTAGTGGAGGGGGACTTCTTAGAACGGTTTGACCTTGGGCATAGAAATATGTAAAGGTCACATAAATATGGAAATATGAAAATATGTAGATATAAATATGAATTAATGAAGTTATGAAATTCTGGGCACAGTTTGACCTAATGAATGGATGGGATGAATAGGGAATAGGTGTGGGTATAAGGAACCGGGTACAGTTTAACCTATTCTATGGGAAAGATTGCATAAGGTATGGAAAAAAAAATATATATATATTTTTATGGTACATTTGGATCTTAGCCCGAATATGAGTTTCATACGTTAGTCCCTGTGAACGACCAGCTGGTCGGATCTTTAATCCCCCAACAATAGACGGGAGAGGGCGCGTGCCAAGTCAGCGCACTAGTATTGTTACGAAGTTAATCCGATCGATACAAATAGTAATTGGATTTCCGAATGCTCGAAAGCAGAAAGCAGCGATTGATGGCAAAAATGAATGTTGCGTTGATCAGACTGAAACGAGTACGATTGTCTATTTGAAGAATTATTTTAAAGTCATTTGTATTGGGTTTATGGGTATTGTGCACGTTGCGTTTTCCAAGTTATAAACAAACACTCACCGCAGCATACTTGCAAGGTACAACCTGTGTCGGCCAGGGGGGTATATGATAAATCCACGATCCATAATCCATGCGTCTGTACGGAGACCGGTGGTCGATCACCCCTCGATGATAGCACCGATCCTGGAGCAAATAAATAACTCCGTCCGTGCGCCTATATTCCTCTTGTTAATCGATACAATACCAATTACACTCTTCTACACTGCCACCAGAATCATCCAAGTAAAAATATATGTCTGTGCGCGGTGATCGTAGAAAAGGGAAGGTTTTGGCATCAGCCAGAGCAAATGCTAGTACACATGTACACTACTGTATACATTACGGCCGTCCGATCAGATAGCGCTCAAGTTTTCTTAATCCGTGACGGCTAAATTATCGATTAGGCTCTATAGTCAGCAGATGCGCGTACAATAAGGAATGGATTCAGTGGTTTAAAGCGCATTACAGCCATAACAAAACGTGCGGGCATGTGGTTTTTAAAGGGAACTATGGCCTGGACAGTGCCCGATTGAGCGTATCGGAATAACACAACCATCCTTTACAACTGTGCATTTTGTAATATTTCGTACTAAAACGACCCCAAAACCAAGCAAAAGCCTATCCATAGTTAAAAATTCAATCGTAACGTGCTCGTCTTTTTGCGGACGTGTGAGAAACCACTCGGGGGGGGGGGTGTTGAGGGGGTGGGGGGATTGGCGTTCGACGGGAAAAATGGTGCCTCTTTAACGCTGTCTGTATAGGAATGCACCGAACCCTAGTTGTACCTCCGTGCCGGATTTGTTTACAAAATCGAGGATGACTGTTTCATTTACGAGTATATAACGGGGGTTATTTAGAGGGCGTGTCCAAGCGCTAATTTTATGACTGAGAGTAGGCTTTTCCGATTGATAAGACAACACAAACAAAGAAAAATACAACTGCAGAAATTAGTATATACGTTATGACATTATTGCTTTATTGACGTCATTTCTCATTAAAACACTCGTGTTTTTATTTGTCTGTCCCAATGTATTTCTTCGCAATTATATCGTCATTGTAATGTTGACTAGTCTTTAATCGTCACTGTCTTCCTCGCTTACGTCTTCTTCATCTTGATGGAACAATCCGTCAAATTTCATCTGGTGTTAAGGCATAATTCTGCTGAGAGCCTTTTGTACGCTAATGCCCTTATATATTTTTTCTTCGAGATTGTCCACAATATCTTGATGAGAATCGTTATCTTTCAGATGTAGGTAGCTTGACAGAAAATCCCTGTACTTGTCAAAAAAGATTTGCTTGACTGCCCAGAGGGTCTTCCTATCGGCCTTTTCCTTGGCCTGATCTTCACCCATACCCTCGTTGATGTACTTTTCATGTTTTTCACTCCACATGTCACGAGTCGCTTCTTTGGACTCTTCCAACCAGTCTTGGAAAGTAACATTGTCTTCTAATTCAGAACTAGACTCATCTTCATCGTCATCTTCTACCTCCGAGTCCGTTTCCGAGCCCGATTCATCCACGTCAGGATGATCAGATTGAATAACCTCAATTTCAGAATCATCGTTAACCCCATTCATTTCAGATTCATCTTCAGCATGAGCGTTTTCGGTATGTCGCCAGAGATTATATCTCCGTCCAAAGCTTTTATCACACTGGTTACAAGCATGGGGTTTGACTGCAGAAAAAGTATTCATGTTGAAGTTATAAAGGCTGATTCACGAATGACAAGAAACGGATGAATTGGTTTAATATATATTGTGCCGAGACCTGTCTGTTTGAGCTCATTTCCACATTCCCCCTGCGCATGCTCTTTGTGTGCCTGTGCGCTCTTAATTCCCTGCTCATCCTGCTCTTTTCCCTGCTCATCCTGCTCTTTTCCCTGCTCATCCTGCTCTTTACCCTGCTCATCCTGCTCTTTACCCTGCTCATCCTGCTCTTTACCCTGCTCATCCTGCTCTTTACCCTGCTCATCCTGCTCTTTACCCTGCTCATCCTGCTCTTTACCCTGCTCATCCTGCTCTTTACCCTGCTCATCCTGCTCTTTTCCCTGCTCATCCTGCTCTTTTCCCTGCTCATCCTGCTCTTTACCCTGCTCATCCTGCTCTTTACCCTGCTCATCCTGCTCTTTACCCTGCTCATCCTGCTCTTTACCCTGCTCATCCTGCTCTTTACCCTGCTCATCCTGCTCTTTACCCTGCTCATCCTACTCTTTACCCTGCTCATCCTGCTCTTTACCCTGCTCATCCTGCTCTTTTCCCTGCTCATCCTGCTCTTTTCCCTGCTCATCCTGCTCTTTACCCTGCTCATCCTGCTCTTTTCCCTGCTCATCCTGCTCTTTTCCCTGCTCATCCTGCTCTTTTCCCTGCTCATCCTACTCTACGGCATAGAGTAGGATTAGCAGGGAAAAGAGCAGGGTAAAGAGCAGGGAAAAGAGCAGGATGAGCAGGGTAAAGAGCAGGATGAGCAGGGTAAAGAGCAGGATGAGCAGGGTAAAGAGCAGGATGAGCAGTGTGTAACCAGTGTGATAAAAGCTTTGGACGGAGATATAATCTCTGGCGACATACCGAAAACGCTCATGCTGAAGATGAATCTGAAATGAATGGGGTTAACGATGATTCTGAAATTGAGGTTATTCAATCTGATCATCCTGACGTGGATGAATCGGGCTCGGAAACGGACTCGGAGGTAGAAGATGACGATGAAGATGAGTCTAGTTCTGAATTAGAAGACAATGTTACTTTCCAAGACTGGTTGGAAGAGTCCAAAGAAGCGACTCGTGACATGTGGAGTGAAAAACATGAAAAGTACATCAACGAGGGTATGGGTGAAGATCAGGCCAAGGAAAAGGCCGATAGGAAGACCCTCTGGGCAGTCAAGCAAATCTTTTTTGACAAGTACAGGGATTTTCTGTCAAGCTACCTACATCTGAAAGATAACGATTCTCATCAAGATATTGTGGACAATCTCGAAGAAAAAATATATAAGGGCATTAGCGTACAAAAGGCTCTCAGCAGAATTATGCCTAAACACCAGATGAAATTTGACGGATTGTTCCATCAAGATGAAGAAGACGTAAGCGAGGAAGACAGTGACGATTAAAGACTAGTCAACATTACAATGACGATATAATTGCGAAGAAATACATTGGGACAGACAAATAAAAACACGAGTGTTTTAATGAGAAATGACGTCAATAAAGCAATAATGTCATAACGTATATACTAATTTCTGCAGTTGTATTTTTCTTTGTTTGTGTTGTCTTATCAATCGGAAAAGCCTACTCTCAGTCATAAAATTAGCGCTTGGACACGCCCTCTAAATAACCCCCGTTATATACTCGTAAATGAAACAGTCATCCTCGATTTTGTAAACAAATCCGGCACGGAGGTACAACTAGGGTTCGGTGCATTCCTATACAGACAGCGTTAAAGAGGCACCATTTTTCCCGTCGAACGCCAATCCCCCCACCCCCTCAACACCCCCCCCCCCGAGTGGTTTCTCACACGTCCGCAAAAAGACGAGCACGTTACGATTGAATTTTTAACTATGGATAGGCTTTTGCTTGGTTTTGGGGTCGTTTTAGTACGAAATATTACAAAATGCACAGTTGTAAAGGATGGTTGTGTTATTCCGATACGCTCAATCGGGCACTGTCCAGGCCATAGTTCCCTTTAAAAACCACATGCCCGCACGTTTTGTTATGGCTGTAATGCGCTTTAAACCACTGAATCCATTCCTTATTGTACGCGCATCTGCTGACTATAGAGCCTAATCGATAATTTAGCCGTCACGGATTAAGAAAACTTGAGCGCTATCTGATCAGACGGCCGTAATGTATACAGTAGTGTACATGTGTACTTGCATTTGCTCTGGCTGATGCCAAAACCTTCCCTTTTCTACGATCACCGCGCACAGACATATATTTTTACTTGGATGATTCTGGTGGCAGTGTAGAAGAGTGTAATTGGTATTGTATCGATTAACAAGAGGAATATAGGCGCACGGACGGAGTTATTTATTTGCTCCAGGATCGGTGCTATCATCGAGGGGTGATCGACCACCGGTCTCCGTACAGACGCATGGATTATGGATCGTGGATTTATCATATACCCCCCTGGCCGACACAGGTTGTACCTTGCAAGTATGCTGCGGTGAGTGTTTGTTTATAACTTGGAAAACGCAACGTGCACAATACCCATAAACCCAATACAAATGACTTTAAAATAATTCTTCAAATAGACAATCGTACTCGTTTCAGTCTGATCAACGCAACATTCATTTTTGCCATCAATCGCTGCTTTCTGCTTTCGAGCATTCGGAAATCCAATTACTATTTGTATCGATCGGATTAACTTCGTAACAATACTAGTGCGCTGACTTGGCACGCGCCCTCTCCCGTCTATTGTTGGGGGATTAAAGATCCGACCAGCTGGTCGTTCACAGGGACTAACGTATGAAACTCATATTCGGGCTAATATCCAAATGTACCATAAAAATATATATATATATTTTTTTCCATACCTTATGCAATCTTTCCCATAGAATAGGTTAAACTGTACCCGGTTCCTTATACCCACACCTATTCCCTATTCATCCCATCCATTCATTAGGTCAAACTGTGCCCAGAATTTCATAACTTCATTAATTCATATTTATATCTACATATTTTCATATTTCCATATTTATGTGACCTTTACATATTTCTATGCCCAAGGTCAAACCGTTCTAAGAAGTCCCCCTCCACTACTTCCCCCCCTCAAATTATACACACCCCTTGATCCAAACTTGAATCCGCCGCCCCATCACGAATTATAGAACATGTATAGGCCTACTGTAAGAAAACAAACAAATTGTCATTAGGACAAAAGTCATTTTGACAGAACTTAAACAGAGATTTGGTTCTGAGGTTTCTGTCTGTAAAACTGTCTTTTCTTCAACATGCAGCTAAAATACAGCGTTCCTGCTTGTGCTCCCCCAATAAGAATTTTTGGATGGCAAAATTAGCCTTTATCGCCAAAAACGCAATGATTGTCCCGTCCATTGAGGCCCCCAAGTAACCCCTCCCACCAAACTTGACCCACTTCACGCCACTGCAAACTGTTATAAGTGACTACCAATACGTCATTTATTTCGAAACCTCTCAGATCCTACAATACCTAATTTGAACCCTAAAATGCCCTTTTAAAAAAATGTTGCTAAAACGTCCAGTTAAAACAACATACACTGTTTCGAATTTTCCAGCATCCTTATTTCCTTCTTCTCGACATAATAAAACAAATGTGGCAACATGTTTATATATATTTTTTTTAAAGATCTGATCACAAACGTCACATGAGCAGGAACCAGGAAGTGACGAAATGCCGTGGTTTTAGCTGATTTTAAACATTAACTTCCGCCTTCGTTCAGATCAGACGTACAGAGAATAAATCTCCGATCAGTCGTTTGTTCTCTGATATTTTTGACGTCGTTTGCTTTTTTGGAGAAAGCCAGGATATTGAGTGAGTAGAAATTCAATTTTATTTTATCCCAAGTAGGGTGGGATGCGAGCTCAACAACAAGTCCTTCTTTTATGTTTGAAAACCACTTCGAATCTGACAATGAAAATAATATGAGAAATGAAGACCTATATGAGCTGGAGCTTATGATTTTGGATTTTGTTTGGCAATAAGAAACTTCACAAATTCGTGGAGGGAGCGTAACGAACGATGCAAATCTTCATTCAAAACTCTCATGCCAAACAAAAATTCAACGTACAAAACGATTTTGTTGAACGTGAACGTATTTCAACAATAGAAACATTAAAAATAAGTGCTACCTTTTTTTTTGAAAATGGCACCAAAATCACACGAAGTTGAGAAATATGAGAGGCCTAAAACTCTGAAGCAAGTCAGTTTCGCTTCTTTTCGAGATTTTACAAAAAGGTTTATTCATTGCATATACAATTCATTTTCAAAAACTCGAACCGTTTCTTCTGGTAAGTGGTAATAAAAATGTTGATCGTTTCATAATGGGCTCATGGAATGCATACAAAAACATTCCGGTATATTCAAAAACGAATCACCAAAAAAAATACTTCACTTATGTCTGATGGTCGAGTCAGTTTCTTGAAATTATAAACCGTATTTTTTAAGCAAATAAGGGCGCGGTGACGACTTCTTTTTTATCTGGATACAAACAGTAGAAATACCGACTTAGCAGCTGTGAACTCTACTTTAAAAAATGTTGATAAAGCTACACGGTTATGTCCATAACATGGGATTTCCGTTTGTTTGAATACCCGAAACTTTGCCATCATTACAGCACCCCATTTTTTTAAAATTTGGCCCATTGTACATGATTATGCTTTCTTCATTTAATCTTTGTAACAAGACCGTTGTCTTTTTGAGTCTTCGTTGTTTTATCTCTTTTATATGAATTTCACTTCGTGAAGTTCCTATCCTTATGCATATTATTTTTAATAAGCACCATATTTGTTTTATTTTTGGTGTTTATAGAGTAAGAAAATAAACAAGCTAATATTAAACACAGACATTTTGTGCACCATATGTGAGAGTTTGGGATATTGACCTGTAATCTGAGGACTACGCGGAAGTGTGTAGAAATATTAGTTTGCGTGCAATCATCTAGGCCAGCTAAGAATAACAATCATGTAGGACGAACAGGAACTTGGCTTCGAGTTTATCAAAAGGACAATATCAACGGAGCAAAAGGCTCTGATAAAAGCTTGACGTTAGATTGTTTTATGTTGTTTTTTCATGGAAATATAAATTTAATCAATGCACTTCGTGGACATATCAATTTTATCATATGGCGCTGATACGGGGGGGGGATGGGGGGGGGTCAAAACCCTAGCTCGCCCTACTCTGACCCCAAAACAACTGAGAATTTTTCTATTCCCCCTGGATGGGATGCTAGTCCATCGCAGGTTACTCCCCAGCTAATGCTGGTACCCATTTATACAACTATATGTGGAGAGAGGCAAGTGGGGTGAAGTGGTTAAGGACCAACATTATGTAAAGCAGCTGGATTCGAACACCTGACCCTCTGATCATGAGTCACAACCCCTACACTCTAAAAATTGTGTTCAGCAATTAAACACAATCTTGCTATCACTCTGTAAACATGTTTAGATGTTAAAAATTACGTCGTCAAATTCCTAAACATCAATGTTCAATTGCTAAACACTATCCATCCTTACTCTAAACATGTTTAGTATTTAAACACGTTTACAAACAGATAGCAAGAAAGTGTACTAGCATTATATTCACTGTGTGGACTTCCGAACAAAAGATGTCCACATAAACCAGTTTTCAGATACGTTGTGTGGACTTGCCCACGTCCACACAAGGTTGTGTGTTTGAGATTTTGATGCCACGTTGCAAAAATATTCACGACGTCTTAAAAATATTCACGACCGGTCGCAAAAATATTTACGACGAGTTGTGAATAAATTCACGACGTCGCAAAAAAAAATCACGACATGTTATGTCCCTTCAGGGCCACCATACATTCCTCCTACGCCGGATGGGTGAAACAATTGCGAAAATTCGTCACGGCGCATAGTACCAAAAATGGTCAGCTCTCAAAAGTAGCCGCAAAGTGCACGTACTCAATTGTATCTCGTGGGATCTCTCATGTTTATACGGAGCTTGTAATGGTGATTTAGTTCGAGTATTACAGATAAGGACATAATTGCTCCTAACCAAGCGGCCTTACAATAAACTTTATCATCACTATTTATTTCACATCAAGTGCGTGGACATATTTACGTATCCATTCTTGAATTTCACATTTGTTTGGTTTATTTTCGTACTTTTGCATTTCAGTTCAAAATGGATTCGTTTGCCATGGCTTTGATTCTGTTCCTCACTGGTGTTCTTATCGGAACTTGTCAATCATCTACCTGTCGTGCGCAGTGTGATTACGACTACGTTACTGCAAGGGTTGACTGCTCCTCCCGTAATCTGAGCTGTATCCCCGTCAACTACCCTGACTCCCTCGTCATGGATCTCAGCCACAATGACATATCGGTGCTGGAACCAGACGACTTCAGCGGGACGTTCACGAGGTTGGTTGAGCTGTACCTTGACTACAACGACATATCTGATGTGACGTCACTGTTGGAGTCAACCGGGTTGGGAAGCCTGCAGAAACTCTCGTTAGAACACAACGCCATATCGGCATTGCAGACTTCATGTAGCCTCCACTCCCTTATCAATATCTCGCTTGACTATAACTCATTGGTAAACAATTTTCGGTTTCCAAACTGCAGATCCTTGGTATATTTTTCGGCAAATTTTAACCCTTTAACTGGTTTCTATCCTCCGCCAACATTACCATCTACTATCAGCTTGCAATTCACTAATATATCAGGCTTCCATATAACAGACAGGGATGTCGGCACACTCTTATTAGATAATAACAAATTGTATAGTTTTACATTCACTGGTGACAGGGCATATTTAGTCTCCCTCAGTCATAATAAGCTGAGTACCTGTACATTGACAGCATCGTCCCTGTTTGAACTCAATGTAGCAAGCAACGGATTAAAAGGCCTTCAATCAGTTGATGTACATATACGTGGAGGAAACAACATTAGAAAACTGAACGTAAGTAACAACTCTTTTGATTCATTTATACAACCGGATTGGGCAGAAGGGCTTCAGATCTTATACGCTGATGACAACATACTGGCCAACCTGTCCCCTACTACCCTACAAGGATTCTTCAACCTGACGGAGCTCCATATAGCAAATAATCGACTCGTGTTCATCTCGCCAACGGCTCTGAGTCAAATCACTATGCTACGGTCTCTGTATCTCGATGGCAACGCCCTGACGTCATTGTTGGGTGGAATATTTCTCAACAAACCTGACCTAGTAGAGCTTTCCATCACAAACAACCAACTCTCCGAGTTACATCCGGATTCCTTCCTCGGTCTGGACTCGCTCGAACGCCTGTATCTCGCTGGGAATCGACTGGTGTTCGTCAACTCGGAGATGTTCTGGCAGATGCCTGGCCTTACTACGATGGATTTCTCTCAAAACAAACTTGAAGTTGTTGATTTCATAAATTGTAGCCTTCTCAGCAACTTACAGAACATCCTGCTAGCTGACAATTCCATTCATGACATCAGTTACATACTTGGTCATTGCGATAAATTGCAAGTCCTGAACTTGAGTTTCAATCAAATCAGAGTGGTTCCAGTTGACTCTCTTACTGGGGGAAGCAGAGCGCTATCCAGACTTGAGCTTGAAGGCAACCCACTTCAGTGTGACTGCCGGTTGACGGGTCTACGTGACTGGCTTCGCAACAATCCTCCGTCTCTTCTCCCTCGATGTCAAGGTCCACCGCAGAACTCAGGAGCAGTGGTTTCAGACTTGGACATACATGATTTCATATGCGATCCTCCAAAGGCCATGACTTATATGAACCACCTTAACGTGATAGTCGGTCAGACAGCGATTCTATCATGCACGGCGACTGGTATACCCATCCCCAACATAACATGGCTGAATCCCAACAGTACGGTGATATTAGACGAATGGCAGGACAAAATTTCCATTTCAAGAGATGTGACTTTACACATCATGTCAGTGGCGCTTTCTGATCAAGGAACGTACACGTGTTTGGCCCAAAACATCCTGGGTGAAATTGACAGAGCTGTGGTCAATCTGACTGTTACCGAAGAACTGAAAGTAACACACACTGGCGTCTCTTTGGTTGCGACTGTCCTCCCCAACATGTTTATCACCCTGATTGTCACACTCGCTGTTGTTGCCTTGGTCATCTCTCTCCGTCGTCGTTATAAGAAGAAAGATCATGCCACCTCGGCAGCGGAAGGGGTCAGGGGTGGTTCAAGGCTAACGGTCGGTTTCCGTAAAAATATATCTACAAGATCAGACGAAGGCTACGTTAACGATACCGTAGAGGGCGAGTATATCCAACCAACTTGTAAGGAGGACACAGGGGAGGAATACGAGGTACCATCTACGGCAGCCAGACATCATTCTGGAAGATACCAGAGGCACCTCAAGGTCATCCCATCAGCAGAGATGGACGATGCCGACGTCTACGAACCAGTCAACATCGGTGGCGAAACATAAGACGTTGGACACGATTACAGTTTTTAACGTTGAAAGAAAACCCAAAAGAATACCTGATAAAAACCAACGGGATACGTTAGGAATCGAACCCGGGCCACATAGGTGAAGGACGAGATAACGAATCTGACTAATTTGATCCTACGCCTTTAATCAATGTAAATGGCGTCTCTTTTCTTAAACATTTTAACATGTTTTTAAAAAAGGTTTCAAAGTGTAAAATGAATTTCGTGACATTCGTTACATTGTACTTAGATTTATCATGTCGACTGTAAATATTATTCAGAGAAAGTAGAAATAGCTTCAATTTAATACAGTTAAAAATCATGTTTGATAAGAGTGGATTGTTACAAGCAAATGTACATTGTTTTAAGCCTACTTTTTCCATCTTGACCCTTGTTATATATTGATCTTCCATCTTTACTAAAAGACCTGAGACGTAATGACGTAATGGCTTTGTTTACATATGCGTTTTCCTATGGGAGCGAAGTCGGGACGCTAGATAAAGTGGGGACCGTCTAGTACATAGGAAAGCGCACTTGTAAACAAAGCGTGATGTCATTAAGTCTCAGGCCTATTGGATGGTAGGTCAGACAAAATGTGTACCAGACGGTAAACTTTTGCAAAATGGTATTTATCTGGCGTCGGTCAAGAACAGAATACAAGACAAGGCATGCCTAGTAAAGCTGGGCCCAGAGCACACAAACTTTTACTCAATTGATTCAGAATTTCTATTCACTGGAATTCTTGGGTTTTTTTCATCCACGAGGTGCGCATGGGCCGGATTGAGCCCTTTCATTGGCGCTTCGGCTGGTGGTTATCTGATTCCAAACTTTTGGGGAAGGGTGAGACTTATATAGCAAGTCTAAATCAGTCAGCGAGTCATTCAGTTAGGCGCAAAGATGACTATAGGGTGGCCCATCTTGGATGAGCAATAAACACGTATAATACAATGGAATGGTTTGTTTTTGTTGATGATCAGCAGTAACACGTATAATGCAAAGAATGGTTTGTTTTACATGTTGGAACGGACAAAGTAAATCTATGGTCTAGAATGATATTTTTAATGATTTAATTGTAAATGATTGATCTAGTTTTTATTGATACATGCAGTAGAAAAAAATATCGGTATGCAAGAATTTTTTTCAATGTATCTCTTAGGTATAATATTTTAACTTAAAAATAATAAATGAAATGTTTGTAAATAAGCTTGCATAGTTCTTTTAATAATGATATCAAAACATGTATAAGCAAAATGTAAATGCGAACTTCATCTGTTTCCCATAATAAAAGGGTTAACTACAAAAGATCTGACATAATTATGATTATTCAAGCTGCATGCATTATTAAACATGTTGTTCAAAATAATAAACATAATGTTTCGATAACGAACATTGATATTAAAACGTAGTGTACAGAAATGTAGTATTTTTCAAGTTTATCAGGACATGACAATATAATGAACGATACCTTTCCTCCCGAGAAGGAGTCTTGCACGGAATTTGGAGCTTTTTATTGGGTTAATAAGTTATAGCTTCTGGTAAATGGACATTAAGAGAACATTTGTTTAAAAGATGCTGGTGTTTAGATCAGCAGCTTGTTAAGTCGGATGTATAGTTCTTAATGTTCTATTGCTCGCTAAATTTAAGAATACGGAAACATGGAAAGGTGATAAATTGTTGTCGTACCTAGTGACGTGACAAGAGAATATGCGAATGAGACCTGGTGCAGGTTTTTCAAAGTAATCAGCTGGAATTTGTGTTTTGTTTTCTTCCTTTTATTGCCAAGAATAATGTGTATAATGCATACAAAAAATATTTCACTAATATAATCTGACGATAAGACTGAATTAGTGTTGTCCATTAATTTGCTATGGTCTGTTTAGTGAATACTAGAAAATATACAACATTTGTTTTTGCTGATATTTTTTTAAATGGATGGATTTGGGGGTTGGTATTTTATAACAAATTTTGTTACACTGACTTGTTGCAAGTTTTAGGTTGGTAGATGCTGGAAAACCAAAAAAATAATCATGCTTTTGCATAGTTTGGTTGCCTGACCCCACTTTTGATGAAACGGAGTAAGTTATAGTCGTCAGGGAATTGTAAGGTCAGGGAACCAGTCTAGCTGGCTTGTAACCGTTCATAGTGTGTAATCGATTACAAACAAAATGCAGACTAACTAAATATGATAAATTGGGAGCAGTATTTGAAAAATGCCAGTTTTGTTTCCAACGCTGGTCGGCCGACCAGTCTTGGAATTTGATACAAAAATACCACTTTTCTTGAAAATGTCAGCACACCAGGTGCCATGATTTTACAAGATGCTTTAGACTGTCCCTGACTTACAGTCCAATAAGGTATTTCGTGATGAATTTGGTAGTTTTGTTTTTTGATGTTTGCGAATGTTGTATATTCCCTTTAAGCACAATATCGTTAAGTTTTACTGTTAACCTCTGTATAAGCAGAATAAACATGGATGTTTACACATGAAATGAAGTGTCTCAAAGCCTCTTGTTTTAAATAACTGAAAAGTTTTAACTTACATAGTAGATGAAGCACAAATAATTATTTTATTCACGCAGGTATTATTCCCTCTTTCTGGTTCACATTCTGTTTCTTCGAATATCAAAATTGATAAAAACAAACAATCGATGTTCACACTGTAAAAAATGTTGGACAAAATGGGTTGCTATGTAGACCAGCGTTGGTCAATATATCAACAGGGAAACTCTTGGGCAAATGCCTCCCAATAGTTGGACAATTTTTAACCAAATCAACCCACATTGAGGTAATTTCAAACCAATGTTGGTTCAAATTACATTGCCAAACAGTGTTTTACCCAACATTTTTACAGAGCACCGGCCAAAACTTTGAAGCACTAGGGAAAAGAAACTTATTCGAACGAACGTGCCGCACATACAGACCACTTACTCACATGTCTGACCGATGGGGGCGCTGTTGGAAGCGGACGGTGCGGACGGTCAGTTGCGCACATCGAACAATAGGTGGCGCTGCGGAATATTTGCCGACATATCCTACACGATTTTTTTTTTTCAACAAAACGAAAATGGGGGTGCGTTAACCCCCCGGGTGTGTGATCTTGTTATCTTTTACAACCGAGGACTTGGGACAATGGTGATTAGTCCTCGGAAGATGTTCGTGTACAAACCTTATGGGACGTGTTGAGAAAAGTTAAAGTACATGTAAGCGAAAGAAAGGAACAATATCAGGTACGTCCTCATTCGTATGGGCTCCGTGCACTAACAAGAGGGCGCGTTGACGGGACACGTACGCATATGCGTACTGTACTGTACTGGTTCGCGCGCGAAGTACCGTTGTCATATGAAAATCGGACTCGTATGAAAATCGGACTCTTTTTCCCTTTTATTGGTTAAACCCTCTCACGTGACCGGTCCTCATCCTAATTATCTATGCATGAGCATGCGCAATATCACCAATGAGTCCGTATTTCATAAAACCTAAATTCATGCTACACCGTCACGACTTACTTATCCTGAATGTGCACAAAGTTAAGCCATAGGCCTAGCGTGTTCGTTCGAATTTAATAACTTGCGTATCTCCCAGACTAATTCCCGCCCCCACCCCACCCCCAATAACTTTGGATAAATCGAAATACGGAGTGGATAGACCGGGAACCAGTCTAGGTCTTCCCCAACTCTCCTTTTCTGGCCGTTGAAGGGGTACTCTTGCACGGAGCCCATAAGATAACATGTACGTGGCTGTATGCGCCTATATGTACATGTACAAGCATTTCATTGTGGACCTGTGAACAAAATATGTCCACACGATTCAGGAACTCAAGACAGACTCTCATAGTCATGTCCACACAGTGCCTCTCACAGGTCCACACAGTGTTTTCACTTCGTGAAAATAGTGAGGTTGGGGCTATGCATGTTGCAAGGTTACTTAAATAAAGTTTTAGTTATTTGTTTGGAGAAATGTGCTCGTATATATTATAAGATGGAATTTTGCGTCGGGGTGATATAAATCAAATAAGGTCTTGCCCTTCACCGACGTTTAAACACACTGAGTATACAGTGTTTAAACGTCGATGAAGGGCAAAACCTAATTTGGTGCTTGTATATACTTCCATTATGTTAAAAAAAAACCTTCAATACTAAAACTCAGAGAATAACAGATGTACGTCGTTTTCATACGTTCAACCTGAGTTTGTTCTTGTTCTTTATTTCAAGCAATGTATCTTGAATATGGAGGATTGACACTATGATGACTAAGTTAATTATAAGACATTAAACATTTCTTTTTAAACATTTCTATGGTTTTTGAAACAAATAACTGCAAAGACAAACAGTTTGTTTAATGGCCAACTTCCACTTTTAATATGATTGCATGTAGTTTGCTTTTTCAATTTTTTTTTTCCCGAACGTGAATATTGTTTACAAGCGAATTTCTCGGGATGATCTATTTTGATATAGGTCAACAGGTGGGAATATTCCCCGATCCCACGCCGATGGACCTTGTTCATACCTGTAGAGATGTCCCCGGAGAGCTTATTTCGAAAGTATAATCGGGTATGACTAAATTCTGGTCAGGAATTGTTTGTGTTACTCGAGGAAACGTTTAAAAGAAATTATCATACAAACCGAAACGGAAGGTGGCACGCCAACGTGTACACATGATCCTGCTTAATCATTACAACTCCGCGCGGTGTGTAATTTTCCTCCAACACGTGACCTTTGTGCCAGTCCATATGGGTACGACATTCTTTGAGATCTACTGCATTTCCGTCGATCGCAATTAGTAACTACGCCAGGCTGAATTTATAGCCTCTAAATTCCAATAAAATCCACATCAAAAACTAATTAGATTGATTTTTTTTTCGGGGGGGGGGTGATATTTTCCGCTGTCCTCCCGATTACTTGTCCGTTTCTTGAATTGAACAATGCATGCGTGTGACGTGTTTCCGCCACTTATCAACTCCAGGACCAGGGGCTGTGCTGTCTGACCCGCTTGAGCCCCGAGTATGACATCAAAATACCGAGTCGACCCGAGTGAGCTAATCGAACGCATACATGAAAGGCCCGGTGCAGACCTGTAAATAGGCCCAGAATTTGCTACGCGGGCCAAATCATGATTTGGTATATGCCCTCAAGTTCTTTGCTTTTAGAGCAATCTGATGGCAATGAACTTGAATGTTTGTAAAAGCTGGAAGCCGTGCACAAGAGTTCAAGGTCGTAATTCTGTGAAATTCTGATGAAGTTGGGCGATTAAATTGCTCTATTTTGCAAAAGAGCGTAGGCATATGTTTTTTTAAAATTGCGTTTGGCCACAAGTACGCGTAACTACCACTGAGGGCTGTGGGAGTCGATTTGCAGGTCTGCACCCTAAAGCCCCTGTCACACTTTTGCGTATCCTAACTCCTTATGAGTTCCTTATCAAAATTTTTCAATACGCAGCCGTACGCTCAAAACGTAGAAATTTTTTGAATACTTTGACTTAAGTGCGACGCACATCTAGCGTACAAGTAACGAATTCAGCGCATCCATTGCGTATGAGATGCGTATGAGTTGCGTATGCAGGGCACAACATTATTTTTCGGGCTGCGAATAGGTCAGTATGCAGTGCGCATGCTGAGCGTATTCCGGACGCACCCGACTTATGCCGACCGCATGCCTGACGCAATACGTCGGCATTCGCTGTGAGTTCGTTCAGCGTGCGTTGTATCTGCGCTGCAAGTACGCTATGTATACGTCCAATATAGGCGGCTCATCATGCTGACGGGGTGCGTGCCGGGAGGTAGGTCAGCGTATTACTGCGTATGAACCGCTCATCCCCCACGAACACATAGCGTACTCGTACCGTGCTCGACCGATGCGGGACCGATGCACTGCGTATTTATAACTTATGACCTGCGTAACAGCGTACGCAGCGTAGTTTTGTGCATGCCCAAAACTATCCAGCGTACTGGGCCGTACCATGCGTATGCCTGCATACATAAAACTTACACAAAACGATATAGATGCATATGAGGTGCGTATTGTGCGTACGACTGCGTATGAAAAAAATGTCAATGCGCAACTCATAAGGAATTAGGATACGCAGAAGTGTGACAGGGCCCTAAAGGACTATAAATGGCGCACAGGGAATTGGAACGTTACTGTGAAATGAAAAGAAGCAACTGCCTGCTATTACATGTAACAACCGCCCCCCCCCCCATCTTGATCCAAACCAAGATCCGCCCTCTCCAGTAGTGTAAGCCTACGGAAGCAAACCAACAAACAAATTGTCGTTAGACAATATATTTTGACGGATGCGTGTTGTCCAAAAAAACCGCGTCTTTTCTTTGATTATCGTTCAGCCAAAACGAAATGGCATAGCGCCCCCCCCCCCCATGGTTAAAAACCCATTGAGTGCCGCCTCCATTGAGCCCCCAAAGTGACATTCCCCGCCCCATTGGACTCACGTAACGCCCTTGTAAGATGTTATCAGTGACTACCACCGGTATATCGAGACGTGATTCATAATTTTAAACCTTTCAAAACAAATTTGGAATTGAAACCACAGCTTTAGTGCTAAGCCGTTCTATGTCACCTTTTCCTTTTGAATCCTCTCAACAGCTTTGAAATTCGTCAGTACCAGATTTGTAAACATAAATTGTATATTAAACAATGAATTGTATATTAAACAATAGAATGTTTCGAATTTTCTGGCAATTTTTTTTTTGTTTACATACTGGACCCATGTTACACCGCTGTAAATTGTTATCTTAACCTTTTCTTGTTGTATCTTGTCATAACAAAACAGAATGCATACACGAAGTTAATATTTTCCCCAATATCTAGTATGACAACCCTCAGTAGAGCAGGAAGCATAAAATACTATCGCTTTCAGCTCAAATTAATTTATTACCATTTTGACTTCCGCCTACATTCAGCTCAGACGTATAAAGTACAGTTCTCCGATCAGTCGTTTGTTCTCTGATATTTTGGCATCGTTTGCTGTTTTGAGAAAGTCTGGATACTGAGTAAGTTTTTCATAAATTGTATTCCAATTTGTTATAAAGAGCAGGGTGCCGATTTGAAAAGAATTCTTTCTTTTTTGTTGGGAAACCATTTTGAATTTGACATGGAAACAGCTGGACTTGCAGACTTACCATTATTTGGGAGATTATTTTTATTTTGTTCGCAATCATACAACTTTCTTTTGTGTGTGAAAGAGTAGTAAGGGAGGCGGGGGTGCTGGACTTTGTCATAGGTCTGTGGGTAGTACAGGGCCATTAATGAGAAGTCAGGGTACCAGACTTTGTCATAGGTCTGTGGGTAGTACAGGGCCAATGGGAAATCCCCCGATCTCAAAAAAAAAATAAAAAAATAAAAAAATCTGACGCCGGGAGAGAGAGAGAGAGAAAAAAATATCTGACGCCGGGAGAGAGAAAAAAAAAAAAAAAAAAAATCCTGACGCCGGGAGAGAGAGAGAGAAAAAAAAAATATCTGACGCTGGGAAAAAAAAAAAAAAAAAAAAAAAATCTGACGCCGAGAGAGAGAGAGAAAAAAATAAAAAAATCTGTCATCGCTAAAATGAGGTGATGTCACCACCACGTGACCTTGAAAAATGTGGGAGTCACCACCACGTGACCTTGAAACGTGTTGAGGCACGATAAAATTTTGGCGTAAACAACGCGACCTTGAAACGTGTTGAGGCACGAATGAGGTGAGTCTGATTGCTTATAAATCTAAAGTCTGTCTTCCAAAAAAAAATGAGAAAAAAAATATTATATTTCCTATAATAAAATGGAGAGTAATATGTTTAGACCGACCGTCAAAGGATATTCTAAATGGAACAAAGCCACGCTGCGTGATTACGTGCAGCGGTATAGTATACCACACAATGAAAATGTTTCTCTTACTCGTAAAGTTTACATCGAGGGGATAAAACATTATGAAAGTAAATTTAAAAACTTGAGGAAAAAGAAACTTTATGAGCTCAAACAGATTGTAGACGAACACAATCTAGAATACGTACCGACGGGTTATAAAGGACGAGTTTTGAAAAAAGATTTAATCTCGGCGATTAAAACATACAGACAACCCGAATACTTTACAGAGTCAGCTTTTAGAGAAACGAGAAGGTTTAGAAATTACTACAGAAACTGGGAATTAAACCCCAGACTTTATAACCACGATTTAATCAAGTTTTTTGATTCGCACAAGGAACAAATAGTCAATAAAATCAAGTCTGAATTGAGAGAGCTGAGAGGTTTAAAAATGGAGCTCACAATCAAAATAAAATACGAAAAAACCAAACCGGATGGTACGATCGAAACGATCGAAGCTATTCATTATAGCAAGCAAAAAGCCGTTTTAAATCAAAGTCAAATAAAACAAGCTTTAAAAGAAGAGATCGACGAGCTATTCAAAAAGGATGAAAGGTATACGAATCAAGGATCGGGTTGGGTTTTAAAAAAGATAATGGCGTTATACATCAACATCAACAGATATAATCCAGCGAGAGGTAGTTCCTACATAGACCTACCCGAATATCTTAAAATTAAGAAGGCGATGATCAACATCAAAAACAAAGACGATGAGTGTTTGAGATGGTGTTTGAGAGCTGCTCTTGAGTTGTATACGGATAAAGTAAAAAATCAAATAAGAAATAATCCTAATTATAAAATTCATAAAGAAGAACCTGTTGTATACACCAAAGACGACGGACTCAGTTTTAAAGGTGTTGACTTTCCAACACCGGTCGATCAGATAGCCAAGATAGAAAGACAAAATAATTTATCGATAAACGTATATGGTTATGAGGGTGAGATATATCCATTATACGTGTCTAAAAACTACAAGGGGAAAGAGATCGATCTGCTTTTGATTTCTAAAGGTGACAAGCATCACTATTGTTGGATAAAAGATTTTACGAGGTTGATATACGACGTTACGAAACATAAATGTAAGAAATATTTTTGTCGAAGATGTCTTTGTCATTTTACCAATCAAAACAAATTAGACAAACATATCACCGATTGTAAGGGTATAGATACACATCCATCAAAGATTGTATTTCCTCTGGGTAAACCAAAATACATAGACGGGCAACCAAGTGAAGAGAGAGACGTACCGATATTAGAATTTAAAAACTATAGGCACAAACAAAAAGCACCATTTGTCATTTATGCCGACTTTGAATCCATATTACAAACAACAACATCCACAGATAAAGAGACAAACACAAAAAAGATTAACGTTCACAAAGCTAGCGGTTATTCGCTAGTTGTCGTCCGATGTGACGGTAAAAATGTATATCAAGAGACTTATAGAGGCAAAGACGCTTCAACTAGATTTATAACGACGCTGTTACAATTACAAAGCGATATTAATTGCATATTTGAAAAACCCCAACCCATGAAATTTAACGAGCGAGCTAAAGACCATCACGATAAAACAAACGCGTGTTGGATTTGCGAAAAACCAATTTATCCCAATTATTCGAGCAACTGTCAGTGCCAGAAACCCAGGGAACCCAAGACGATAAAACAAATAAAAGAATATCAGTGCAAAAACAAAAAAGGATTTACCGAGTCTAAATGTCTCGACTGTAAAAAGAGAATCAATAAATTTAGAAAGGTGAGAGATCACTGTCACGTCACTGGTAAATATAGGGGTGCCGCACACGCTTATTGTAACCTCAAACTACAAATTAAACCCGGTTGTACACCGATACCGGTCTTTTTTCACAATTTACAAAATTACGACGCGCATTTAATTATGCAGGGAATGACAGAATACGATAGCCAAACAGAAATACAAGTGATCGCTAAAAATTCAGAAAAGTATATTTCGTTTTCCATAGGAAATCTACGATTTCTAGACTCGTTAAGTTTTATGGCATCGTCGTTGGATAAATTAGTGAAAGCTTGCCCAAAAGAGTCGTTTCAGCTACTCAAAAAGCATTTTAAACATTCTGACTTGCTATTACAAAAAGGAATTTATCCCTACGAATATATGAACTCGTTTGATAAGTTTCAAGAGACCAGCCTACCACCCATCGGCAAGTTTTACAGCAGACTAAAAGACAAACATATATCGCAACAAGACTACGACAGAGCTCAACGCGTGTGGAACGAGTTTAATATACAAAATCTAGGAGAATATCACGACTTGTACGTGACTACCGATACGTTATTACTGGCAGGCGTATTTGAAAACTTTAGAAGAACGTGTATTACAAACTACGGGTTAGATCCAGCCAATTATTACACCGCACCCGGATTATCCTGGGATGCTCTATTGAAACACTCAGAAGTTAAACTAGAACTATTGCAAGACGTAGACAAACATTTATTTTTTGAAAAGGCAAAACGAGGAGGTATCTCGAGCGTGGGTGGAATGAGATACCACAAAGCAAATAATCACTATCTCGATGACTACGATTCAAACAAACCCTCGAGTTATATCGCTTATCTGGATGCCAACAATCTGTACGGTTGGGCTATGAGTCAATATCTACCGTACAGCGATTTTAAATGGACACCCTCGAAACCGTTTACCGAAGAAAGAATATTAACGCTGAAGAAAACGTCAAACACCGGTTATTGCTTTGAAGTAGACCTCGATTACCCGAACGATCTACACACCAAGCATAACGATTTTCCCCTAGCACCCGAAAACATCATCATACCCCAAGAGTGGATGTCTGATTATCAAAACGAATTATTAGATACCGAACCTAGTAGCGACGTACAAAAATTAACGTGTACCCTCAATCCAAAACAAAAATACGTGTTGCACTACGTCACATTACAATTGTATCTCAAACTTGGTTTGAAACTAAAAAAGGTACATCGCGTGTTAAAATTTAAACAAGCGCCTTGGATGAAATCTTACATCGACAAAAACACACAACTCCGAACCAAAGCGACCTCTGATTTTGAGAAAGACTTTTTTAAACTGATGAATAACAGCGTGTTTGGTAAGACGATGGAAAACGTTAGAAATCGAATAGACGGTTACCTACTGAGAGACAATAACGAGAGCGATCAAGAAAAATACAAAAAAATAATTCAAAAACCGAGCTATAAAACAACAACGCCGTTTCCAGAATGTGACCTGTCGTTTGTCGAAACGTACAAGACTAAAACCTTGTTAAACAAACCCATTTACTGCGGAGTGAGTATCTTAGATCTCTCAAAGACGCTGATGTACGATTTTTATTACAACCGATTGAAAGACAAGTACGGAGATAAAATCAGGTTGATGTATACTGATACGGACAGTCTGTTGATTGTATACAAAGACATGCAATCTCACGGGCAACACTACGACTTTTCAAATTACCCAACAGATCATCCTTTGTACAATCCAACCAATAAGAAAGTGATTGGTAAATTTAAAGACGAGTTTGGAGGTAAGGTCATTCAAGAAGCCGTTTGCATAAGACCTAAGATGTACTCGATTTTAGCGGATGACAACAACATCACTCTTAAAAAAGCCAAGGGGGTCACAAAATCGGTCACTGACAAACAATTAAAACACCGGCACTACTACGACTGCATCTTTAAAAATAAATCTAAAACAGAAACGATGACTCACATTCGATCGGAAAATCACATCCTTTACACCATATCTCAAAATAAACTATCGTTGAGTCCGTTGGATACCAAGAGGTACATTTTACCGGACGGTATAAACACGCTCGCTTATGGTCACCGCAATCTAGATCTTAATTAGGCGGTAATTGCGTGTCCTCGGGTACGACTTGAAGCTCTTGTCTCACAAAACTCCTTTTTGGACCGTTTTGAAGGTAATAAAGAGTAGGACCCGTCGTGACTTTTTTACCGTTAATCATTTTAAATTGACTCGTTCGTTTTTCCACGTTATAAATGTCTACGCTCCAAATGGGATCCGTGGCTCTTCTCGAGGTTCCACCCTCTTGCTCGCCCGGGTAATATAAATATCTAACCATGGCGTCTTGCGGTAATTGTTGCTCTTTTGTTTTAACGGGGTTAGCCGGCGATTGCCGGACCTGTTCTAGTTTAACCGCCTCTGACGGTGCTTTAGCTATTAATCTCGTCGTTTCATCGTTTATAGCTTTGATCACGCTGGGTAATCGCTCGACCCATTGCGTGTTTCTACTCTCGGGATTTAACATTTCTTGAGCGTACTGATGACCAAACAGTCTCTCGGCTAGCGTTCGATTAAATCTTTCTACGATACCCTGCGATCGGTGGTTTTCGGGTTCGCCGACGATAATCTCGACGTTTTTTGAAGCCATCCATTTTTTAAATGCGCCTTTAAATTCGGTACCGGCATCTACTCTCAACGTTTTAGGGTAACTCAAAGGCGACCTCGCGTAAATCTTGACGATAGCATCTTGGGTGGAATCCGCCGTTTTAGAAACCAAAGGTTCTGCTTCGTGGTATCGACTCGCAACGTCGACAACCGTCAAAGCGTATTTATAAGTCTTGCGTTTTACTTTATCCCAGGGTAAGTATAGCACATCCATTTGGTGAAAGTCGTTTGGTGTTTCAAACTCTCGCGAAGTACTCGTAGACCTGGGTACATACGCAGGAGCCGGCAGATAAATTTGCCAGATCGCTTGTTTTTTAAGCCAATCTCTGATTACCTTTTTATCGAATTTGGTTTTATCGTGTAAATGGTCGACGGCGCTTTCACCTTTCCAATAACCGCTCGGGCTATAATACAGTTTTTGAAGTTTATCCATCATTTACTATAATAATAATTTTAAAAGGCTTTATACATTAAATAGATGGCGTCAGCTGTTGTAATGATGGTTGGAGGTGCGATCGTCAACGCCTTAGCTTTTTCGGGTTCAAACTATTTATTTTCAAGTCTAAGTGGTGGCAGCGAAGAGCGTAAGAGACACGATTTAGCGACAGAACAACTCGCAGCCGCCAAAGATAAGTGGCAACGAGAACGAACGAAATATCTAGATTTTCTCAACGAACGTATCAGAAAACAAAATGCCTCTAAAGAAACATTTTCCAACGTAGACCGAGCGTTGCGTTACTACAACGAGGTGAGTGGACAATCTACCGAACTACCCGTAGGACTGCAACGCGAACCCAAACTCAAAGATTTTTACGAGCCTAGCGACCAACAAATAGAAAAAGAACTGGCGTTTATCGCGGGAGGAACGCTTTTGGTGGGCTTCTTGGCTTACAGATATCTTTAAATTTAAAACTCGTATAAATAAAATGAATGCGTATGGAAAAAAGCTCAATCCCAGCAGGCTATTAAAAATACCCAGATCTATCAAGGGTGAGAGAAAAGAGGTGGTCATTACCCACAATCCTAGTAGTATATCGGCGGGGCAAACGCTGAGAGTTAAGTTTCCTCAATTGGGCGTAGACGACGTGATCGTACCCGACACTTGTAAACTAGCTTTTAATTTAGAACTCGAAGGTGCAGGCGACAACAATAGAACCATTTTTAACAATTTGGCCAGAAATTTAGTCAGTGAAATCAGCGTCAGACTTCAAGGTCACGAAATTATAAGTTATCGTAACGCCGACGTGTATCACAACTTTAAAGACAATTGGATCAACAGCTCGGCAACTCGAAACATGGCGTACTCGGGCATAGAAAAAGAAAACGTGTCTAAACTAAGAATGGGGGCTCAAGATGCTAACGCGGGCGCCAACAACGGTAAAGATCAGGCTATCGCGGATGCCTATGGTAACAGATATTGTATCCCCCTAGACATTGACATACTGACTTCGCATCACCCTTTTTACCCCAGCGGTTTAAAACAACCTCTGACGTACGAGATAAAGTTTAACGATCACGATAAAGTAGTCAACAGTTCAGATACGGCGGCGATGTACAGTATCTCAGACTTGTCTCTCGAATACGAAGTGGTGACCAACAGAGACCTAGCCATCACCATCAGGAATAAACACAAGGGGTTAATGCAATATCTGTTTGATAAAATCCACTCGCTAGAAGTTAGATCCGTCAACAAATCGGACACGCTTTGGAACGTCAGCGTCAATCAACCCATCAGGAGTCTCAAGGGTATTTTGTTTTTGTTTAAAGATCCCACTGAGAAAAACCCGCAGCGATTTTATAATCCAAAACTAACCAAAACATCGGTGACTGTAGAAGGTAAACCCAATCAACTCTACAGTCAAGGCATGTTTCAATATCAACACTGGTACGAAATTAACAAGTTCTTTGGAGACAGCGATACCGAAAGCGGGCGCGGAGTAGCTAAAGACTTAAATTTGACGGGTTGTGACCTCGGAGACTATCTAAAAAACAAGTACGGTCTGTGGCTCGATTTTAGAAGTAACGACGAAAATTCCGCTCACGGATCCGGTAGGAAACTCGGAGACGGAGGAGGCATCAACGTTCAATTTAACAGAGAAGCCGAAAGTCAAGGTGACCTCACGATGTACGTCTTTTTGGTCATGGATGCTCAATTAAACTTGGAAGACGGAAATTTTAAATCTCTGTTAAGTTAAAATGACACAACCGCATTGCGCTTTAATCGTCGGCAAAACAAATTCGGGTAAAACCAAATGGATTTTGGATCTGTTAGAGTCAGACTATAAACATACATTTGAAGCGATAGTCATCATTTGCCCTACCATATTTAAAAACAAAACGTACATCGAAAGAAAGTGGATTCAAGCAGATCCCGAGGTATACCTCTGCGATCCGGAATTGTACAAGATGACGCTCAACGAAGCGATCGATTTTTACAGTAAAATATTCGAAGGTGTTGCTACGCTGTTTATCTTGGACGATTGCTCTTCGGATCAAGAGATTAAATATCGTAAAAAGACGTGCGCGCTAAGCAAGATGGCGTTTAGCGGAAGACACATAAATCACAGCTGTTGGTTATTGACTCAAAAGTACAACAGCGTTTTAAAAGATTATAGAGAAAACACGGCATGGTTAGCGTTATTTTACTGTAAAGATAAAACATCGTTTGATCAAGCGTTAGATGAAAACGACGTCGTACCCATTGAAGAACGAGATTATATAAAACGACGTTTGAGAGATGTGAAATATAGTAAATTGGCCGTGTACACTGAACCTCCAGTTAGTTACGAGCTACTTGAGTAGGTTAATAACATAGCTCATCAACAAATAGGACCTAGCTCATCAACAAATATGACCTAGCTGCTTAACTAAAATAACCTAGCTGCTTAACTAAAATAACCTAGCTGAGTAATAACCTATTCAACAAGCTACACAGGTATTACAATTTGTTAATCAACAAACGTCAACAAAATACATTTTGCTGTTAGTAAATGATAGCAATATTCGAGTATTTGCAGTTTTTGGCTATTATCGTCATATCGATTAATTTATCGTTTTACACCTACGAGTACCTTTGCCTTTGTAACAAAGTTGCAACAGCCACAACAAAATTAAATTCCTTTCTAACTAAATGGAGGACCTAAAACTGGCTTTAACAAACGAACAAGATCACAACGCAGAACATAAAGATCGTTTGTGCGGTGTCATAGCAGCCGGAAACTCTAGAAAGTACTTGGGAAAGGAATACACCGTTAAACAAATCGAAGCTCTTGACAGTAAAGAACTCGAAAAGCTGTATCATCTGTACGAAACTAAATTTGGAAATGAAATTGTTAAAACCGTTGGTAAATACACTTTAAGTCTATTTTCGAGAGTGTTAGCTGTTGTTACACCCGTACAAGTTTTAGGCTATAACGTCACTATAGATTCTGAAGAAGAACTCACCAACGACTTGAGTTCTGATCCTATTATAAGCGCGAGTATGGCTGGTATGTTGAGCGACGTTTGTTACAAGTACGGAACTTTAATATCACCCCTTGTTGCTACGATTATCACAACAAAACATTTGAAATTTAATAAACCTCATATAATAAATGGAAGATCAGAAAGCAGCGACAGCACCGATCACAGCTCAACCAGCAGAGACAGAGACGCCTCAACCGATAAAAACAACGTCGTCACCGACGGTAACGAGAGTGACCAAGACTAAAAATCCTAAACGAATACAGCAGGGTAAAGCTTTAGCCGAGCACAATAGACAGATGAAATTAAAATTAGCAAAAATGAACGTAACATCAGACGAAGCTACGAGCTCACCGGACTACAACTCTTGGGCGATGTGGGGGGCTATAGCGTCTATAATAGGAGTGGGGCTGCTGGTACTAACAAGAAAGACAACTGCGCCGGTTGTACAGCCAGTGCCGGTAGTCACGCAACCCACTACACCCAGCGCCCCCAAAACGCTAGACATGGAATAGATCAGACCTTTTAGGTCTGTAGCTAAACCAGCAATTTAAAAATTGTTATATTAAAAACGATGAGTAACTTTGACACCAACGGAATAGCTAATACGATTTATCACGGAGCCGTCATATCGGGTCTGGTGATGGGATACGCCATGGTAGGAAATAAACTACTCAAAATGAAAGCGCCGGATTTAAACAAACTAAGCGTAGAAGATGCGGGTAAATTGACGGGTATTATAAGTGGAGCTCTGGCCACGCAAAATTGGTTGGTGACCCAGGGTATACTACCGGGCAGTATAATGAAAACGGCATAATTTAAATAGGTTTATTAAATAAATGGATGAGGGAGGATTTTATGATCAAGACTACGAAAGAACAGATGATTATGACGATGATGATGATGTAGCAGAGACCAATGTAGATGACGACTTTGATACTACTACACCACCGGTAGACACAGAAAGCGTCCTCGGCACGGGAACAATAAGCAGATTATCTATAAAAGTAATAAAAGAAGATGTTGATTCATTTTACAAAGAAAATAATATAGACCCCGCGTTTATCGACCCCAACGATTTTGAAATTGGTAAAGACAGAAATCTATACGTTAAAACATATAAAGGTCGAAAACCATTATCTTATAGACGTGGTGGTCAAAGAATATATTACAAATTAAGTACCTTACAAAGTAAATATGATACCGCATTTATTCGCGACACCCTCAAAATCGCTGACTATAAACCAACACCACCTGCCAAACTAAAAGGTAAACTCGAAAAAGTACAACCCGAGAGTATCCCCATGACAGAACTACCCAGAGCCACCGATGAGGTAACCGAGATTATAGACGATTTACAACGCGACACCGGCGCTAAAACGGAGGGGTTAAATTACAGAGAACTCCAGGGTTTAGACAAAAGTCTTCAGACGTTGAGAGGTAGCCTAGAACTTAATTTAGCGCGTCTCACAGAACTAGACCAAGAGATATTTGATGCCGAACATGAATTAGGTGACCCTAGGAACAGCGAAGAAGAAAACCAAGAGATAAGAGCTCAATTGCGCGACTTAGACGATGAAAGATCCCTCAGATTAGAAGCCGCAAAAGACGACGAACGAGGGCTTAAAAGTCAGATCTCTAGAATCAAAGAAACGATTAATAAAATTTTGGGCAACGACACGACTCTGGCAGAAAAGATTAGAATTCTGTTTAGAGAACAAGGTGTGACCGTAGTGAGTATTTTAGCCGCTTTGAGTTTAGCCATCAGCACGATAGTGAGTAGCATCGTCGCTAGCGTGAGAGGTGCGGGTGCCCCACCCGCACCATCGCCAACGCCAACACCAACACCACCAAAAGGCGGTATCAAAGAGTGGATTTCAAAACAACTCGCTAATTTTGCATCTGCTCTTCAAAAACTCGGAGTGAGCGCGTTGGGTGCTCTGCCGGGTATCATAGGCAGCGTACTGAGTTGGCTATTTAACGCGCTGAGTAAGTCCGTATCGTGGTTTGCCGAACACGTGTGGGCTTTGTTTTTGGGTGTGGGAGCCTTGGTGTTTGCGTACCTGCAAAAACGATGGTAGTTGTAATCAAAGTTAAAAACAAAACAACAAAAAAATAAGCCTTACCAGCACAAAGTTGGTAAGGCTTATTTTTTTGTGAGATTAGAGTGTGACTTATCGCGTTGCCTCGTAAGCTAAAATACCCATACCCATAATAGCTAATATTCCTACCGTCAACGATAATTTTTCGTCTTGGTGAGTTTGTAGTTTTGTGGGTTGGGTTAAAACTGTTGGTGCTGGTGTTGGTGTAGGTGTTGGTGTTGGTGTTAGTGTTGGTGCAGGTGTTGGTGTTGGTGTTGGTGCTGGTGATACAACATCGGTCATAGGCTCTAGGGGTGTTGGTGGCGCGACGTCATCGGTGTCATCAAAAGAGTCGTCCGGCTGAGGTTGTGAGTTTAAATCTGGCACCAAACCAGTGTTCATACTCTGGGTAGCGATTTGAAGATTGTTGTTATAGCCGTCGTGCGTTCCAATCCTTAAGTTCATATCCGATGGAATTAAATATAACCCCGGTTTCACGACAAAATTTAAAGGCGTTCTGGCATACTGCAGCGAGTCTTGAAATTGATTGATACTCGTTTCCATGTCGTCTACTGCATTGATGATATCTTCAACGATGACGTTAAATTGTCTCTGAGCGTCTAATCCGGTGCCTGGTGATAATACGCTCGTTTTTGTTTGAGCCTGCGCACCGAGTAAAGCATATACATAAGATCTGATCGATTCGTTGATCTTTATGATTCCCGCGGGGGTAAACGAACTCGTGTCGGGGATGAAGTCTAACCAAGCATTTTGTACCGATTCATTTTGTTCGATATAAATAATCGTGTAAGGAAGGTAACTGTTTCCTCTCTTTTTAGGACTATCTAGACCCCCGTAGCCGCCGCTGCCGTAAAGAACCTTGGGGCTGTTGGGTAGTGCTCTATAATAATCGCCAACCGCCAAAAACTTGCCCTTATTAAAGCTATACGAGTTACCCAAACCGTTAGATATTGTGTCTCTCGTCTGTTTAAAAGACTTGTTTTGATCTATGCCAAACAACAAACAGGTATCGGTAAATGCTCTGTGATTATAACTGTTGTCTAGAGCGTTAAATGTGTCATCTCCTGGTAAAGGAGCGGCAAAGTCGTACAGGATCTTTCTAACCGTAAAATATAAATGAAAGTTAAAGATGGCCCAAACGTACTTGTTGCTCGCGTTTAAAAGATCAAATCCAACACCGCAGCCCGTAGTAGCGCAGTAGATCGCAAAATTTAACTGATTTTGATAAAACGACATGGGGTGTGATTTCCAACGATCTACATCCTCATCCGTTGTGATGCGAGGCAATTTATAGTCCGAGGTTAAGTCGGGAAACGAGCTTAAAAACCCGTTGGTATTATTAACTATAACTTCCAGTTCACTGGGTTTAGTGCTGTTTAAAAACTTTGCTTGGGACGCAGCTTGATGCTTTGGCTCGGTTGCCTTGGCTACATTTTGATTTACTTGTCTCGTTACCTGATCAGCTATCGATTGTATCTGCTTTTTTAACAACATAAAAGCAGCCATTATTTTAGTTTCAGTTTTAATATAAAAAGACTTTAAAATAAATGCATTCGTTTCACTTGTTTCAAAATGAGCAGACGTTTAAATTAGAAGACGTCGTAGATAATTTAAACGGCCAAAAATCTGTACGCGTAAAAAGGGTGATGTTTAACCCCGGATATTTTAATATTTCCAGCGCCACGGAGATTGATTGGTATACGCAAATAGATGGGAGACCCGCTGAAAGACCTGATGATGGTATAAGACCCGAACTGGTTAGCCCAGATGTAGAAGTAAGAACAGATAGAGATTTTATTGCGCAATTGGTACCCGAGTACCCCTACGACTTTTTAATTAACGATGAAAATACTTTCAATAGAGTTATAAACGATCTTATAGAAGCGTACGAAGAAGATAGACTAGACTCTGCTTTAGAATCGATCCGGGAAGAAATGGATCAAATTGTAGATGGTATAAGAATTTTAAGCTTTAAAAGACAAGACAAAACACTAACCGAAGAACAAAGCAATACGCTTAAATTTTTAATAACACTTATAGCAGAAAGAAGAAGCTTCATCTTTGAAGGTAAAAAGATAGCGCTAGAATATGTCCAAGGTATAATAAGCGAACCTAGAGCGAGAGTAATTAGACAAACTGGGATAACAATACGGGGGAGTCTTGTCGTGTCTGGTGATAATTTAGATTTTATTTCTCCGAGTCTTTTAGCGCCGTTACCAGCCGGAGTCACCGGTTCGGTCACCATCCCACCTGGGTGGTACGACGTCGATTGGTTCGATTTCATTTTAAATTATATACCCGGGGTAAGTTTTCGAATATTTAGAGAATCTAAAAAGGTGACGTTGGTTGTAACCGACGTCAATCTCAAATTGCGCTTAAACAGAGAAGTCTCTCGATTACTCAATTTACCCAAAGGAAGACTGATACCCAAAGTGGTATATACGGGGTCTTACGACATTAATCCGTTTAAATTTTTGTTTATTCGCTGCCCGCAATTAAGTACGAGTGAAAACTTTTTTGATGGCCGTCCGTCCGACATCTTAAAAATCGTACCCGTGGGTACGCGCAAACCCGAGCCTGATAGAGTCGAGGATTTCAAGAAACTTAAAAATGGTATAATCGACAAACTGACATTTTCGATCATAGGTGAAAAAGGACAGATCATCAACAACAAGGGTGTGAGTATAATGATAGAGTTGGAGATCTTTTAATTTTAAAATCTTTTTATATTAAAAACATGAGTGTAGATGGTAAGGCGTTATACCCCGATATTTCTGGAGATGTACTCCGATTAAATAGTAACGAAGAAACAAAAGTGTACAGACTTAAAAAGATTGAAGAGATTCGATCTTTAATCTTGAAAGAGAGAGACCACCGAGAGCGCACTTATAAAAAAATAAAGAGAATGATCGACACTATTAATTACGTAGAGATAGGATTAGGAGGATTGGGGGCTGTAGCGGGGGCTGTCGGTATTCCCGCTCTCTTGGGTGTTATATCAGCCCCCGTTGGATTGGTGCTAGAAGGAACGTTTATAGGCGCTTTTGGTGTAGATATTCTGCTTAGAATCGCGTCGAGGCGATTATCCGCCAAGCTAAAAAAGCACGACCAGATTAAAATATTAGCAGACTCCAAACTTAACACGATTGAAGAATACGTGTCTCAAGCCATCAACGACGGAGATATATCGCACGAAGAGTTCTTATTGATTACGAGAGAGCTCGCCAAATTTAACGAGCTTAAGCAAAAAATCAGAACAAAGACCAGCACAAAGCTTCAAAAGATTAAAAACGATACAGACTTTGAAAAAGAAGTTAAAAAACGGGTAGACGAACGGCTGGCAAAAGAAAAAAAATCTCTTATCGAAAAACTTACAAGCTCAAATTCTCGGTAAATAAACATTATGAAAGCGAACCACCGAGTTATACCTCTATTTCACCTCTTAGGGCTACACCCTCGGCCCCGCCTTTATTATAGTGGTCATCGTATATTTTTAGTGCTTTATTAAATTGATTTTGAGTCACTTTAAATAAATCTCTAACTCGTTCTTTGTCTAATCCAACGACGTGATGATAACACGCCGCTATTAATGATCGTTTGACGCAACCATTTCCCCTTAATGTTTTGTAATTAACGAGCTCGTTATATTTATTGATTGTTTCTTGGACATCTTCTGAGCCTTGCTCTGGGCACACAGACAAAACAAGTTTCTCCACAGTTTTTCTTTTGGTTCTCTTTAAAGTTGACCAATTGATACGATCTTCTTGCGCATTTTCTGCCGAAAAATCAAAGTAACGTGAGACTACTTCACCGCACGTTTCACAAACTAAATAACCATTCTCGATGATTATATGATGATCGCACTGATCCCCAAGTTGTGACGTCCCAAAGTATTCCATCTATTTAATAAAAACCGATATTATTTTTTATTAATTTTTCAAATACTCGTCGGTCTAAACATATTACTCTCCATTTTATATTAAAAAACAGCTCCTCACCTTTTACAGGGTAAGGAGCTAATTTTTTTCTTTCTCTCACTCTCTCTCCGTTAGATTTATTTTTTTAATTTTTTTTTTTTTTTGAGATCGGGGGATTTCCCATTGGCCCTGTACTACCCACAGACCTATGACAAAGTCTGGTACCCTGACTTCTCATTAATGGCCCTGTACTACCCACAGACCTATGACAAAGTCCAGCACCCCCGCCTCCCTTACTACTGAAAGTATTCAACGACTTCAGTTTTTAAATCACACCAACATCAATTCTATCAACCCAAATCCTGAACCTATATCAGCAGTTTTTCTATTGTCAAATAATTAAAAATGGTCATAAGTTAAGAAAAATACTGAAAAAAAGAAAATGAAACAAATTCTTTTTCGTTGAATATCTAAAGTTGAAAGGCTCTCTTTTTTGCCTCATAATTTTTATGTATTGAAGGATACATACAAAACAAGAAGTTTGTTAATTTTTTTGGAAAAAAGTATCATATTATCACACGCAGTTGAGGATTATATAGGCCTATTATACTACACTAAAGGCCTATATTTAAGGTTTATACCAAAAGTTCTTTTTGAGAGTTTACAAGAGGTGTATTCCTTGCTATATACAATTCAATTTCAAAATTCAAAGCGTTCCTTCTGGCACAATAAAATGTTGATAGTTTCATATTGGGTTCATGGAATACGTATACGAAACCATGCCGATATAGTTATTTACGAATCCCCTGATATATTACACATATTCCTTAGGGTTGAGGTTTATCGGGCAATATAGACCGCATTTGAAGCGAACGAGGGAGCTGCAACCAAGCCATTTGTCTTGATACAAACCGTAGAAATATCAAGTTATCGAAGCAATTGACCAGCTGTGTAGCTTTAATCTAAAAAAATATATATATTTAAAGATGATGAAGTGTTAATTTTTGTATTGATGCTACGTGGAAACTTAATACGTCAATGTCCTGGGATTTCTGTTTGTTTGTTTACCCCGAACATTGCCATCGCTACATTTGCTCAAAAACATATGTTTGCTTCAATTTAGTACTGGGCTTAGACCAAAATTGCCATAGACCCCAATGATATGCAGTAACTTAAAAAAATCAGGGAATTTTTTTTCAAAGGTATTCGGGACAACCATCAAAATTAAAGCTTAATTCACAATCTCTCGCTTTTTAAGGGGGGGGGGGGCCTTAACCAAGGACTTCTGGGAAAGTTTTTACTTCAAAGATGATCACTCTTAAAAATTTGTCCTGAAGTCCATCGCCATTTTGAAATTTGTCCCTCCGTCACTACATTGGCCAATAAAGCAACGTTAGTGCCTATTTTGTTCCACATTGCACAATTATACTAGCCAAAACTTAGTTTTACAAGTCGTCAACTGCATAAAACCACAAAACCCTCTAATAACAGAAATTTTGAGGGCGTGTAAATCGTGATTTGGTCTGCGCATGAACCTTTTATACTGTCCTGCAAGTAACCTACAAGCGGCATACAGGAACTACGACGTCACTTGCACCGTCATTGTAACTCTTCGATTATATGCGCGTGTTTTCGCGAAGTTCCTTTCATAAAGTATCTTAACCCTAAAAGGGTCGGGGGCGGAATCCGCCCCCCCCCGACTTTTTCCGCGATAGCCTTTAAAATATTTTTTTCGAGACCTGAGCTGTCATGACTTTTTAGCCTCGAGCCTTGCGCATCTTTCGACACCAAAAGTATTAAATCGGACCAGGGGTTGGCGCGTAGCGAAAATTTTTCTGGCACGTCACCGACACCACGAAGTAACACTCTACCGTGTTAAAGCATATTTTTTTTCGATTTTCATTTTTTTTATTATTTTTAAACATTATTCATCAAGGCCTACCATTGCACGAAGTTTCAAAGCTTCAAGAGCTTTACTTTAATAATTACGCTAAGTATCCATGGCAACTTTTGCGCAAAAGTGACAATTTTCGTTTTCACGAAGTTACACTCAAGTTCCATTTTCTATTGCAATGCATGGCGCGCACTCAACCTCGTCCCCAGTGCTAACTTTATTTCCAACCGTGTTTCCAATAGTAAACCCTGGATAGGAAACTTTCTTCCTGTATCCTGATTGGATACCGCAATTGGCTAGTAATGGATTTTTATCGTGTACTTGGTGCTATATATTCACAACGTGCAATACGTGTTTTCGCGATCATTCGTCCACGCCTTTTCGAAAATACTAATTTCCTTTCCAATTTGCTCATATTAATATGAAATATGATACTGCATGTTGTCTCGATAAGATCGTAACAGCTTGATTTCAAAAATCGTGTTTTCGTAACTCACGCCGTGCTCGGGCTGCTGCGAATTGACTCTGTTTTTACCCCAGACACCGCATACAAAAACAAACGCTAATGTGTAACGCATATCCAGGCACCAGACTGTTCCTCATTTGCATACGTGTGCAAAAATCTTGCACATGCAAATGATCCAATACCAGGGTGAGAGAGCAGGTAGTGGTGGGCGCGTACTGCTCGACACCCTGGGGACGAGGTTGGGCGCGCACTCTGCTCATAGGCCTAAGTGAGCAAAAACGTTTTTACGAAGTAACACTCTTCTTGTAACAATATGTATGAGCGCGCGCGTGCTGACCTGAAGTTGCACTTTCCTCGTGTTAAATACATTGAAGAGTGTTACTTCGTGAAAACGAAAATTTACAGTTTCGCAGCTTTTTCGGTTTCAAGAACTAACACTCATCTTTTTTCTCTTATTTCTTGTTTATTTAATACACAAACGAGTGAAAAACAGCAGATTTAAGGTAAATTCAATTCATCAAGTGTCCACAACGAGAAACCCAACTGAAAATACTCTGTCGTTTTGACGCAAAGTGTTGTTTTAGAAGGCGTTCAACTTTAGTTGCCGTTTTCTCCGATTGCTAGTTTTTACTGGTATGTAGATTGGTGTTACTTCGTGGTGTCGGTGACGGGCACTATGCGCCGTGAAAACTGAATTTTCCCATATACGTCGTGAATAAACAGACCAGAATTACCATTCGTACATATGAATAATTAATTAGCCATAATTCCGAAACTCTTTGACCTATAGTCATGAAATTTCTTTAGTATGTTCATGACGAGTTGTTCTATGTATGTACCGAGTTTCAAAATATTTTGTCACTCGATGGCTAAGATCTTACGGGGGAAGGATCCGCCCCCTCCCCCCCCCCCCCCCCCCCGGCTGAGAGATGTCAAAATTTTAATTTTAGGGTTAACAAGCATCATTTTGTTCTTTGTGATTACAAATCGAAGTAAATTTAAAAGCTAATCCTTGAGATCTTGACACCTTAGAAGTAAGCGTAAGTTTGAAGATTTTCTTTGGAGAAAATAAACTAGGCCAGCTTAGAATAACAATTAAGTTGCACATTTTAATCATTTGCATAACATAAATTATGTCTCGAGTTCAAGTATACCCCAGGCGCGGTTCTACGGGGGGAGGGGGGGGCTATGGGGGGGGGGGGGCTGTAGCCCCCCCAAAAGTTGGTCTAACCCCCCCCCCCCACCCAAATTTAAAAAAAAAATTGCATTAGCAAAAAGAAGGATTGTGATGTACATGCGAACTGTCTCCCCCTAAAGAAGAAATAGCCGTGACAACGGTGCATTAGTTAATATAGGCCCGGGTTATCAAAATAACCCGGGCCCTTTAGGGTTAAACATAGTGTTTAACACCTCCCCAACACACATTTATTCCCTTATGATATACACACGTCATTGGTATACCATTTTTATGAAAGGCCATCAGACCTCTCAGTTCGACGCGGAACTTTAGAAATAACACTAGTCTATGCCTGTGGAGAAACAGCTTGAACCAAATTAATCAACGAAGCACAACCATAACTGTGGTGTTGTCCATTTTGTTACAGCTACAGCCAAAGTTATGCTCCTAATGCTTATACCTACTGAAAAAAACCGTTGTCCCTCGGGTAAATGTTACAGGCAGGCTAAGCGGCCACTACCAGACTGCCCTTATTGATACGACAATGATTATAGTCCAAATCCAAAGAGTAGGCAGCAGCCTGCTAACGGACTCACCATATTAAATTCGTGACCAGGAACCATCAATTGAGTTGTATTTGGCTCGGATCATATAATTATTTTACACTGTTTTAGAAAAGGCTGGAGCTACTCTAGCTATATTTTTTTTCGTACGAAGAGCCACACGGAACATTAATTTTATGTTAAGTATAAAATCCAGGGATGTTCTGTAGCCGACACGTTCTGTAGCCGGGCGCGGATCTGTAAGAATTTATCTACCAAGCTTGGTGCTTTGGACCAGTCGGTCACGATCGTGTCCGAAGTTGGATCAAACCACTTGACTAAGCCTCATTAGGTGCTTTTCTCGACTTTGTGCGAAGACGACGATAATTCTTTCGAAAAACAAATAACAAACAAATCCAGAATGAATGGGGGAAATAATTCCTGCTGCCTTGTATTCGATGATCATTAATTCCAAAAGATGTAAAGTGAAGTGCTGAAAGCCAGGACAGGACAAAATTGTTGTTGACATAATATTATCTCGTGAGGTTAAGGGCGGAAGCACATTGGCCCTACATTGTAGAAATATACATTTTTTTTTTACTTTTCATTTCAGTTGAAAATGGATATGTTTGCCATGGCCCGGGTTCTGTTCCTCGTCGGTGTTCTTATCGGAACTTGTCAATCGTCTACCTGTCATGCGCAGTGTGATTACGACCACGTGACAGCGAGGGCCGACTGCTCCTCCCGTAATCTGAACTGTATCCCCGTCAACTACCCAGACTCCCTCGTCATGGATCTTAGCCACAACGCCATGTCGGTGCTGGAACCAAACGACTTCAACGGGACGTTCACGAGGTTGGTTGAGCTGTACCTGGACTACAACGACATATCTGATGTGACGTCACTGCTGCAGTCAACCGGGTTGGGAAGCCTGAAAAAACTATCGGTAGAACATAACATCGTTTATGACTTGCCTTATTCTTGTTCGCTCACTTCTCTCGAAGAGATGTCACTGGACTACAACTCACTTCATTATTTACTCATGATTCCCTTTTGTAACAATTTAAAGAAACTTTCAGCTGATTCCAATGAAATACTACGCGTTGATTTTCATGCATTTTTTCTCGATTCATTTCCATTTTTATCATTTATCAGCTTGCGATTCAACGAAATAAGAAATTTCCGTTGGGGCACAGATCATCCATATAAGTCTAGCCCCAATGTGACTTTTTTATTAGATCACAATGAAATCACACATGTCGTTTTGTTTGTGCGTAATTATTTTGGTTCATATTTGGACCGACTCTCTCTTAGTCATAACAGACTCCAACACGTTTACGCAGAACTTCCCTCTAAGTTCGAAATAGCCAGCAATGGATTACGTGAGTTCAGTGGATTCCGCTTCTTTCTGCCTCCGGAAATCTTAATGGAGGAGCTAGACATGAGCAACAACTCGTTTGATTCCTTGATACAACCAGAATGGGCAGAAGGTCTTCATATCTTAAACGCTGATTACAACAAACTGGCTAACCTGTCCTCTACAACCCTACAAGGATTCATCAACCTGACGGAGCTCCATCTAGCAAATAATCGACTCTTGTTCATCTCATCGACAGCTCTGAGTCAACTCACGAAGCTACGGTCTCTGTATCTCGATGGCAACGCCCTGACGTCATTGTTGGGTGCCATATTCCTCAACCAAGCTGACCTAGTGGAGCTTTCCATTACAAACAACCAACTCTCCGAGTTATATCCGGATTACTTCCTGGGTCTGGACTCGCTGGAACGTCTGTATCTCGATGACAACGCCCTGACGTCATTGTCGGGTGGAGCACTAGTAAAACGAACGAAACTAGTTGAGCTTTCCATCACTAACAACCAACTTTCCGAGTTATATCCGGATTACTTCCTCGGTCTGGACTCGCTAAAACGTCTGTATCTCGCTGGGAATCGACTGGTTTACGTCCACTCAGAGATGTTTCGGCAGATGCCTTTCCTTACTACTATGGACTTCTCTAAAAACAAACTTAAAGTCTTTGATTTAACAAATTGTAGCCTCCTCGGCAACTTACAGAACATTATGCTAGCTCACAACTCTATTCATGACATCAGTTACATACTTGGTCATTGCGTTAACTTGGAAGTCCTGGACTTAAGTTTCAATCAGATCCAAGTGGTTCCTGGTGACTCTCTGACTGGGAGAAATAGAGCACTATACAGACTTGAGCTTGAAGGCAACCCGCTTCAATGTGACTGCCGGTTGACGGGTCTACGTGATTGGCTCCGCAATAATCCCCCGTCTGGTCTCCCTCGATGTCAAGGTCCGCCGCAGAACTCAGGGGCAGTGGTTTCAGACTTGGACGTACATGATTTCATCTGTGATCCTCCTAAGGCATCTCTCTCTTTGGCTGCGACTGTTCTCCCCACCATGTTTATCACCCTAATCATCACACTCGCTGTCGTCGCCTTGGTGATCTGTCTCCGTCGTCGTTATAGGAAGAAAGATCATTCCACCTCGGCAGCGGAAGGGGTCAGGGGTGCTTCAAGGCTTACGGTTGGTTTCCGTAAAACAGGTGTACCTACCAGATCAGACGAAGGTTACGTCGACCAAGCCGTCGATGGAGACTATATGACACCAACACCCAAGGAGGACACAGGGGAGGAATACGAGGTACCAACTAAGACAGCCAGACATCCTTATGGAAGACACCAGAGGCACCTCAAGGTCATCCCATCAGTAGAGATGGACGATGCTCACTTCTACGAACCAGTTAATTGCGGTGGAGAAACAAGATGTTGAACAAAATGGCAGGAGCAAAAAAATGATTTTTAATTTTTTTTTTAGGTTGGAAAAGTTTAAATTTGGCTAAAATTGTTTGGACCTGATGAAAGACATGTTTATTGTGTGTTAATCAGAACATTGATATTTTATTGCTGACACCGTTTACCTCTCCAGGTATCTAGATCCTGACGTGATCCCTATCCTCTAAGATAATACATAACGATAAAACCACTATTTCTGCAATATGACCACGGTGCCCCTTTTCCCGAACAGAGAGATGATTGTAGGACTGTAACCAAATGATGACATTCATAACTGTTTTCCTGCATGGCTGTAAAAGTGAAGAACGCTTGACGCGTTTACAACCTAAACACAAACGATTATATGTAACACGAGATGTGTAGTGTTCCTAAAAGCACTGTTCGTGAGAGGTTACAATATCGACGGACTGTTTCAACTTTGTTTTCCTGAAAGTTAATTTTTGTCACAAGCAGTTGCAAGCTTTAAACCGCCTGTGTGAGGTTTTGGTTTTTTTATGGTGCATAGGTATCAGAATAATGAATCCGACTCAATTCATTCTACGCCTTTTATTACAGTAAATTGCGTCTCTCGCCTTCAACGTGTTATGTTCAAAAGTTAAACACTACATAGTTTATCACAGTGTAAAATTTTGTGCAGACTACATTAGCTACATTACATTTTGATTCATTATGTGGACGTTGTAAATACCAGGCCAGAATTCAGAGAAAGTCGGAATAGATGCAGTTTTTATATAGTAAAAAAAAACATGTAATGAGAGTGGATTTTTACAGACAAGTTGGTAACTTGATCCTCCCATCTGTACGTGGAATAGTTATGGGAGGCAAGACAAAATGTTTACCTCACGGTCAACTATGACAAAATAGTATTAATCTGGCGTCGATCAAATACGGTACGCGATAACAAGGCAAACAAGGCTAGTAAAGCTAGTCCCAGAGTGCACAAACCATATATTCATTGTGGTTCGGAATGGCTATTCACTGGAATTCTATTTTGATGTATGTGGTCTACATAATGGGCCGCACTTAGCCCATTCAGGTCATGGGCGTCTACAGACGAACGTGCATAAACTTTTATGTGTTTTCTACCGCTGTGATGACCTGGGTTCGAATCCCGCCCGGGACAATATGTAAATTGGGTTTTCAGTCTCAACCTGATTCCGTGATTTTCCTCAGAATGTTCTTCTGGGCTTTTCCCCACCTCTAAACTGTAATTTCTTCTCTTAGGCCAAAAAAAGTTTCCAGTTTCTGATATGGAGCTTGCCAAAAAGTGGTGCGGCGACGCGGCTTTTTTTTTTTTACCTGACTTTTTTGCTTCAAATGTCGGCTGATGACTGCAAATGGTGCCCGACTAAACTTGGTGCAAATATATGGGAGTCCAGAGAGGCCACATAAAGCTTATTCTCGATCATAACCCCATCTAGAAACACGTTAAAATTGTGCAGCAGCAGGATTCCAGTCAAACCAGTGTGTTTGGCGGTTTGGAGACATCATCTTTCATTGAAAAAAAACTTTTTCATTTTGCCGACGCGCATGGCTACGGCGACGCGCGCGCATACCAGAAACCGGAGACTTTTTTTTGGCCTTAACAGGTCTCTTCAGACTTTCGAGCTACAGTTCTTAGGGTACTTTTGAGGACTCCTCCGTTTCATTACCAGAAAGAAATGAAATTAAAAAAAAAAAAATAATAATCCCTTTTCAAACATTTTGGAAAAGTCAGTCAGTCAGTTAGGTAGGCCTACATGGAGGACTATAGGATGTATGAGTCAGTCAGTCAGTCAGTTAGGTAGGCCCACAAGGAGGACTATAGGATGTATGAGTTGGGGAGTCAGTCAGCCCGTCAGTTTGGTAGGCCTATGGAGGACTATAGGATGTATGAGTCAGTCAGTCAGCCAGTCAGTTAGGTAGTCCTTCAGTGAGGACTTCAGGACGTATGAGTCGGGGAGTAAGTCAGTCAGTTAGTTAGGTAGGCCTCCCCGGAGGACTATAGGCTGACCCTCTGGGACCAGCACAAGTCGATACAATCGAATACAACTTTTCCTTTCACTTGATGTACTGTTTCATTGATGTACGTGCTGGAATAGACAAAGTAGATCTAAGAAAGAAAGACATGGTTCACTGATGTGATGGATCTATTCTTTCATTGGAACATGTATATTGGTAATTGGGGGAAATCGGTCTGTAAATAATATTTCAATGTACCTTTTGCAAATGTATTCGATACAATCGAATACAACTTTTCTTTTCACTTGATGAACTGTATCGTTGATTTACGTGCTGGAATAGACTAGGAAGATCAAAAAAAAAAAAAAAAAAAAAAAAAAAACCGAAAAAAATGGATGATGTGATTGATCTATTCTTTCATTTGTGTTTGTATAAATTGAAAAAATAACAATCTGTTTGTAAATAACATTTTGATGTACCTCTTACCAATATATTGTTGAACATTTCCAGACCAATTTTGTTTTGACACATACTGATGAAATGCTTGTAAAAACATGGCACTGTGATTTCCATACATTAATCACATCAACCAAATGTATATCAGCAAAATAAACTAGAATTGTGATTTTCATATAATCATATCAACCCAAATGTATATTAGCAAAATCTTGCATTGTGGATTCCATATTATTATATCAGACCAAAATGTTTGTTAGCCTAATAATCTTGCATTGTGATGTACCTCTTACCAACATATTGTTGAACATTTCCAGATCAATTTGGTTTTGACAAATACATGATGAAATGCTTGTAAAAAACATTGCATTGTGATTTCCATATTATCATATCAAACCAACTGTATATCAGCAAAATAATCTTGATTTGTGATTTCCATATAATCATATCAAACCAAACTATATTAGTAAAATAATCTTGAATTGTAATTTCTATATAATCATATCAAACCAAAATGTATATTAGCAAAATAATCGTTTATTGTGATTTCCATATAATCATATCAAACCCAATGCAATACTAAAATAATCTTGAATTATGATCTCCATATAATCATATCAAACCAAATGTACATTAGCCAAATAATCTTGGATTGTGATTTCCATATAATCATATCAAACCAAATGCAATACTAAAATAATCTTGAATTGTGATTTCCCATATAATCATTTCAAAACAAATGTATATAATCCGAATAATCTTAATAATCTTGAATTGCGATTTCCATATAAGCATAATTATATCAAACCAAATGCATGTTAGCAAAATAATCCTGAATTGTGATATTCATATAATCATATCCATCCAAGGATATATTAACAAAATTATCTTGAACTGTGATTTCCATATAGGCCTAATTATATCAAACCAAATGTATATTGGCAAAATTATCTTGAATTGTGATTTCCATAATGATTGTATCAAACCAAATGTCTATTAGCAAAATATTCGTGCGATCATATGTAAGCTAAACGCAAGTAATATCGCTTGCATTTTGGTCTTCTTGAGGTTTGTGCTTTTGTTCAGCAGGGACACGCATGAGTAGACCTCTTGTGCATTCATTGTTAATGAATTAACATAACAAAGCACACCTCCAAGATGGCCGCTGAATGCAATCGATCTATAGCCAGGCTTAATACTCAAATTAACAGAATGTTCGATAACGCACACCGATATTAAAACGCAGTGTGCAGGACTACGGTATTTTTCATGTATAACTGGACATGACAACATTATACGAACAATATCTTCCTCCCGAGAATGAGGCTTGTACGGAATTTGAATGGAAATTAAGAGAAAAATCCAATGCAGATGTTCAGATCAGTAGCTTGTTGAGTAAATTTTTTTCTAGTTCTTAAGAGTGGGTCTACGTACATATTTCATATACGCGTCCTCGGCCTTTTTTTGTTTGTTTAATAATAGGAAAGGACTTGGTGAGCAAGACACCTAAATAATTTTTTTTTTCTAGGGCCCGCTTCCACGGGAGCAGGTCATTTTGTGTTTTGGGCATGTTTTTAGATCTTGCAAAATTGTACTTTTGTCCCTATTTTTTGTCCCTCAAAAAGTCAATTTGCCAGGGGTCTCAGAATATTTTCCTTTTGGACTGATTAGAGCCAACATTGGTCTTTCATTATCTGGTGAGAAAAGTTTGGATAATTATATCCACTTTAGACAGTCCTGCATCAAAAATGGTCATTTTTCCCATAAACATGAACATGAATCTGGCGCCTTTTTTAAATCATAAAAATGAGTTGTAGGCATTGATCGAAGCCACCCAAATCACAGCTTTATTGCTTGCAAGTAGTATTCAAATTGTAGCGTTATAGCGACCGGGGGGGGGGGTAATCACACACAAAAACGGAAAATGTAGACAGGTTTTTTTTTCTCCGGACACTTGGCCTCCGTTATATCAAAAATGGGGGGGGGGGGGGGGGGTTGCTGGTACCATATCTTCAACAGGGGGCGCTGTTCAAATTCGACGATTATTAACACTATTACAGAATGGTGTACAAATACCCCCTATCTAAGCTGCCTCTTTCCGTATTTTGAACAGGCGAACATTATACCAGTGTAATTTTTTTTTGGGGGGGGGGTGTTAAAGCAGTGGTGGGAGCATTTTTTTTTGAATTTCTATAGCGAAACAAAATTTGACAGAGATGGGGATCTTTTTACCCCCCCCCCCCCCCCACTGGCGACCTCTTTTGTTGAAGGTCTGCAAAACAGAAAAAAGGAAAATTAAACAATATTGTCTGGAAACAGCAAGAAATGTGCTAAAAACCACCTCGGGTTGTTGTGGACCAAGATAAACCAGAGAATACTTGTAAGTGGCCGTACACCCATTTGTGGCCTTGATCCCCCCACAGGGGGTTAGTTTCGTTTCGTTTACAGTGGTGCAAAAAACTAATGAGGTATCACTATTTACTTTGAATTACATGTAGATAATTCAGACAGAAATATTTTGCACCTTGCTGATCAGTTAGTTACGGAGCTCTGGAAATGCCATCCCAATTGTTCAGATACTGACTTGTTTTAATTCAGGGGACGACATAATACAGGCAAGATGACGACATCCTGAGATGATTTATTAGGGTATGACGACATCCTAAAAGTAGGATGACGACATCTCGAGATAATTTATTATGGGATGACAACATCCTGAAAAAAGGATGACGTTATCCTGATATAATCTATTATGGCATGACAACATCCTAAAAGTAGGATGACGACATCCTGAGATAAATTATTAGGGGATGACGACATCCTAAAATGAGGAAGACGACATCCTGAGATAATTTATCAGGGGATGACGACATCCTGAAAATAGGATGACGACATCCTCATATAATTTATTATGGGATACAAGATAGATTCAATGCACCCCGTAATATCTCAGGATGTCCTCAACCTACTTTCAGGATGTCAGCGTCATATCCTAATAAATTATCTAGGGATGTCGTCATTCTATTTTTAGGATGTCGTCCTCCCATAATAAATTATCTCGGGATGTCGTCATTCTATTTTTAGGATGTCGTCATCCCCTAATAAACTATCTCAGGATGTCATCATGCCAGAAGACATTGTCTTAAGATATTGTCATTCTATTATCAGGATGTCGTCATGCCATATTAAATTATGACGATATGTCGTCATCCTACTTTGAGGATGTCGTCATCCCCAACAAATTATCTCAGGATGTCGTCATCTTGCCTGTATTTTGTCGTCATCCGGAGATAAAATAAGTCAGTATCTGAACAAATCGGATGGCACTTCCAGAGCTCCGTAGTAGAATGACGTCACCCTGAGATAATTTATTAAGGGATGACGACATTCTGAAGGTAGGATGACAACATCCTGAGATAATTTGTTATGGAATGACGCCATCCTGGAAGCGGGATGACGACATCATGACAGAATTTATCAAGGGGTGCATTGAAGCCATCTTGAAAATGCAGAGGTGGACATACGGCTTGTATCCTATCGATGTACATATACATTGTAATTATTTGATGATGAGATGGCTGTAATGCATCCCTTAATATCTCAGGATGTCGTCATTCTACTTTCAGGATGTCGTCATCCGCTAACAAACTATCTCAGGATGTTATCATCCTACTTTCAGGATGTCGTCATGCCATAACAAATTATCTCAGGATGAAGTCTTCCTATTTTCAAGATGTCTTCATGCCCTGATTATTATTTCAGGATGTCGTCATGCCATAATAGATTGTTTTGAGATGTTGTAATCCTATTATCAGGATGTCGTCATGTCATAATGACTTATGTCGAGATGTCGTCATCCTGCCTTCAGGATGTTGCCATCCCCCAATAAATCATCTCAGGGTGTCGTCATTTTGCCTATATTATGTCGTCATCCTGAGATAAATTAAGTTAGTATCTGAACAGGTCGGATGGCACTTCCAGAGTTCCGTAGATGGCACTTCCAGAGCTCCGTAGTTAATTGTTGAGCAGGTGCAAGCATTAACAACTTCTTTCAATTTTAATTTGCTTCATAAATCTTGCAGATCTTGCGTACCCTTATTTTGTGTACATAAACAATTGACCAATATATTGTGTGCATATCATATTTTAATATACTGCCCTCTCTCTTGAATAGTTTATATTCCATGGCTGTAAGAGTGGTTTCGTTATAGCGTGCTGCGTTATATAGGTCGTTGGTTTGAATGCCTGGAGGTTGTTGGTTTGAATCCTGGAGGGTAATTTATGTATTCATTGTCCTCCAATTTTGTTTCCTTCCCTAAATTGTGTTTTATCAACTCCAGATGATCGCTTAAATCAAAGTCAGCCTTTTCTTATCATTCATGGCTCCGGAGGATTTTGTCTCCTATGTAAAAATGAGATATGCACACAATTGGTCAACAATTGTGATATGTACAGTATACACAAAATAAGATGGAGACTGGTTCGAAGGATAAATGGCTCCAATAAGCAATTTGCGAATGACCTATGCCCTTTGGGAATTAAATTTGAAAAACGTCTGGTACACTGACTTGCTCAGAATGCTTGGAACATTTTAACTGTGAATTCTCCAGACCAAAGACACTGTTGCTAATCACATGATTCAGGGCAAGCTCTTGCATAGCTACGTACGTTCAGCACCAATACATCGTTCACAATGGCTGAGAATGGCACAAAGACACCAAACCATGCCGGAGCTGGGGGTTGCTAGCATAAGGCTTGCCCCGAATCACGTGATATAATAACAGTATCTTTGGTCGGGATAATGCAAAGTTAACAAGTGCAAAGCATTGGAGTAAGTCAGCGTTCCAGATTATATTCAAATTTAACTCGCAAATAGCATATTGTTACAGCGCCCTCATTCGATAACATGGTCTATAAATTTTGAACCCTCGCTGCAGAATCTGTACAATTTTCTTGCAGTTCGTTTTGCGTAATTTGTGAGATTCTCCGAAATGTATTGGTCAAAATGTATTTCATATTTCACAAGTTCTTCATACAAACACAAGTAAATAACATGTGCAAGCCCCTTTAAAATCGGTTGAACCAATTTCCTGAAATGTTCATTCACTTCTGAAAATCGGTCATTAAATTTCGTCTGAATTTGAATGCACGTCTTGAAACCCATTTCAATTCAATGAAAGTTCAATCGTTTTCATTTTCCGTGCATTCAGTTTTGAGAAACAAACGGCTAATTACGTTACCTGCGCAGTCTTTTACGCAAGCATACCTTTTTAAAATTGATTGCAGGTACAACTATTAAATAAATTTGATTGATGGTTAATGAAAAAGAAACCCCTAATTGCATCTGGTGCCGATGGCATTAAATTAAAAGTGAAATCGATTGGTGAATGTTTGAAATCGCCCTCTATAAAAGCGAAAGAGAAGTCTTGTAAACGAATCTGAATGGACATAAACGAAAGGTGCTGCTCTTTCACTTAATTGATTGAACTGAAATGGAATCGAATGCTCTGTTAGCGAAAAATGAAACGCGTGTTCAGAGAAATTCTCAGATTCAGAAAAAAATGAATGCCTCTTTTTTAGAACATTTTAGGAAATTGGCCGGGAAAACCTATATGAATTACTTCCAGGGGGGGGGGGGGGTAGACGGCCTTCTAGCTTGGCAGGGCAGGCATAATCAATAATCCTGTCACTAGAACCAGCAATAAACCTTGAATGCAGTTGTTTTACAATTCTTTGAGCTATACCTCACCCCAAACAGCCTCAAGACCACTTGGGTGGTTAAAGTGGGGTAGCCACGGGGGCGTGGGAGGCGACAGCCCCCCCCCATGAAACCTTGTCGCCCCCCCCCCCCTGTCAACCCCCCCCCCCCCCACACACTGAGATTGTGTGTTTCTAAAACAAATTATCATTGATCTACATGACGCCCCCCCCCCATGAAATGTTCCAGCCCCCTCCCCCCCCCCCCCCCCCCGGCCCACTGAAAAATTCCTGGCTACGCCACTGGGTGGTTAGGCTAAAACCCGTGGCCGCTCGAGGAGTCGTCACAAAACTTAACAACATGGTCTTCCCTTTTATTCCTTGGGGAAATAATAGTCAGCTATCGCTCTTCAACATTCAAACACGATGTAATCATTCGTAGTTGGATGTTTGGGAATTAAAAGTGGCCCAAATAATGTTTAATACAACTGGTAGAGTTTTTGTTAATCGGTTGTTTTTTTTTAAACAACAACTTTTAGTACGTTTTGTATATTAAAACCGGGAGCCAAGGATGATGTTTGGTATTATAGCCGAATGTTCTGTATAGCGGTGTTCGGTATAGCGGCGTTCAACTGTATTTTGAATGACTAAAACGTGAGCAGATTTCTGTAAATCATTTATATTGATGAGCAATATGGCTTTTAATCAATTAGGCTGATACCATGTACCACTTTTTGAAAAATATATTTTACAATTATTAAGAAGCGATATACATCTTTTGTAACAAACTACTACGTTTTGCGGCTTTTTAACCAAACAATTTACACCCTTTTGTTATTACGAAATGATTTACACTTTTGGTGATTAAGTACTACTCGCGTACATGTTTTAAATCGATTAAAAAATTACTGATTTACACCTTTTGTAACACACTACTACTCATTTTACAGTTTTACCAATAAATTTACACGCTTTTGTATCATTACCATTTTCACACTCTAGTGAACTATTTACATTTGACAATTTTTAAAGAAACTATTTAACCCATTTAATAATATCCGCGAAGTACCATTTTATCAATAAACATAATATTTTTTGTTGCGTAACTGGGTTCCGCTTTGCAGTTTTAAACGATTTAAAATTGCATTACTGTTACTAAAACTCTATCCTTTCAATGCTTCATGCGGGCCTTTAGGCCTATCATCAAACTATATTGCATCAAAACATGCTCCAGTAAATAATACAAGTCAATGAATTCCTGAATATATTACACGAGAATGGTGCTTTTATAAAATTTTACTCCATGAACACTGTTTATTAAAATTGTAAAGGTTTTCCCGGCCAATTTCAGGAAATGTTTATTCACTTTTAAAAATCATCCCATTTAAATTCAACGAAAGTTCAATCGTTTTCATTGTCCCTGCATTCGGTTTTCAGAAATAGACGGCCAATTAATTGCGTTACCTGTGCATTCATTTACCTTTTCTAAATTGATTTCAGGTACAGCTAATTTGATTGACGGCTAATAAAAAAGAAACCCTGTATCTGGTGCCGATGGCATTAAACTCAAAGTGAAATAGAATGGTGAATGCTTGAAATCGCCCTCCAGAAGTGAAAAAAGAAGTTTTGTAAACGAATCTGAATGGACATAAACCAAAGGTGCTGCTCAATCACTAAATTGATTGAACTGAAATGATATCGAATGCTCTGGTAGGCAAAAATGAAACGCGTGTTCAGAGCGATTCTCAAATTCAGACGAAAATGAATGAGCGATTTTTAAAAGTGAATGAACATTGTAGGAAATTGGCCAGGAAAACCTACCATTACCACACAAATACAAGGTAGTCTTTTGAATGGTTATACATCTTACGTGAAAATACATTTGTTATGAATTTGGTCTCATCCTTTCAGCTAAATATAAGCCTTAAAAAACAAATCTAGCGAAATGTGTACACACATCTGATTACTTGATGATCCCCTCTACCGTTATGTACAAGTATGAATGTTGGAGAAACCTTTTGTCGAAAACCAAATGGTCCAAATGTAAACAAACAACATCTGAGACACGACAGTTGTTTCATGAAATCACTGTTTCTACGTTCTCAGAAAAGGTTTTGAAACATTTCTTCGACAATTAGTTAATGAACTATATAGTGACAATGGCTCCCAAGTTAAGAGGTCAATAAACGATACAAATATACAAAGATATCTTTTTGAGTCGCATCACGGTGTAAAATCGGCAGCCCTCATTACGTATACAAATAACCTATATAGGAATCGCACACGTGCAGTGGAAAGTGCGGCAGAAACGTACGTGACACATACACAACGTGTACGGTACATTGAATAGACACGGCTTGAAATACGTATGCGAACGCCAGAAAATGTCTGATGTAACCATTCGGGAATGGTAATTCATTACTTTAGTTTCCTTTCAAACAGACCTTTATAATAGGATAAGTAGACATCCAAAACATGTAATTTACGGGGATTTCAGGCCTTTAAGCATCATTTCATTGAACTACCAATTCGGGCATTTTATAGAACTACCAATATGAATTGGAAACGTCTTTGTTGCTTTGCTGGTCCAAATCTAATCGTTGTTCTCTTAGAAGCTTTTCGTATGTACGAGAGTGTTAAAAAAAACATTCAGTATGGTTCACGTTTCAACTGTTCAATGTCCAAATTCATACTTATCGCAGTTTGAGCGCGGTTTTATCACTGAGGCTTAAAGGAGCAAGCGCATCGAAAGTTGTCTACTCTTTCAACAGGACCTAGTGCAGCGCTAAATACCCAGTGCACGAAGTCGACTGCCAGGGTCAGCCTCGTCCCACGTGGTTTGCTGACATGGGCCTACGACGACCAAAGTTATTAGTCAACTTCACAAAATTGAAACAGAGAGTGAAAGAGATTTAACCAAGTTTAACTTTGATATCAGTCTCGAACACTTTGGAGAAGTTGTGTTTATTTTCCCTGCAATTTTTTTTTAAATGTGATGAGTATTTATCATTGGTTCCTAAGTTTGTTTGTTTCCTGGTCTGCATCTTGGACAGACGTGAATTTAACGTGGGTTTAAGGGGCTAAGCTATAGAAAATGTGGAACCTTATGTGCTTTGTGCGTATGTACGGGGAACTTGTTATTGTAATATGTTGCTCACCTAATTGGTTGGCCCAAAAAGTTAAGTCTAACGAGACCATCTATACCTAAACCATCTTCGACCAGTTTCACTAGGCTCGCCTCGTCTTGTGTATCATATGTATTCTCCAAATGAGAAAGTTTGACATCGAGGGCGAACAGACGGGGGATTGATGCGGAGCCAATGCCATAGAAACTTACTTTGGCAGTCACAATGAAGCGGGTTGCCTTCAAGCTCAAGTCTGGATAGCGCTCTGTTTCCCTCCTTAAGGGATTCACAAGGAACAACTTGGATCTGATTAAAACTCAAGTCCAGGACAACCAAGTTCTCACAATGACCAAGTATCAAGCTGATGTTAGAGATTGAATTGTTAGCCAACATGAGGTTCGTTAAGTTTCTTAGGCGGCTACAATTTCTGATGTCGAAGACTTCAAGTTCATTGTTGGAGACGTCCATCGTGGTAAGGTCAGGCATCTGCCGGAACAGCTCCGAGTGGGCGTAAACCAGTCGATTCCCAGCGAGATACAGACGTTCGAGCGAGTCCAGACCGAGGAAAGAATCCGGATGTAACTCGGAGAGTTGGTTGTTTGTGATGGAAATCTCCACTAGGTCAGTTTGGTTGAGAAATACTCCACCCAAAAATGACGTGAGAGCGTTGCCATCGAGATACAGAGACCGTAGCTTAGTGAGTTGACTCAGAGCGGTTGTTGAGATGAACACGAGTCGATTATTTGCTAGATGGAGCTCCGTCAGGCTGCTAAATCCTTGTAGGGTTGTAGAGGACAGGTTGGCCAGTATGTTGTCATCAGCGTGTAAGATCTGAAGACCTTCTGCCCAATCTGGTTGTATCAGGGAATCAAATGAGTTACTGCTTATATCCAGTTTCTTCAAATTGTTTCCACCGCTTTGACGTACATCAACTGATTGAATGTCTTTGAATTCGTTGTTTGCTATATTGAGCTCATACAAGGATAAAACTGTCAAGGTTAAAGTAGTCAGCTTATTATGACTGAGGGAGACTAAGTTAAGCGTGTTACCAGTAAATGAAAAGCGATGAATTTTATTGTTATCTAATAGGAGTGTACTGACATCAGTGCTTGTTACCCTGAAGGAAGATATTTCGTTGAACTGCAAGCTTATTGCAGAGATTAAATTATAATAACTAAATCCATTAACAAGGTTAAAATTTGCCGAAAGGTATTCCAAAGCTGTGCACCGTGGAAATGAAAAAGACCCACTTAAGAAGTTATAGTCAAGCGAGATGTTGATCAGGGAGTTGAGGCTACATGAAAACTGCAATGCTGAAATGACGTTGTGTTGCAACGAGAGTCTCTGCAGGCTTCCCAACCCGGTTGCGTCCAGCAGTGACGTCACATCAGATATGTTGTTGTAGTCAAGGTACAGCTCAACCAACCTCGTGAACGTCCCGCTGAAGTCGTCTGGTTCCAGCACCGATATGTCATTGTGGCTGAGATCCATGACGAGGGAGTCAGGGTAGTTGACGGGGATACAGCTCAGATTACGGGAGGAGCAGTCAACCCTTGCAGTCACGTGGTCGTAATCACACTGCGCATGACAGGTAGACGATTGGGAGATTCTGATGGAAACTCCGATGCATAAAAGGACAACAAAAATGGCCATCGTCATCTAGAAACCAGTAAAAACAAATTGAAAGCACATTAAGCTCATCTGTGTCGATGACATGCGTGAGTTTCCGGACAGAATTTTTCGGATTTGGGTAGCTTACACTCAATCGATGTTTTTGTTGATTTCAAAAGTTTTGTCGGTTGTGATTACCTGTAATATGACTTAAGGACCACGTCTTCGATGGAATATTTAGGGCAAGCCTCGTAATGTTTGTCCAAGAGCGCACAAACATCTATTCAATTTATTCAGATCACTGAAAGTCTTTGCATGCATCTGGTCTATGGGCTGGGTTTAGCCCATTCCATGGCGTCCTCGTGTGTGCGCTCTAAGACCAGCCTTTTCTTGCTTTGCCTAGTTCTCCAATACTCTGCACCACGATTTTTGGCTTGCAAATTCTTAGTTCTGAAATTCTGATGCCTTGTTCACGTTTTGAACTATTCAATTAACATGCATAAGAGGATCCATACAGAAAAACTCAGTCTTAAATAATGACATTTTAATAACCATATTGTTACGTTTTGAGCTTGTTAAAATACCATCGTATAACAAACAAAAACTAGAGATTCGCGTTTGTTGAGTTACAAACGCAGAGTGGTCGGGCGGACAGCCTTTTCATTATACACTGCCCAGAAAAGTTAGGAATATACGCATATATAGAACAAAGGATCACGAAATTAAATCCCTTCCAGTACAATCAACTATTTTTCTTTACAAAAATGTATCTTAAACGGTGCAGTAAAATGCAATCTGCTTTTGAGTTATATTCGGATTTTATTGCACTTCCGGTAGCACCGGAAGTGAAGGTCAAGCGGTTTTGTGTCTGGCGACAAAAAATGGTTCTCACGGCATAGTGTACAACCTCATGGAAAAACGAACACGATACTCTATTTAGTTCAAAAGATAAAGCGCAAACTATTTTGTCAAAATTTGTCCTTAAATCGCTTGTAATTTGATACCTGATGACGTCTAGATGACGTAACAAAGATTACAGATTTCGAAAGATGACGTCGTCACACTGTTTTGTGTGTCTGTCATTCCTCATTTAACACTTTCCTGATTTGCATGTGTGTAGTAAAATGCTTCTGCATTTGAGTTGTATTCGGTTTTTATTGCACTTCCGGTAACACCGGAAGTGTAGGTCATGCGGTTTTCTGTCCGGGGGACAAGAAATGTTTCTCAAGGCATAGTGTGCAACCTCACGAAAAAATGAACACGAAACTCTATTTAGTTCAAATGATATAGCGCAAACTATTTTGTCAAAATTTGCCCTTAAATCGCTTGCAATTTGATACCTGATGACGTCATGATGATGTAACAAAATTTATAACATCTTCATAAAATGGTTCAAGTTCACACTATGTTTTATGATCATTCCATGAACCGTTCGGAAGAAATTTTACTTTGTTTTGATTCCAAGCTAACGTCTTCTTTTTGAATTCACCTAACTTTGACCTTCCGGTAGCCCCAGAAGGAAAAGTCAAACGACTTTGACTTCAAATTCAAAAATTTTTATCAAGGTATTGTCCATCAGATCACAAAGTATGAACGTGATCGGGTATTTTGTTCATGAGTTATAATTGACGTAAAATTGACACCCGATGACGTCAACGTGACGTAAAAGTAACATGCACCACTTGGGATGAGGGTCGATATATATTGAAAGTTACAAGTTCATATCATAAACCGTCTAGGAGAAAACCCGCGGAGAATTACTGTCCGGAAAAAAAGAAAAGACCCAAACAAAGAAGATTTATGAGAACAATTCCAAAGAGTGGTCGGGTTGTGCCCGACCACTCAACAATAGTTGTCTGTGTGATAAAGTCCATTTGTTTTGCTCAGCCTTGGTTGAAATTGGCACTCCCGGCGTATACAACCCTCGGATGTACAAAACACCATGACTATGTCACTGCAGACATAGCGAGGCATTACAAACAGCATGATTGGCATAAGGGTTAGTATGTCCGCACAGTATGGAGCTTTGGAAGCGCCATGCAAGATGTTGAGATCCTGGCACAATTTATCACGGGATTACACCATCTTACACGAACACGATGTCGACATTGTGAGATAACTCTCACTGAATGACGACAACTTAACTAAGATTCTGAGATAATTTATCACGAGATGACGATCCCGGTCGAGGTTGGATGTCGGCATCCTTAGATAATTTTTAAAGGGATGTATAAACATCGTATTTCCATTTTCCACTATGTTGTGATTCTATTTTTACATCCTATTTTAACGATGTTTAATGACTTTACGATAACATCACACGTTTTTCAACTAAATGCATGTTTCCATGAACAAAACAAAATCCTATTACAAAAACAATTTTGAATTTAGCATGTTTTGTTCGTGCGTTATGCTGATGCGATGAAAAAGACAATCAAAAATAAAAAACACAAGAAACATACGATGACGTTGTCATGACTGCACTTTGCACGCAACATTTCAACCCAATCGGCCTTTTAGTTCTAGTTCTGTAGATTATAAACCATTGAAAAATGAACCTTTATGATTACGTAACATAACAAGTGATGATGGCACTTGTCAATGCACACATTTACCATGAGACATTTTACGTGTACGATGTTGTCATCCCGTACCTCCATAGATTCAATTTGTTCAATGCCTCGCCAAGGATGGAAAGTACGTAATAATCCTCGATCCCTGCGCACCAATGGACACACCACTGCATTTGTCTACAGCTAAATCTAATTGAGTCACAAGACAAATTTTGCTTTGTACAATCAGCGAATTGTGTCGTTTTTCAAACCCAAAATCAGGCCACCAAGGAAAGATAATGTGAAATTTACATCAATGTATATGACTAATCACAAGTCAGTGTTGATCATATGCACCAAAAAGTATTGCTCGTCAACGGAACACTATTACGATTACAATACTCGTTCAAGTTTAAAGAAACCTTGAGAAGGAATTAAAACTGACTCACATTGAGCTTTGCTGCTTCTCCGTGACCAAAACTGACGAAGATGACAGTAATCGGATTCCGAGATTGAGGCAAAACGGCCGTCTGATTCAAGGCGGAAATAAACTGAGGTGGGGCAAGTATACTTTTTCCAACCTACGCATTCGATTTCCTGCCCGTTTTGTGCTAGTAATATCGCATCTTTTGTTAGTGCCCAGTGAACTAAGCACGGGTTATAATGGGGACATTCCTCCACACATAGACCAAGTGGCCCGCATGACTGCACAGCCTTTGTGTGGTAGCGGGACTACACAAAAGCAGCAGCCGTGGAACTACCCCCATTTTTGGGGGCTATAGCAGGGTGGATCCACAATTTTGTTCAAAGAGGCGTGCTGAAATGTAGACCGGTTATTTTGCCCGGACACTTACGCCTCCGAAAATCAACAGGTGGGGGGGGGGGGGCTGTATCGTGCCATATTTTCAATGGGGAGCGCTGATAAAATCCTACAATCATGCACACTATATTTATATTAGCTACTAAAAGTGTACAAAATGCACCATTCTCACGAACGTCACATTCTTACATTTTGCTAGAACAATTTTTGTTTTGAATGGATTTTTTTTTTTGGGGGGGGGCTAGACAAAATGTTGATGGGCTAAAGCCCCCCCCCCCCCCTAGCCACCCGTAGAACCACCACTGGTGCAGTGTGGCTCATGTGTTCATAGTAATGTAGCGTGTGATACTGTCAACCGACGTGACCGAATAAAGTTTTGACCGAACTCAGCCAAATGTCAATATTTCGGCAGTAATTATAAACGACAGTTAGGCTTATGCTAGTAATTAAGCCGACTCGCACCCAACAGCCGGCCTGGTGATCAGGTTGAACTTTATAAAAGATATCCCAGCATTTCTTCTGTAACCTACTTCAAGGTATTAATTCAGCGCATATAGTTTCTGATTACTTCAACGTTCGTTTTGAGGACAATCTGTACACCATGTTTAACCGTGATTTCAAAAAATGGTTAATTATTGGTAACTTGAACCATACATTTTTGTTCAGTAGGAGCACTATAAAACTGTCAACGTCGCAAGCCCGCGCCGGGAACGGGGGTGCTGTGGGTGCTGCAGCACCCCATACTTTTTGGATTGGGGTGCTGGAATATGCTTCAGCACCCCCCTACTCCCGGGCAAAAATGTGTCCGAGCCATGCAGCAGTGTTCTACGACGATGAAATTGCGCCGCTACGCTATACATTATGCTTGCTCTACAAATATCTCCTTCCTTTTGTTCGTTTTTAGCGTTGCCAGGGCTAAGCGCGGCGCTTCGAACGTAGAGCACAAACACTGTAAAATATCTAGAGGAGTTTTTTTTCTAAATCTTCAGACAGTGCAGAATCGATATTTCTCGCTAACTATCTAAAATCATGACATGTCTATGATATTATGAACTTGCGCAATGTTGTGGCACCAGTGGAGTTCCGCCCATGCTTTGACCCAGAAGCAATAACCTCGGCCATGACAATGGTGGCAAAGTTGTTTATGCTTGTTGTTTACTCAACAGTAACAATATCAGGGTTCATCCTGCGGTTACACACGTCCCCAGCCTAATAAGAGTGGGACCGGTTTTCATTGAAACTAGTCATGCATTACGCCAATTCAATTCCAGTGTAGTTTCGTTTTAAAAAAGCTATTCATGCTTTACCCTTCTCTGCAAGTTTTTCCTCATACAAACTCAGTAGACCGATAAAATATTCTTCCCTCACCCCAAACTTGCCATCTACCGATCATAAAGATGCATTTGGTGCTTTAGTCTTTTATATTTGCCATTCCAGTCAGTGGCCGTGTCACGTACACAGCCCTGTTTGACCTCAGTTTCTTGTCCCGAGGTCATGCATGCACGCTTGGCCCAAAAGCGTACGCGAGATTTTACGAGATTTATTCGAGACTACAGAAAAACACAAAATATGCTTGGATACATGCACTGTTTGGCCAAGATGGTTAAGTAAGTGAAAAGTTGAAATCGTATGCTTTATTTTGATGCCAAAAATAACTGCTTTTGACAAATATAAGTGTTGTTACGGCCTGTCAAACAAAATCATATTTTTTATCAACAAAATCGAGGGCCGAGAGTTTTTAGGTGAACATTCGATTCTTAAAAAAGGCCGAAAGAAACGGCAAGGCTCAGTGGATAGAGGAAAGTATACGCTTCATTTTCATGTGAAACACGTGCAGGAGACTTCTAATGTTTGGTCCAAATTGCCGGTTGAAAAATGAAGACTTTTGCCAGATTTCATGATTTTCAATCACATGCACGCGTGTAAACGAACGTAAGTACGCCGACACGAACGTTGGCCTGAAAACATTGTGAATAGCTCGTGATAACGTGCAATGAATGACTTATGAATATAAGCAGGCCATACTCGAGCTCGACCAATCAGTGGGCGTATGGGTCACAAGGTCACACCGTGTTTGGGTTCCTCGCTCTATGCTTTACAATTGCGACGATCCTTTCGCGTTGTGAAAAAGGGAAGTTGTTGGAAACATTAGGTGTACATCAAATTCTTCAAATATTAACGACATCACGTTCACCAGATTTTTTGTAGATGAAGGTTCACTCTTTCCTTTGATTACCTCAACATTTGGGAAACTTTCGTCGTTCTCGAAAAAAACCCGGAAATTTTATAACCTAATTTTTAGTCGATTTGTCCGTGAAATAATATCGTCAAAATGCATCGAAATCATTTTTTTGAGAAAAAAATACCTTGATGGATGTATGAATTAGGTCTTTAACTACTTAAAACAACTTTGTTTGTTTGGATCGGTTGTGGTTTGCCATGAAAATTGCGAATTTTCTGAAGCCTTTTTTACGGCCATTGTTCGCTGGCCTCGTGTTGCTGTCAGTTGTGTGGACGACAAAATAGAGCAGCTACGCGTGACACGGCAACTGACTGATTCCCTGTATCAAACAAATAACACTGCAAATATAGAGCTACATAGTTTGTTGAGTTAGAACTATTTTATTGGCTAGTTAAGTTGTGAATAATTTTATGAACAGGAATTCATCCGTTTCTAGTGGAACTATTTGTTTTAACTTGACCCAAAAAACATCCTTTCGGGTTTTATAAGTTTCAGTACACATTTTATTTACACTGATGACGTCATCAGTTAAAATGTCCAAACTTAATATTGATTTAGTTCATACAGGATAACGTTCGTCATACAGTGAAAATAACTTTTGAAAATAAGGAAATATAATGAATTTATAAGTGTGTGTATTAATAACACTTAACTTCCTGTTCCGATTTAAATTTAATGGAAAGAAAACTGATCATTTACAAACTCTTCCTACAATAACTTCCAGTCTGATGACATCATGATTCTGAAATCTCACAAAGTCCTTTGAGATTGTACAAAGAGCATTTGGGGTTAATTTGGTAAACTGTTAAAATTCAAGTTTCATCTATCTTTGACGTCCTTTCAAGTTAGTGACGTCATCATGCCAATATTTGTGTTTGACATTCCTCACTGATTATTTACCAATGGACACACCACTGTCTTTGTCTACGTAAAATCTAATTGAGTCACAAGACAAATTTTGCTTTGTACAATCAGCGAATTGTGTCGTTTTTCAAACCCAAAATCAGGCCACCAAGGAAAGATAATGTGAAATTCACATCAATGTACATGACTTATCACAAGTTAGTGTTGATTACATGCACCAAAAAGTATTGCTCGTCAACGGAACACTATTACGATTACAATGTATACTCGTTCAAGTTAAAAGAAGCCTTGAGAAGGAAAACTGACTCACATTGAGCTTTGCTGCTTCTCCGTGACCAAAACTGACGAAGATGACAGTAATCGGATTCCGAGGATTGAGGCAAAACGGCCGTCTGATTCAAGCCGGAAATAAACTGAGGTGGGGCAAGTGTACTTTTTCCAACCTACGCATTCGAATTCCTGCCCGTTTTGTGCTAATATCGCATCTTTTGTTAGTGCCCAGTGAACTTGTTACCGATGGGACTCCATGAAGGCCACCGTGTTATTGAGTTCAATCGCACATTGCAGACTTGGCAGGATTTGCTGCACACTCTTCGTGCAGTGCTGGCGCGGTTTTAGAGCCAATATTTTGGGGGGCTAGCAGGGTGGATCCACAATTTTGTTCAAAGAGGCGTGCTGAAATGTAGACCGGTTATTTTGCCCGGACACTTCGCCTCTCCGAAAATCAACAGGTGTGTGTGTGTGTGGGGGGGGGCTGTATCGTGCCATATTTTCAATGGGGAGCGCTGATAAAATCCTACAATCATGCACACTATATTTATATTAGCTACTAAACGTGTACAAAATGCACCATTCTCACGAACGTCACATTCTTACATTTTGCTAGAACCATTTTTGTTTTTAATGGATTTTATTTCGGTGGGGGGGGGGGGGCTAGACAAAATGTTGTGGGGCTAAAGCCCCCCCCCCCCCAGCCCCCCGTAGAACCACCACTGGTGCAGTGTGGCTCATGTATTCATAGTTATGTAGCGTGTGATACTGTCAACAGAAGTGGCCGAATAAAGTTTTGACCGAACTTGCCAAATGTCAATATTTCGGCAGTAATTATAAACGACAGTTAGGCTTTTGGGTGCGAGTCGGCCTAATTAGGCCGACTCGCACCCAACAGCCGGCCTGATGATCAGGTTGAACTTTTAAAAGACATCCCAGCATTTCTTCTGTAACCTACTTCAAGGTATTACTTCAGCGCATATAGTTTCTGATTACTTCAACGTTAGTTTTAAGGACAATCTGTACACCATGTTTAACCGTGATTTCAAAACAATGGTTTATTATTGGTATCTTGAACCATACATTTTTGTTCAGTAGGAGCATTATAAAACTGTCAACGTCGCAAGCCCGCGCCGGGAACGGGGTTGCTGTGGGTGCTGCAGCACCCCATACTTTTTGGATTGGGGTGCTGGAATATGCTTCAGCACCCCCTACTCCCGGGCAAAAATGTGTCCGAGCCATGCAGCAGTGTTCTACGACGATGAAATTGCGCCGCTACGCTATACATTACGCTTGCTCTACAAATATCTCCTTCCTTTCTAAAATCGTTGACATGTCTATGATATTATGAACTTGCGCAATATTGTGGCACCAGTGGAGTTCCGCCTTGCTTTGACCCAAAAAGCAATAACCTCGGCCATGGCATTGGTGGCAAAGTGGTTTGTGCTTGTTGTTTACTCAACATTAACAAAAAGCAGGGTTCATCCTGCGGTTACACACATTCCCAGCCTAATAGGAGTGGGACCGGTTTTCATTGAAACTAGTCATGCATTACGCCAATTCAATTCCAGTGTAGTTTCGTTTTAAAAAGCTATTCATGCTTTACCCTACTCTGCAAGTTTTTCCTCATACAAACTCAGTAGACCGATAAAATATTCTTCCCTCACCCCAAACTTGCCATCTACCGATCATAAAGATGCATTTGGTGCTTTAGTCTTTTATATTTGCCATTCCAGTTAGTGGCCGTGTCACGTACACAGCCCTGTTTGACCTCAGTTTCTTGTCCCGAGGTCATGCACGCACGCTTGGCCCAAAAGCGTACGCGAGATTTTACGAGATTTATTCGAGACTACAGAAAAACACAAAATATGCTTGGATACATGCACTGTTTGGCCAAGATGGTTAAGTAAGTGAAAAGTTGAAATCGTATGCTTTATTTTGATGCCAAAAATAACTGCTTTTGACAAATATAAGTGTTGTTACGGCCTGTCAAACAAAATCATATTTTTTATCAACAAAATCGAGGGCCGAGAGTTTTTAGGTGAACATTCGATTCTTAAAAAAGGCCGAAAGAAACGGCAAGGCTCAGTGGATAGAGGAAAGTATACGCTTCATTTTCATGTGAAACACGTGCAGGAGACTTCTAATGTTTGGTCCAAATTGCCGGTTGAAAAATGAAGACTTTTGCCAGATTTCATGATTTTCAATCACATGCACGCGTGTAAACGTAAGTACGCCGACACGTACGTTGGCCTGAAAACATTGTGAATAGCTCGTGATAACGTGCAATGAATGACTTATGAATATAAGCAGGCCATACTCGAGCTCGACCAATCAGTGGGCGTATGGGTCACAAGGTCACACCGTGTTTGGGTTCCCCGCTCTATGCTTTACAATTGCGACGATCCTTTCGCGTTGTGAAAAAGGGAAGTTGTTGGAAACATTAGGTGTACATCAAATTCTTCAAATATTAACGACATCACGTTCACGAGATTTTTTGTAGATGAAGGTTCACTCTTTCCTTTGATTACCTCAACATTTGGGAAACTTTCGTCGTTCTCGAAAAAAAACCCGGAAATTTTATAACCTAATTTTTAGTTGATTTGTCCGTGAAATAATATCGTCAAAATGCATCGAAATCATTTTTTTGAGAAAAAAATACCTTGATGGATGTATGAATTAGGTCTTTAACTACTTAAAACAACTTTGTTTGTTTGGATCGGTTGTGGTTTGCCATGAAAATTGCGAATTATCTGAAGCCTTTTTTACGGCCATTGTTCGCTGGCCTCGTGTTGCTGTCAGTTGTGTGGACGACAAAATAGAGCAGCTACGCGTGACACGGCAACTGACTGATTCCCTGTATCAAACAAATAACACTGCAAATATAGAGCTACATCGTTTGTTGAGTTAGAACTATTTTATTGGCTAGTTAAGTTGTGAATATTTTTATGAACAGGAATTCATCCGTTTCTAGTGGAACCATTTGTTTTAACTTGACCCAAAAAACATCCTTTCGGGTTTTATAAGTTTCAGTATACATTTTATTTACACTGATGACGTCATCAGTTAAAATGTCCAAACTTAATATTGATTTAGTTCATACAGGATAACGTTCGTCATACAGTGAAAATAACTTTTGAAAATAAGGAAATATAATGAATTTATAAGTGTGTGTACTAGTAACACTTAACTTCCTGTTCCGATTTAAATTTAATGGAAAGAAAACTGATCATTTACAAATTCTTCTTACAATAACTTCCAGTCTGATGACGTCATGATTCTGAAATCTCACAAAGTCCTTTGAGATTGTACAAAGAGCATTTGGGGTTAATTTGGTAAACTGTTAAAATTCAAGTTTCATCTATCTTTGACGTCCTTTCAAGTTAGTGACGTCATCATGCCAATATTTGTGTTTGACATTCCTCACTGATTATTTATATATTAAACCAAAATGCTTCCAATTTCAAGTTATATTCAATTTTCACTTCCGGTAAAACTGGAAGTAAAGGTCAAACAACAGTACTAATTGCCCAGGAATTCAAAATATTGCTCTAAACACTGTCTAACTGATCACATGATAGCGAGAATGGTACTCCAATCATGTGAAAAGTTACAGTTCAAGGAATGTTTCTAAAAATGTTGACATTAAATCTCTTAATTGTAATTTAATACCTGATGATGTCATGATGACGTAACAACATTTTTTTCAGGTTCATATTAGGTTTTATCATTATCTGGCAAACCGTTTGGAAGAAATTTCTACATTTGAATTCACCTAACTTTGGCCTTGCGGTAGCCCCGGAAGTATAAAGGTTCAGCGACTTCACGTACACGACAAAAAAGTGGTTACACCTTTATATTTCGACACCCCTATGTTCCGACACCCCTATGTTCCGACAACTCAACCTATGTTCCGACACCCCTATGTTCCGACACCCCTATGTTCCGACTGCACATATTCTTATCCCTATCCCTAACCCCAACCCTACTAACCCTCACCGGGAGTAACACAATCTTATATGCAGGTTGTCGGAACATAGGGGTGGCGGAACATAGGTTGAGTTGTCGGAACATAGGGGTGTCGGAACATAGGGGTGTCGGAACATAGAGCAGTCACCCAAAAGGTTCAATCAAATTATTAATGATCTATCTGATTACAAAATACAAAAATCATTGATTATTTTGTTCAAGAGTTATAAGTGAAAGGAGTTGGTAACTTTTTCAACTAAAATCGCTTGTAATTTGATACCCGATGACGTCATCGTGACGTCAAAGTTATATTCTCCACTTGGGGTCAGGGATGACGTTGGTTCAAAGTTACACGTTGAACTATTGAGGAGAAACTTGCGGAGAATTACAGTCCAGAAAAATAGAAACAAAGAAGATTTATTCGAACAATTCTAAAAAGTGATCCAGTTGTGCCCGATTACTCAATAAATAATCGATATCAAAAATTGCTCAACCCTTACTGAAGATGTCATCATGCAATTTTTTTTGATAGTATGACCTCCTTGGTTAGAATATATATACACAAAAGCATTATATATCCATCAATACACGGCTCACCCCTCTGGCTGCTCGACTACCTATTTCATCACGTAGTAGTGCATCCAGAATCCAAAATTTTCCGGGGCCCAATAAGAGGGCCCCTAGCCCCACGCCGTAAGGGCTCGGAAAATAAAACAAAGCATACACGAAGGAATTTACTACATGTAAGAAAGCAGCCTGCGATGTCATGCATAATGATACACTTCGTTTTCCAGAATTAAATGGAACAAAAAATGGAGATAAAAATTCAGGGTTCTCGACTTTTCAGTACAGTAGAAACGTTTTAAGAGCAAAAGTATATTCTAAACTCAAAAAACTTTTCCTGAAGGAGCATATCTTTCGTTGCCTGATCAAAACCAAAATCTATTGTTCCCATAAAGCATATTGTGCAAAATAAATGAAAATGCTACTGCATAGACACTGACGAGAATATCAAAATGCCCACCAAATACCAATAAAATAGGGGACAAAACATGCGCCATTAACATAATTATTGAACGTGTAAATTATAATGATCTAGTCTAAGCATAATTCATGTTAATGGATCCTTAAGGAGACATTTATCGTCATAAATTATACCTTAGGGAGACACCTGACATTAAGGAGACATTTCAATGTCACCCTGGTGTCATTACTCCTATTTAGAGGCAAAATTATAATGTCGCGAATAGGCTATCTATTGCTCATGGTCCAAAACGTAAATATACCATGAATTCGTGGGGGTAGGATAAGGGAAATTGGGGTTAGGGGTCAAAAAAGTTGGACCAAAACTTGTGCACAACCCCAAGGGAATGCCCCCTAAGGTACCATTTCCCGTAATAATATGTAAAAACAGCTGCTTGAAATTTTACACAAACCGTACCAAACATACTACTGTCTTGACGCGCGTCTATTTCACTCTAACGCACATTTCATGCACAAGCCTATAAGTACAAGTGAACCCCACGTGACCGTGTTTCGGCCAACCAGGGTAAAGAACCAGCAAGAGGTGTGTTATAATAGCTTTATAGCTGCTCTGCAACCTTAGTAAATTGATATAGATTGTTTTCGTCATTTCTTTAAGGACGCCTCTAAAGCAAGAAGGACTCGTATGAGTCAGTATAATTATTGTAAATGATTAATCGATGGGACGTTGTGAACTAGGGTTATATATTTTCAGTGGCATATGCAGGATTTTGCTGAAGGTGGGGGTGGCAAGCAGACTATCCGTGCTAGAAGGGCTGCATGGACGCCATCCGACTATTGGAGGCGCTGTATAAAGAAGACAATATTAGACAATAGATGGCGTTCTTCATTGCAGCCCCCTCCTTCCTAAATACGCCACTGGATATTGCCAACTATGGTTTTCCAACATAAAGGTTACCAATGGCCTCCTAGGATTACACATAACTTACTAGAATTAGATAACTGGATGTTAGATATCGGCTGACGTTGCCAAGTAGGGTAAGGTATTATCAACAAGGGTAACTTTGTTTAAGTGGTTAGATATTGTTGGCTCCAAATCAAATCTAAAGACAGATAGTGGGATTTCGATTTTATTTTCAAAGTTTTTGATTTCCTGCAAAATAGAATTCTAATAGCGCACATAACATGTCTCAGAGTGGCGCCCATTTGATTAATGATCATTAATTAAGGTAAACATTGTAGTTTTTGCTATTATGAATATACACGCGAGTAGATGGAAACTGCTCGCAAGTTTATCTACAATGAAATTTATTTAATGTAAATAAACATCCACGAATGTATGTGTTATAATTAATACATTAAGCCCACTAAAAACAGGTCGTACTGTTAAAATGATACCATACAATTAATGTGTGCAGGCTATATTTATCTTAGCATTTTTTGTTTACCTACATTAAGAAAAGCTTTTTTTTTAATGCACGTCTGCAGCGGAAAGACTGAAACGGTTTCTATGGCGATTATATAAAAGAAAATGTACCGTTTACTTGCTGTAAACCTAAATAACGTGTGTGAACTTAAATAACATGTCCTAACTTTCATTTATAAAACCAATAACATGATAGCTGCGGCACGTACATTGATGACAAAATGGATATATGACTGCTACAAACTGCTAACTGATTGGATCGACCTCAAGTATGCAAATAAAATAAGTGAACGTGCTAAGGTTTACTAGCTGGCGTTATCAATTAAGGAGTCAAACCAAAGCACATTGGACAGTTGTAACTGATTACTATGTAACTGATTACCACCTCTGCGCGTTATCATGAGATATATGCGGTAAAAAAACCCGCTAAAAGTTGGTTTCACAAATGTACAGGTCCAAAAGTCCAATAAATGTGTTCATACAAAAACTATACAATATTTCCAGGTAAAGAAAGAAAACTATATCTTTAAACCATTCATAATAAAAATAATATGGTGAACATAATGGAGTGTAACGAAACATTGAGTAAGGACACGTAACAGTCTAGGCTGGTTTCCGCGTCGGTGGTCCCGCGTATCACAATGGTGCGCCATTACCTTTTCTGAAAAGCGAGTAAAGTTAATGACCATAATGCACATGTGCCAATTGGTAACGGAATGGTTCAAGGGCTTCATTTCCCTTATCAGTATTCCGGCAGAATCACGGTGGAAGAGTCGCGAGGGCAGCCGGACCGCTACAGTTTTAAGTGTTAACCTTACCAGATCAAAGATTGTCAGAGATAGGTATTTGATGTTTCACAAGGATATGACTGAATTCCAGTTTTGGTCTCTCTTTTTTTTTTTTTTGGGGGGGGGGGTCGACACACCTATGACTGATTGCCTCCTACAGCCACAGGTTCATAAATGTCATCCTTGTTCTCCAGCAAAAGCTCTTGGTAGACCTGTGGAGGCTCGTCCGTCCGTATGGTATCCTGATATCCATCGTTGCTCCCTGCTCTTTGTATTGCAGTTGGGCTCTCTCGGTCATCGACTACGTCGTTGACATAAACTCCGTCTGAGTTGGAAGCCTTTCCTCGTCGGAAGGTCACCGCGAGCTCGTGTTTCTGCGGTCCTAGAGATGCCGAGCTAGTCTGGTGTCTCTTTGTATAGCCCCGTCGAAGACAGAATACCAAGACGAAGACAATGAACATGATAGCAATAGTGATAACCATGGTGGGGAGAACAACAGCAGCCAAAGAAGTACCTACTTTAGGCATACCTGTTGATATTTGGTCTTGGGTTACAGTCAGAATGACCACAGCTCTGTCCATTTCACCAAGGATATTTTGGACCAAACACGTGTAGATTCCTTGATCAGATAGCTCAACTAAAATGATGAGCAAAGTCATGTCGCTTGAAATGATAAATCTGCCTTGCCATTCGTCTGGTATCACCGTGCCGTTGGGATTCAGCCATGTTCTGTTGGGGGTGGGTATCCCAGTCGCCGCACACGAAAGAGTCGCCGACAAACCGACTATCAGGTTAAGATGGTTCGCGTTGGTCACGGCCTTCGGGGGTTCGCAGGATTGTAATTCCAAGTCTGTAACCACTGCTCCTGAGTTTTGCGGTGGACCTTGACATCGAGGGATAACAGACGGGGGATTGTTGCGAAGCCAGTCACGTAGACCCGTCAACCGGCAGTCACACTGGAGCAGGTTGCCTTCAAGCTCAAGTCTGGATAGCGCTCTGTGTCCCCCAGTAAGAGAGTCACCAGGAACCACTTCGATCTGATTGAAACTCAAGTCCAGGACTACTAGTTTATCGCAATGGCCAAGTATCAAGCTGATGTTATGAATCGAATTGTAAGCAAGCAGGAGGTTACTTAAGTTGCTGGGGAGGCAATTTGTGATATCAAAGACTTCAAGTTTGTTTTCAGAGAAGTCCATCGTGGTAAGACCAGGCACCTGCCGAAACATCTCTGAGTGCACGTGAACTAGTCGATTCCCAGCGATGTACAGATACAGTAACTTAGTGAGTTGACTCAGAGCGGTTGGTGAGATGAACACAAGTCGATTATTTGCTAGATGGAGCTCAGTAAGGCTGCTGAATCCTTGTAGGGTTGTAGAGGACAGGTTGGCCAGCATGTTATCATCAGCGTATAAGATCTGAAGACCTTCTGCCCAATCTGGTTGTATTAGGGAATCAAAGGAGTTATTGCTTATGTCCAGTTTATTCATATCTTTATTTTTGCTCAGATGTACCTTAACTGATTTGAAATCTTTTAGTCCGTTGCTTGCGATATTGAGCTCGAACATGAACGACGCTCTCAAGTTACAGGTACTCAGCCTATTATGACTGAGGGACACTAAATTAAACGTGTCACCAGTAAATGAAAAAGACGAAATTTCATTGTTATCCAACAAAAGTGTGCCGACATCATCGCGTGTCAAAACGAGGCCTGATATCTTAGTGAATTGCAAGCTTAAAATCGAGGGTAATTTAGTCGGAAGGAAGAAACCAGTTAGAGGGTTAAAATTCGCCGAAAAGTATTCCAAAGCTCCGCAGCTCGGTATGTAAATTAAATGTACAAGTGAGTTATAGTCGACTGAGATATTGACGAGGGAGCTGAGGCTGCATGAAGTCTGTAATGCTGAAATGACGTTGTGTTGCAACGAGAGTTTCTGCAGGCTTCCCAACCCGGTTGACTCCAACAGTGACGTCACATCAGAGATGTCGTTGTAGTCAAGGTACAGCTCAACCAACCTCGTGAACGTCCCGTTGAAGTCGTCTGGTTCCAGCACCGATATGGCATTGTGGCTGAGATCCATGACGAGGGAGTCTGGGTAGTTGACGGGGATACAGTTCAGATTGCGGGAAGAGCAGTCGGCCCTCGCAGTCACGTGGTCGTAATCACACTGCGCATGACAGGTAGATGATTGGGAGATTCTGATGCAAGCTCCAAGAGACAAAAGGAAAAGAAAGCAGGCCATCGTCACCTGAAATATACAATGTATAGAAACATATTTTCCCAAAAGAATCCTGTTTTTCTCAACATATTTTTGATTTATCAATTTTAGAGGGGGGTAGGGACAGCTATCATAGAGCTATGATAGGGTTTGTAGCTCTGTTATGCTTCGTGGAAGCCCGTTTCGGACACGGCCTGAGGCGCCTGCCGGACGTTGCATGGCCTTATGGGATACTTACTCAAGTTACCGGCTCGGCGAGTCGGTCACTTGGCCAGGCTCGAGTAAGCGCGAGAAGTCACGTGAGAGGTAAATCGAACGCTGTCGCGCTTGCACGAGTAAGCGCGGGGGAAGTAATCGAACGCACTGATAATAGGAACCCAAACCGGCCACACATCTTTAATTTAAAAACAAATGACACGGGGAAATATCGCTAACCTTACGACCCGTTAAAAATCTAAATCTCAAAAAAAATAAAAATACCGAGTTGCTGTGGTCATTCTACTGGTACATACATCATAGAGTTTTCCCAAAAAATAGTGCCATTGTGGAAGGATACACTGTAAAACCATACCAGGGTCCAGGGTATGTTGTACACAAAATATCGTTCACTATTTCCACAACATCTTCTTGTGTTAAGTCTTTTCATGAAAAACGTATTTTGAACAAGTGGATGAACTTACCATTTTTCTTGCTCTCTGTGACCACGGCGAAGAAAAAGACCAAAATCGGGAATTGTTGCCAATGTCAAGCCGACAGCTTAGGAGGCGGATGTAAAAACTGAAAATGATGAAGCAAGTGCAGCACTTATAAACTCCGAAGCCGGCTTTCTGTAATTTGAATGTATGTATATCTAGGCCTATTGTTATGAACTTCATAATACAGGGACTCCACTAATGATTTAGAAGCTGCCCAATAGTCGATTAACATACCGTGATAAATGGGCTTCCGTTACTGTTTAACGAACTTCGTCCAACAATTAGATCCATTGTATCGCAGACAAGCAACTTGTTGTTTAACATCTGCCACTAGCGGTCACTGTGAAAGGGGCGGGATTAGCTAGGAAGCAACTGGCGCTAGGTGGCTCCATGTTGAAAACAGATGAGTCGCAGGAATAGCACATTGTTAAAGGTAAGATACAACATTTGCAAACATCAAAAAACGAAATGATCAAATTATCACGAAATACCTTGCTGAATTGTTAGGGATTGACAGTGTAAAGCATCCTGTAAAATCGTGGCTCCTGGTGTGCTGACATTTTCAAGAAAAAATGTATTTTTCCAACGCTGGTCGGCCTGTTTTTTTTTTCAAAAACAGCTCCTACTTTTTCATATTTAGTAATTCCGCATTTTCTTCGCAATAGATTACACACCTGTGAAGGGGTACAAACCTGCTAGAGTGATTCTTTGACCTTACAATTCCCCAAAGTCTTTACGTTTCTCCGTTTCATCTTAAGTGGGGTCGGGGAACCAGACAACAAGAAAATGATTGGTTTTCTTGGTTTTTCCAGCATAATCAAGCCCAAAACGTGAAACAAGTCAGTTTAACAATATTTGCTATAACATACTAATCCTCCAAATCCATTTATTTCTGAAAATTGCAGCAAAAGCAAATGTTGTACATTCCCTTTAAGGAAGAAAATCCGAGAATATTGGAATGGCGGCAATTGTCGGTCGGCAAAGAGACGGAAATAAAAGCTGAAGAGGTTTGAGGCAATGGACATACGCCTACTTATAAACTGCATAACTGTTTTCTGTACTATTTTGCAGGTTATCTATCTTGCGTTAATGATAATTAGTGGGCTGCAAAACAGTTGAAGAGATGAACAAGGGTCGATTAAAATATTTGGCGAGATGGGCTCCGTTAATGTTTAACGAACGTAATGAAATAGAACTTATTCACGAGGGAGCCATTTTTGATCGTGAACCCTGAATGGAATTGATACATTGCAAACTGTTCAATGGGATGGTGCCAGACTATTTATGCATTCCAAGCCTCACTTTCAAATTATTTTTTAATGCTGCTTCAAATATTCATCAGAGCAGGCTGGTATTAAATTGTAATGAACTTTATTTCATTGCTTTCATTAATTTGCAAGTTCCAAAAACTTCACCGCGCTTTCAATCTGGTTTGGCCGACTCGTGAATGAATCTTTTGGGACTTCCCAACACCCCCAAAAATTGAATCTATTAGGTTACAGCTAAGATCTGCTTAAGTCATGTTTTCATACTTTACATCGTGAAATACGAACAATGCGAATTTCACGATGTTGTCCATGGATGCCACAATCTTCTGCCCTAATGATCAACTTTGAGCGATCAATCGTGTACACTGACAGTTTAAAACCACCGGGTCAGGGTTGTGTGACTCAAAACAAATTGCAACGTAAGGTAAAGTATCAACCGGAGGAGGGGGGGGGTACAGTAGCTGCCAAACGAGGGTGAGGTGTGGTTTAGCAGGCATTAGAACTGCGTTTTTCTGCATGATATTTCTATTTTTGGCAGCCAAAAGGGGGGTCGACTCTGCTTCACGAGCAGGGTCTGTGGTGGCTGACCCGGGTGAGCCCTGAGAATGACGTCAGAGCTAATCGATCGGTACAGGGCTGACCCAAATCAACCCGGGTGAGCTAAACGAATGCACCTATTGTAAATGATTAAAATGACTCGGGCGTTGCATGCGAACCCGCATGGCAGGTAGATGATTGGGAGATTCTGATGCAAGCTCCAAGACACAAAAGGAAAAGAAAGCAGGCCATCGTCACCTGAAATATACAATGTATAGGAACAAGTCAGAGTTGAAACGAACGTGGGTCGAAGACAGAGAGGTCTCAATGCAGGATTCAAGGGGACTCCTTAACAGGTTTTGAGAGAAGGGATAAATATGCAGTTAAAATTTGATTTGATTTAAATACTTTATTTTTATACTTGCTCATCACAAGTGAATATCAGTACGGGAATTCAACTCAGTATAATAGGCCAACACGCGCACGGTCACCTTTTCTTAAAAATAAGAAATAAAACTAGCAAACCAAATTGTTAAAACAAATATCCTAAATAAAATATACAAAGGAAAATATCACAAAATTTACCACCTTCGAAAAATCTGGATCTCACACAGCATAAACCGATAACGAGGAGCTGTTTTCAGTCTACATATTGCCAAGTGTTTTTCAAAGCAAACTTAATATTATGCCGTCTAACAGCTACACTATGAAATCAGAACTTGACTTTAGGTCGTTTAGGAGTGTTGTACACATCAGATAATATTCTTGTGGAATTGTAAACAAATTACTATTAAAACAAATACAAATATTCTTTCATTCGAAATAAACACAATTGTTGCATCAAAATCTACCACCAAGTCATGCATGATTTTCCTTTGTTTTAATGCTTCAACTCAAGTCTATGAGTTGCTTAGCTGGAAAACATTGGATTATCAACGAAGCTCTCATGCAAATATCCTGGTGTAAAACTGTTTTTAAACATTTACCAAGAAGTAAGTTAAAACTGGACAAGCACCTTCTTGATAATTTCGTCAAAGTATCTGATCAACATTCCCACCGTACACAACACTTCTGAAAACATTGTACCTCCTCATCTAAGTCAGAATGTGAAAGAAAGACCTTCACATTTAGAGGGGTGCAAACCTGGAATATGCGCTTCCATCTCATCTTTAAAAAACCGTCAACTGCAAACATTAAGTATTTCATTATTGAAATCCATTCACTACTGACAGTAGTCGTTTCTATAGGTTTTGTTTTTTATTCTAGTTTTTATTTCTTAGGCTTTTTATTTTGTCGTGCAAAGTCCCCATAAATTAACATTTGCTGAGCCTTTTAACCTAATGGGTTCTCTTTTCATCAATTTGGTTGCTTTTTAAACGCTTGTCTGTCTCTACGGTCGGTCTTTTTGTGCACCATGTTTTGTCAGTTTCATCCTTAATAATATTCAGATGTGCAAATGAGTAGATTTTTTTTAATGTAAATTAATATGCTTCTGATATTTAGTTTAAGACAGGCCCTACTTTATAATTCTTGATATATTTTTTTGAATTCATGTGAATTTATGTGTCTGTGTATTGTTTTATGATGATTGTTTGCCTTTGATTTTAAATGGGCTACCCAGTTAAATAAACAATTACTAAACAAATAAATAAATAAACTTTACTTAATATATTGGTGGTTTTTTTTAATCTTACTATAGTGGGTAAAAAAAAATATGATACTATTATGGTATAACAAAACAATAGTTAACTGTTATGATATAGTCCATGATGGGATTTATATGCCCTTGGGGTCCAAATGGTTCGCTTCATATGCCATTTACCCCCCCCCCCCTTCCCCCAACCACTTAGTATAAAACATAATACAACATCGCAGCAGACTACGTGAGCTTTTCATGGCATTCATGTACATTGCTTAAAAAATCAGGCTCAGAGACTTGATGAGGCATCACAAACCTAACTAGCAAAATTTAGCTTTCTCGCATGGATTGCAACTCAAGAGCTCCATATTGCCGTCTAGGCGGGAACTACTTGCGGTTGTATTGCATATTTAGTATTTCTCATCATCAACAGTACTATACATAATGGGTAACTAGAAGGAAGCTTACTCACATTAACCCGTTTTCCGTTTGTTCTCCTAGATCAAAAAACTGGTGAGAGCACAAATTCTGAAGAGTGATTCAAAATGTCGTCGGGCTAGACGTAAAAATATTCACAAAAAGGTGGAACAAGACTACGTGTTTCCAAACAATGCAACCGATTTCCTGACCAGTTTGTGCTGTAATCGCACCTTTTGTTAGTGTTCAATGAACTTGTTAACATATAACGGGACTCCGAGGACGCCAGTTGATATAAGGTATAAGCTTTGCTGCTCACTCCTTGTACAGTGTGGCCCGTGTATTCATAGCAATGTAGGGCCTGCCTGCGGACATAATATAACATGTGACACTGTCAACAGACGTGGCCCAATAACGTTTTTACCGAACTTGTAAAATGCCGTTTACAATTTGGCAGTAATGTTTTAATTTTTTATTGGATTTTGCCCTATATCTAGGACTGGAGGTAATTATAAAGGACAGTTCTTACACCTATCTCTGGTGATGATGAGGTAAAACTGTTATCAGGTTTTCCCTGCAACATTCCGCGGTTATATACTCGCTTCTATGCATGGACTCGGTGCATATAGTTTCTGGCAACTCCGCACTTTTGTTTTGAGGATCACCTATTACACACTGTCTAGCCGTGATTTAAGAATTTGTCAAGATTTGTCAGTGGGCGCATCATAATAGTGTCAAGTGCAATTAGTTGATGAATTGATTATTCTGCTGTAAAGGCATACCGAGAGGGATGTCCGGGCTGGCGTGTTAAAAAAATAGCCACATTATCGTTGCGCATTGTGGCATTTCGTAGCATCCGTACAAATACAAATACTGGGAAGATAAGGGACTTTTCCTTCCATTGATATTCTAATATCTAAACAAATACGACAGATGTTTTCCCCAAAGGCAGATATTGTATTCCTCGTCGCAAATTAGTTTTGCTTCAATAAAGTAATGTAATATTATTTGTGCAACTAGTTTCATGTTACACATCAGTTGCACTGGCAACAATTGACAGCAATTCATGAGCGAGCATATTTTGATCGACTAATTGACCTAAAATGATATCTGTTGTTTTCGTGTTAAATTCCGTACGTGTTTTCTCACAGCAAAGGCAAAGCTCCATTTGGCAAAATGAACGAAAAAGAAAATTAATCACACACCAAAAACTGCAAACGAATAAAAAAAATCAATTTTTAAGGAGGTGATTTGGCAACTTCAAAACGAGCCTATGTTCCTCCCATACACGGTGACTTACAAAAAAGTGGAACCCAAACCAAAAGAAATATACTTTATAATTAAAAAAAAAACTATGTAGCACCAAAAATAACGATGACTGGTAAGCTAATTTATTAAACTACTTCTAGATGAAAAAAATTACTTCAATTGCTCTACACGGTAAACTGTTATCACTATTTAAACAAAGTAACCCTTTTGAAGTTTCGTAAAAAAAAAAAAATGTGTGTTAGACTGTTTTGAACAACAAAGAAAATGACACAGAATACTTGTTTCAACAACTGTAGTACACAATATCCTTACTAACAACCCTGCATTGGCTAACAACTGAATTTCCCCATATACGTAGTGTACACAGAGCAGAATTACCATTCGTGCATATGAATAATTAATTAGCTATAATTCCCAAACCCTTTGACCTATAGTCACAAAAATTCTTGGGCATGTTCATGATAAGTTGTTCTATGCATGTACCGAGTTCAGAATTTTCGTCATTAGATGGCAGAGATTTGGGGGGGGGGGGGGAATCCCCCCCCCCCCCGGTTGCGAATCTTTTTCTTCCCGAAACCACATCCGCTTCCCCTCTTCTGATTGGTCCATTACATGCATATCAATGCCTTGTTCTCCACGACACAAACCCAAGATAGGCTTTACTTCTTGTGAGAAATGTTCCTTCATCACTTTACTTATTTAAAAGGTAAAATGAGAAGAAGCGAAAAACGCTCACTGAGATTGGAACTCGGATCACCTGATTAGAAGCAAGGACTACTACCAACCAGTCATCGAATCAGCTGCCAATTATCGGTGATTTAAACACTGTTTATCCTTGTTATATATCTTATTCTTTAAAAGCCTTGCACATCATTAATATGCATAACGCAGAGAGAGCGCCCTCTTTTAACATTGTCCGCTCTCGTTTGGGAAAAGAAATTTCGCCCCCCGGCTGGGAGATGGTCAAAATAATCCGGCCCTTTTATAGTTTAAAGGACTTCGTTGAATACGATTAACTTTTGAACTGAGGTTTTATCGCTGGTGATGTTAAAAAACATAGTTGTAACGACATTTCTTTAAATCGCATTTTTGGACAGAGGGTCGAGAATGGGGGGGGGGGGGCGGACGCCATCTTGTTATGGGGGCGCTGTTAAAAAACCGACATCATGGTCAATGTCAGACAATAGGTGGCGCTTTTCGCTTTGCACTGGACGTTAAACAGCCATTCGCAAACAGGCTTTTTTTTCGTAAAAACAAGTACAAAACAGTGACCAAAACAGGAAATTTAACCATTTGATGTCTTTATGCTTCGAAGAAAACTGATTTTCTTTGGGACTACTTTCCCAGTTTGTAAAAGTCATCAACCTATTTGCTTATTCTCATAATGCTATAAGCATAAAACCACAAAGTTACATGCAAATGCATATTAACTTCATTCACAATTCCTTCGATATTTTATAAGCAATATTATTTTTCACTAAACAAACTCACGAGCCATTTTGAAATTGTATCCTTGTAGGAAAAATAACTCTGCCATCATTGTTGAAACACCTTTACATACTGATCGCATTTAAAGATTAAACATTCCCATTATAAAACTCGCTAACTGAAAAGCAATTGCAAGGAAAAATACGCCAAAATTAAAACAAACAAACATTAATGGTAAGCTTACACCACTTTACGAAACAATGAACAGAGGCGATATAATGACAACTTTACAGAGGCATACACACCTATACTAAACTTGGACATCACAAAGCCAATAAATATGTGCCAGTGTTTTCTTTCTCGTAAATAAAAAATACAAGGGAAAAATAAGCCTTACACGATTAAGGCGAAGTAAAATAAAAATACATGTTTCTCGTTCCCGCCCACTTCCTTTTTGGAGGCCGCCTGTTTTTTTTTTAAATTTTTTATTTTTGAAAAATGCTGTAAAAAGAACACCGAAAAGTCCAAAAATTCATCGGAAAATAAATACCAATACCAATACAACTCTAAATGACACTGTAAATATGTTCAGTTCTCTTGTCCAACTTATCTTTCATTTTAAAAGTGTCTGTGAACAGTGGAACAACAATGGTTGCAGGAAAATTTTAAAATGGCGGCCATCTTGAAAAAAATAAAAAATAGAAAATAAAAAGCCCCGCTTCCTCCTTTTAAAAAAAAAAAAAAACCCGGACGAGAAACATAGGGTTTATTTTAATTCGGCCTAAATTATATGGACTAAATATTCAAAGTTCATTCTCGAATTTTGTAAGCAATATTATGTTGTGCCTTTAGTAAAAACAAAAACAAATCTAAACTAAACAGAATTTATAACAAAGGTACAAGTGACTACTGGTGTCCTTTAAAAAATCGTATTTATGCAACACTGCTTGGGATATAAAGCATAATAAAACATTATTTTTCATCTCATTTGGACTGTTAGAAACTGGAATCTATGATTCCCTCAGCATTCTGTGCAAAATAAATGGAAATGCTACTTCATAGAAAATGACGAAAGAAACAAAATGCTCATCAAATACCAACCCAATAGCAAACGCGGTGGACAATTTGCTGCTCTATTCTAAGCGTAACATATTTAAACATTTGTAAAACACGCTGATTGAAAGGCGATTTTAAATCAATCGTAGATAAAATGTAATGATGATATTATGGTAGCTTACATTCCTTACAACGTGAAACTAACATGGAAATTGCAAAACTCCAGCAAAAAGAAAGAGAAACGGTTCATTTTACTCAAAGGTCATACATGTATTTCACTGGTGCAAGTAAAGATTACGTTTATTCGGGACATTTTACTTTAATCTAAATACATGTAAGGAGTTACAGAAAGTGCAACAAACGTCTAGTTCCTCGGATTTTCGACTGTTTGTATCTCCCAAAATGGCGGCGCAAGATTCTCGCCCCTGAATTCAAAACAACCACAATAATGTTTGCGCGGAGCCAACAAATTGCAAAGTGGCACCTCAGCTACGAATATGCAATTTCTGAGGTGATTAGCTTCAATTTTCGCTGAATTCGAAAGTGCTTCTGGCAACTATCAATAAAGAGAGGGGCACTCATTTTTAGTATGTGAAACCTATGCAGTTGAAATGCTCTAAAAGTTGCCTTCGTGGAGACACTGGCGATTTTGCATACTGGTTGTTGTTAAGACTATCAGTTCTTTGAAAACCATGTGTTTAAGTGCAGATGAAAACCAAGTGCAGATGAAATCCATGAAAACCATGTGTTTAAGCGCACGCGCAGAGGTAATCCAATCATTTTTTTTAATGGGAGCTACCTACCGGTCCCAATTATTGGGGGGGGGGCAGTCTATGCCCTACTGAGAGAAATTCAGCCATGCATACCGTAGGTGGTGGTGCATTTTCTGTTAACTTGTACTCAAGCAGTTACAATGAATTGAGCGTGTACGTGCTAGACGAGAAATCCATCACTTGGTGTGGTGCATTAATAGTGGTCTTTAATGCTGAGCCTATGGTTCAACAGTCGTTGCCAAGGCATATGTAACAATGACGTTGACCATAGCTCTATCACTCTCATTGAGGGTATTTTGGGCTAAACACGAGTACATTCCTTCGTCTGATTTCCGCACCAAAATGATGTGTAGGATCGTGTCTATAAAAATGATAAACCTGCTCTTACAGTCGTTTACTATCAGCGTACCGTTTGGGTTCAGCCATGTTATGATTGGGATGGGTATGCCAGTCACCGTGCAGGACAAAGTCGCTGCCAGACCGACTATCACGTTGAGATGGTTCACGTTTGTCTTGGCCTTAGGAGGATCGCATATGAAATCTTGGAAGTCCAAGTCTGTAACCAATGCTCCTGAGTTCTGCGGTGGACCTTGACATCGAGGGAGAACAGACGGGGGATTGTTGCGAAGCCAGTCACGTAGACCCGTCAACCGGCAGTCACACTGAAGCGGGTTGCCTTGAAGCTCAAGTCTGGATAGCGCTCTGTTTCCCTCAGTAAGAGAGTCACCAGGAAGCACTTGGATCTGATTAAAACTTAAGTCCAGGACTACCAAGCTATCACACTGGCCAATAATGAAGCTGATGTAATAGATTGAATTTTGAGCCAACAGGAGATTTGTTAAGTTGCTGAGAACACTACAGTTTGTGATATCAAAGACTTCAAGTTTGTTATAAGAGAAATCAATCATAGTCAGGCCAGGCATCTGCCGGAACATCTCTGGATTGACGTAAACCAGTCGATTCTCAGGGAGATACAGACGTTCGAGCGAGTCCAGACCCAGGAAGTCATCCGGATGTAACTCGGAGAGTTGGTTGTTTGTGATGGACAACTCAACTAATTTAGCTTGGTTTAGGAATGTGCCACCCAAGAATGACGTCAGGGCGTTGCCATCAAGATTCAGAGACCGTAGCATAGTGAGTTGACTCAGAGCCGTTGATGAGATGAACACAAGTCGATTATTTGCTAGATGGAGCTCCGTCAGGCTGCTGAATCCTTGTAGGGTTGTAGAGGACAGGTTGGCCAGTATGTTGCCATCAGCGTGTAAGATCTGAAGACCTTCTGCCCACCCTGGTTGTATCAGGGAATCAAATGAGTTACTGTTTATATTCAGTTTCTTCATATTGTTACCGCCGCTTACACGCACATCAACTGATCGGAGGTCATTTAGTCCATTGCTTGCGATATTGAACTCACACAAGGATGAAACTGTCAGGGTACAGGTACCCAGCTTATTATGACTGAGGGACACTAAGTTAACCGTGTTACCACTAAATGCAAAATTATCAATGTTATTGTTATCTAATAGGAGTGTACTGACATCAGTGTGCGATAGACTAAATCCTGATATTTCGTTGAATTGCAAGCTTATTTTAGAGGGTAACTGCCCGTAATTAAATCCAGTAACAAGGTTGGAATTTGCCGAAAAATATTCCAAAGCTGTGCAGCTTGGAAAGTTAAAGCCACCTAATGAGTTATAGTCAAGCGAGATATTGATAAGGGAGCTGAGGCTACATGAAGTCTGCAATGCCGAAATGACGTTGTGTTGCAACGAAAGTTTCTGCAGGCTTCCCAACCCGGTTGACTCCAACAGTGACGCCACGTTAGAAATGTCGTTGTAGTCAAGGTACAGCTCAACCAACCTCCCGAACGTCCCGCTGAAGTCGTCTGTTTCCAGCACCGATATGTCATTGTGGCTGAGATCCATGACGACGGAGTCAGGGTAGTTGACGGGGATACAGCTCAGATAACGGGAGGAGCAGTCAGCCCTTGCAGTCACGTGGTCATAATCACACTGCGCATGACAGGTAGATGATAGGGAGATTCTGATGCAACCGCCGAGACACAAAAGGAAAACGAACAAGGCCATCGTCATCTGCACGAGGTACCAAAAGATCACAAAGGAAACTGAGAAGTTGCATACATACCTTTAATATTTAAAAGTTGAAAGAAGAAATTGATTCGAGCGGGGCCTGAGAATTATCGAGCGGCTCAGCGGGACCTCCGGATTATCGTACAAGTTGCTCTATTAACTGGAGTACGCGCAAAGATTTCAAATTATAATAATATTTTTTTCAATGGCGCTAGTCGGAAACGATAAACACGGAGCATGCAACGAGATGAGGCTAACAACATTAGCCACTCTGTGAACAGGTAAAGCAAACTGCCTGAGAAATATCTTATCAAGATCGGGAAGTCCGGGGTGGGATCTCCGGTGATGGGGCAATTTTTTGCTGTAGGTCCGTGCACCTTGTGCTATACCCCCCCCCCCCCCCCCCCCACACACACACACACCCACACTTGTTTCACATGACTAGTGTGGACTTTCCATTGCTTTCGTGTAGTTAAGAAAAACCAGTGAAAAAACTCATTTTTCTCAAACTGTGAAAACTCTTTCAACCCAATTTTTTTTCTATGATTCCCTTTAGTGTTTCTCTTCATTCTGCTACAGATAAACCTAACCCAAAAATGCCTCTAAACCTGTTTTCCAGAAATGGGGAAACACTGTGTGGACGTGGGCAAGTCCACACAACGTCGGTGCTACCTACATTATGTGGACGTCTTTTGTTCGGAAGTCCACACTGCGTATGTAAGACAAGCTCACCCATACTTACACACACACACACACCCAGACAGACACGTTTCTTTATGGTGTAAATCGAAGATTTTCTATTGATCCTCTTCCCTTTTCCTTTGTTTGTAACTTTTCGCAACAGCTCTCATAGGTTTTGTACACGTTTTCTACTCGAGGTCGTTCTCGATTTGGTTCCTGTCCTCAATTCATCGATGATGTTGCACGTGTGTGTCCTCGATATACACCATAAACACGCACACCCACACACAGAAATTTGGCAAAACAAAAATGAGCTGCATGGTTATTGCTTAAAACGCAGACCCCCCCCCCCCCCCAATCGGACACTATATGGTCATACTAATGATTATGGTGCTGTTTCAAGCTACATTTTGTATACATGTTGAATCACATAACGCAGATGAAGATGAACATGCCCACGGTCATATTTTACTTTAAAATACGAAATAAAAGCAGCAATAACAAAAAATAAAAATGTATACTAACTAATTGACATTGGGTACATTGCCCAAATTATACGTCACTATTGATGCATCTTAATGCAGAGTGTTTTAAAACCAAAATCGTGCTGTCGTAGGATATAATTACGAAACCACACATGGATCCGAGGTATGCTGTACAAATGGGATAATAGCTCTGTATTCAAACCTATCTTCTTGTATCATGTAGCATCGTCTGTTGCATAACTAGATCGACTTTAACAATAATCTACTCACATTTTTTTCTTGCTCCCCGTGACCATGAGGAAGGAAAAAAAAAGCCAAAGCAGATAATTGGTTGCAAATGTCGGTCCGACAGCTTGGAAGGTGGATGTAAACAGTGTCAATGATGAAGCAAGTGCAGTGTTTATAAACTGCGAAGCCGATTTTCTGTAGTTTTTAAATTATGTATATCTAGGCCTATTGTTAATGTTTTATGAACTTAATGACATTGGGACTCCATAAACGGTTGAAGAGATGGACGAGAGTCGATTCAAATACTTGAGTAAATGGAGCTTTGTTAATGGTTAACGAAACGTAATGATATTGGAATCAACGAATGAGTTACTAACCATCAATTAAATCGCACACAAGCCAGATGTTTATCATCTAACACCAGAGGGCGATGTGAAAGGGACCGGACTGGGCAGCACCTGGTACTAGGTGGCTCCATATTGGAAGCAGTTGAGTCACAGGAATATAATAATGTTAATACCAAAAGAAGAGGGGAAATTCGTGAACATTGGAATAGCAGCAAACTGTAGTAGGCAAAGAGACGGAAATAAAAACTGAAGAGATTGGGACAATAGAAGTACGTACGCCTACTTAAAAACTGCACAGGTTTCTGTATTTGTTGCAGGTTTTGTCTATTTTGTGTAAATAGTAATTATCGGGCTTCAAAACAGTTGACAGGTGAACCGAGGCTCGATTAAAATAGTTTACGACATGAGCTCGTTTAATGTTTAACGAACGTAATGATATTGAGTTTTCCTTAACGGCCAAACATTTTTAACCTATTAGGTAACAACCATAGTGCTCTAAGGTCACAACTGAGACTTGCTTATTATCATGTTGTTTATACTTTGAAGAGTGATATATGATCGATAAGCGAACGACACACAATCGAGGCCCTCTACAGTTGAGGTGCTACATTTGTTTTCTCTGATGATCCACTAATAGAGTCACCAACCGCGTAGACTGACCGTTTTGACGCATGATAGGTTGTGTGACAACAACATGTGCTGACTGACCACGAGATGTGGTAGCGTAACAGGGGCGGATCCAGGTTGGGATCAAGGGGAGGGGGTAGCTGCACAGAGGGGATTTAGCAGGCAGTTGCTTTGTTTTTCTGTATGATTTTGTTTTCAATTTTGTGCAGCACAAGAGGTGAGTAAACCCCTCCCCTCCGTAGATCCGCCGCCGCTTAACCAGATCTGTCTTCTTCTGTAATTAACCCACCGCAGGTGATCATTCCGAAAGGGTGGTCAGAAGGTGCACAGCGCCTTACATCAGGGACTGGGCATCAATCAACACTGGGCGGCGCTTTTTCTAACCGCCTCTGGATAAATACTATTTATTTATTTATTACATTTTTTTTATACCCAGGGTATGCCCAACCAGTTTAAAACTGGTTTCCATTGGGGCCCTGTATACAATAAAAAATGACTACAAACATAACAAATACAATACATTACATTACAAATACAATACAATCCAATACAATAGGATTGGTTAAACGTCAATGATAATATAAGGGTACCCTTATTTCCAAAAATCTGATAAAAAAATTAAGTTCATAACATAACACCTTCTTTAATTACTTTGATCAAGCTGATAATATTTCTTCGAAAATGATGCAATGACTCTACGTTGATTTTGTGCAGTGGACATGACCATTACAAACAAACTCCTTCCAAGACATTGCAAAAAAAAAGATCGTATTCTATGTCCTATTTTATTAACCTTTCTCAGAAATACTAGTTTAAGTCAAGATTAGGCAAAAAAAAAAACAAGTCGGTCTCTGGTCAGCGCGCGCGTCGATTTTAATCATGCGCGTCGATCTTTTTTTCCAAAATGTTCAGCGGTAGCTCCAACAGCGCCCTCTATTTCCGCACCTCCTCAATTTTTTTTTACCAAAGAGCACCATAAAATGGGAAATTGCACCAAGGGAAATGATCGAAAGCACCAAGGCAAATTATGGAGGACACCAATGTACATGAGGACACCATAAAAGCAAAAAAGTACCCACCTTGTCGTACAATCCAAGCTTGAAGAAAAAAAAAAGCCGCGTGGCCGCGTCAATTCCGGAACTTTGGTCTGACCAGAGACCGAATATTTTTTTTGGGGGGGGGGGCCTTAGAGGTGAGAGCCTTACAAACCCTCAACTACATGGATCACAACAATCTTTATGGGTAAGTAACGATGTTCGGAGCAAAACAAAATGACTCTGTCTATAAGCTGGTCTGCCACCCTTATGTACAATTGAAAGATATTTGCCTCTGGAACAAGAAGAATAAGTCAGTAAAAATTATTGTCAATGTTTGAAATGATCATCGGACGTTGCGATCTAGGGTTAGATATTGCCAGTTGCGTGAGCTTTAGTTTTGCCAACGGCGGTGGGATGGGCCCGGGGGCATGATCTCCGTACTGAAAGGGCTGTATGGACGCCATCTGATTATTGGAGGCGCTGTTTAAAGGATACAATATTGGAAACTATTGGACAATAGGTGGCATTCTTCGTTGAGACCACTCCCTCCATCCAAAATATACCAGTGGATGTTGCTAAGTATGATTTGTCTAACATGAGGAAACCAAATGGCCATCTTTATGGTTAGATGTTGCTCACTAGAAATGTATAACTGAATATTAGATGTCGGCCGACGTTGCCAAATAGGGTAAGGTATTATCAACAAGGGTAACTTTGTTCATACAATGTGGTTAGATTTTGTTGGCTCCAAATCAAATCTAAGAACAGATGGAGGGATTCCAATTTTATTTTCAAACTTATTGACATTCTGAGAAATAGAATTCTAATAGCGCTTACAACACGTCTCTGAGTGGCGCCCATTTGATTAATGATCATTAAAGCTACAGTCCATCATTTGCAGCCATCCGAAAAAGTAGCTGAAACTTCATCAGGTTAGTTGTTCAGCATCCTTCATTAGATTTTGAACACTTTTGTTGCTTCAAACGAACGAAATGCACAAATTACAAATGATGGACTATATCTTTAATTAAAGTAAACTGTAGTTTTTGCTTTTATGAGTATACACGAGTTGATGAAAACTGCTCGCAATCACATTTATCTACAATGAAATTTATTTAATGTAGGGAAACATCCACGGCTTTTTCTTATATACATATTTAGCTACTAAAAAACAGGTCGTACTGTTAACAAAACTACCATGCAATGAATATATTAAAAAGGCTATATTTAACTAGGAAGGGGGGGGGCTGCATTCATTAAGAAATGCTTTTTTATTTGTACTTGTGCAGCGGAAAGATTTGTTTTATAGCGATTAAATAAAAAGAACAGGTATACTTGCTGGAAACCCGAATAACGTGTGTCAACATTAATAACACGTCGTGACTTTTATTTATAAACCGATAACATGTGATAGCTGCGACATGTACATGTGCATTTTATGAACAATGTGTATACAGCGCGTCCCAAAATTCCCGCAACCTTTTTGCGAGGCTCTAGAGTCGGCGCGGCAACACGTACCGCCATTATTTTTATACCATTTTAAAGCCTAAACTCCGAGCTTCCCCCCTGTCGAGTAATGGTTTGATATTTAAAAGAATTTTTAAATTATTTGGGTTCAAGTAAAGCCATGTCGAAAACAAACAGAACCGATTTTAAGGAAAATCGATGATGCAGTACATCAGACGAAAATTTGAGTCACACTTTGCGCGCGCTTTTTGACTAGGTACATACTTGCACGTGAATTTCAAAATTGAACTTGAGAATAAGAACAATGTCGTGAATTCATTTTAGGTGTAGTCTACGTGGATCGAAAAGAAAAGGAAACACAGAAAGTAAAAGGCAACGAGATCGTTACATCGTGAACATGATGAACCATTTCCACATTAGAAAAAATGCGCATGATTGATTTTTCTCGAAATAGGATGAGTTTGTTTTCTACATGCCTTAATTTGAACACGAATCATTTCAGAACCCTTTTGAAAATCAAACCGATAGTTACCAAGGAAAAAGTTCGGATTTCAAGTTTTAACATGATATAAAAATAAGGGCGTCCCTCAACGTCGCACTGCTTAACTAGAGTAGATAATAATTTGCATTTCCGCTTAAAACTAAAACTTACAGCGACAGAAAACTAACAGTAAAAAAAAGAAGTACAGTAACGGAAAGTAATGGCGTTATCAATAAAGGAGTCAAACCATTTGAGCACATTTGTCAGTATTCAAATATGACATGGTTTGAGGTTGAATAGTCGATATTAGCTCCCCGAGGTATTGGAAGTTGACATACTAGTTCCCTATTAGCTGCTAATAGCGACTTTCCACTTAAATAGATCAGTTTCGCTCTTGTTATTGGGGGACACACTTTAATGACTGATTACCTCCTGGAGCTAGCCACGGGTTCATAAAAGTCATCTTTGTTCTCCATTCTCAGCTCTTGGTAGACTTGTGGAGGCTCGTCCGTCCGTATGGTATCCTGATATTCATCGTTGCTGCCTGCTCTTTGTATTGCAGTTGAGCCCTCCTGATCAGCGACTTCATTGACGTAGACTCCGTCTGAGTTGGATGCCTTTCCTTGTTGGAAAGTTACGGCAAGCTCAGAATTCTGCGGTCCAGGAGTTGCAGAGCTAGTCTGGTGGTGTCTCTTCTTGTACCGCCGTCGAAGGCAAATAACCAAGACGAAGACAAGGAGCATAAAAACGATGGTGATAAACATGGTGGGGAGAACAACAGCAGCCAAAGAAGGACCTACTTTGGTCATTAATGGTGGTATCTGGTCTTCGGTAACAGTGAGATTGACCACAGCTCTGTCCATTTCACCCAGGATATTTTGGACCAAACACGCGTACATTCCTTGATCAGATAGCTTCACTGAAATGATGTGCAAATTCATCTTTATTGAAATGATAAATCGGCCTTGCGATTCATCTGGTATCACCGTGCCGTTGGGATCCAGCCATGTTATGAAGGAGATGGGTATACCAGTCGCCGTGCATGATAAAATCGCTGTCTGACCGACTATCACATTGAGGGGGTTCACGTCAGTCACGGCCTTTGGAGGATCACAGATGAAATATTGTTTGTCCAAATCTGTAACCACTGCTTCAGAGTATTGCGATGGACCATGACATCGAGGGAGAACAGACGGGGGATTGTTGCGAAGCCAGTCACGCAGACCCTTCAACCGGCAGTCACAATAAAGCGGGTTGCCTTCCAGCTCAAGTTTCGATAGCGCTCTGTTTCCCTCAGTAAGAGAGTCACCTGGAACCATTTTGATCTGGTTGAAACTCAAGTCCAGGACTATTAAGTTATTGCAATGGCCAAGTATGTAGCTGGCGGCATGAATGGAATTGTGAGCCAGCAGGAGGTTCGTTACGTTTTTGAGAAGGCTACAATTTGTGATATCAAAGACTTCAAGTTCGTTTTTAGAGAAATCCATCGTTGTAAGGCCAGGCATCTGCCGGAACATCTCTGGTTGGACGTAAACCAGTCGATTGCCAGCGAGATACAGACGTTCCAGTGAGTTCAGACCGAGGAAGTAATCCGGATATAACTGGTGGAGTTGGTTGTTTGCGATTGAAAGCTCCACTAGTTCTCCTTGCTTGAGGAATATTTCACCAAACAATGACGTCAGGGCGTTGCCATCGAGATACAGAGACCGTAGCTTAGTGAGTTGACTCAGAGCCGTTGATGAAATGAACATGAGTCGATTATTTGCTAGATGGAGCTCCGTCAGGCTGCCGAATCCTTGTAGGGTTGTAGAGGACAGGTTGGCCAGTATGTTATCATCAGCGTATAAGATCTGAAGACCTTCTGCCCATTCTGGTTGTATCAAGGAATCAAACGAGTTGTTCCTTATGTCTAGCTCCTCTAGTAATGTTTCCTCACGCTGAAAGAAATTAAATCCACTGAATTCACGTAACCCATTGCTGGCAATGATGAACTTAGTGGGAAGTGGGGTCTTAATGTGTTGCAGTCCGTTATGACTAAGAGAAAGTAGGCCTAGTCCCATGGGGAAATAGTCATCAATCCTTATTTCAACATTCGTGATTTCATTGTGATCTAGTAAAAAGGTCACATTAGGGGTAATCATACCTCGACGACGTAGGTACCAAAAAAATTCCCCTATCCTGTTGAACCGCAAGCTGATAAATGAAGGGAAGATACGGACATATCTTGGCAAATGAACACTTTGTATTTCATTTGAATTAGCTGAAAATCTCTTTATACTGTTACAAGAGGGAATCCTGCGTAAGTCACTGAGTGAGTTGTAGTCCAGTGACATCTCTTCGAGGGCACTAAGCGAACAAGAATAGGGCAAGTCATTAACGATGTTATGGTCCATCGATAGTTTCTTCAGGCTCCCCAACCCGGTTGACTGCAGCAGTGACGTCACATCAGATATGGCGTTGTTGTCAAGGTACAGCTCAACCAACCTCGTAAATGTCCCGTTGAAGCCGCCTGGTTCCAGCATCGATATGGCGTTGTGGCTGAGATCCATGATGAGGGAGTCTGGGTAGTTGACGGGGATACATGTCAGATTACGGGAGGAGCAGTCGGCCCTTGCAGTCACGTGGTCGTAATCACACTGCGCATGACAGGTAGATGATTCGGACATTCTGATGAAAGCTCCGATACATAAAAGGAAAATGAACATGGCCATCGTTATCTGAAATCAATAAAAAACAAGTTGATAACACATTAAGCTCATACAAAAGATCTGTGTAGATGACCTGCATGAGTTTACGGACAGAATTTTTTGGCTCGGGTAGCTTTCATTCAATCGAGATTTTTGTTCATTCGAAAAGTTGTGTTGATTGTGATTACCAGTAATGTAACTGAATGACCACGTCTTAGATGGAATATTAAGCCTTGTGATGTTTGTTCAAGAGCGGACGAAACTTTATTCAATTTATTCAGAATGGCTATTCACTGAAAGTCTTTGCATGCATCTGGTCTATGGGCTAGGCTTAGTCCATTCCATGGCGTCCTTGTGCGTGCGCTCTAAGACCAGCCTTTTCTTGCTTGCATAATTCTCCAATACTCTCCACCACGATTTTTGGGTTGCGAATCTAGTTTTGAAATTCTGATGCCTTGTCCACGTTTTGAACTGTTCAATTAACATGCATAAGAGGATCCATACAGAAAAGTTCAGTCTTAAAAAAAATGACCTTTTAAACCATATTGTTACGTTTTGAAGCTCGTTAAAATACCACGGTATAACAAAAGAACAATAGGTGTCTGTGTGATAAAGTCCATTTGTTTTGCTCAGCCTCGGTTGAACATGGCACTCTCGGCGTATACGACCCTCGGATGTACAAAACCCCATGGACTATGTCACTGCAGACATAGCGAGGCCTTCTATCAGACACATACTAGCATTACAAACAGCATGATTGGCATAAGAGTTAGTATGTCTGCTCAGTATGGAGCTCTGGAAGTGCCATGCAAGATCTTGAGATCCTGGCATAATTCATCACGGGATTACACCATATACACGAAAGATGTCGACATTGTGAGGTAACTTTAACTGAATGACGACAACCTTAATGTACGATGTCAACATTCTGAGACAATTTATCACGAGATGACGATCCCGATTGGGTAGGAGGTCGACACCCTACGACAATTTAAAAAAGGATGTGTCAACATAGCATTTTAAGGATGTTGTAATCCTATTTTTACATGCTATTTTTACGATGTTTGATGACTTCATGATTACGTCACACGTTTTTCAACTAAATGCATGTTTCCAAGAACAAAAACAATCTTATTACAAAAAGAAGTTTTCATTTAGCACACTGAAAAATTCTACAAAGCAAAAACAAAAGAAGACGTTGTCATGACGTCATTGTGCACTCAACACTTGAACCCAATTGGCCTTTTAGTTCTAGTTATGTAGATATACACCATTGAAAAATAAACCTTCATGGTGACGTCACATGACACGTGATGACGTCATCATGACGAAACTTGTCAAAGCACGTATTTACCATGCGACATTTTCTGAGTAAGATGTCGTCATCCCGTACCTGAGGAGATCATTATAACGAAATAATCAGCTTTAATTTATTCAATACCACTGTCTTCGTCTACGGTTAAATATTAAACCGAGCCACAATAGAAAAAAATACTTTGTAGGCTACAATCAGCGAATTATGTCGTTTTTTGCATACCCAAAATCAGGCCACCAAGGGAAGATATCTGAAATTCACATCATTGTACGTAGATAAAAAAAAAATAGTGTCTATTATGCACCAAGAGGTATATTGCTTGTCAACGGAACTATATTACGATAACAATGTATCCTCCCTTAAGTTTAAATAAGAGAAGGAACATCTACTTACATTAAGCTTTGCTGGTTCTCTGTGACCTAAAACTGAAGATGAAGGTACTCGAATTCTGAGGAGTGAGGCAAAACTGTTGTCTGATTAAAGGCGGCAATAAACTGAGGTGGGGCAAGTGTCCTTTTTCCAACCTACGCAATCGATTTCCTGCCCGTTTTGTGCTAATATCGGATCTTTTGTTAGTGCCCAGTGAACTTGTTAACGATGGGACTCCATAAAGGCCACCAGTTATTAAGTTTAATCATACATTGCAGACGTCGCAGGATTTGCTGCTCACTCTTCGTGCAGTGAGGCTCATGTATTTATAGTAATGTAGGGACTACCTGTGGATATATAGCATGTGGCACTGACCGAATGAAGTTTTGACCGAACTTGCCAAATGTCAATATTTCCGCAGTAATTATAAATGGCAGTTACATGTAGGCCTAGGCATACTCGCACCCAACAGCCAGCCTGGCGATCAGGTTGAACTTTTATAAGATATCACAGCGTTTCTTCTGTAACCTACTTCCACGCATGAATTCAGCGCATATAGTTTCTGATTACTTGGTACGTTCGTTTTGAGGACAATCTGTACACCATGTTTAACCGTGATTTCAAAAATGGTTAATCATTGTTAACTTGAACCATACATTTTTGTTCAGTAGGCGCATTATAAAACTGTCAACGTCGTACAATAATTTAATGAATCGTGTATTCCGCTTAAAAAAGCATATACCGAGAGGGTAGTCCAGGCTAGCTTGTATAAAGTACGTTTGCACTTTTAATACCGCTACATTTTGTATACATTGTGGCATTTTATAGCCTCCGTACACACAAAGATACTGGGGCGCTCAAGGGACTTCCCCTTCAATTGATATTCTAATTTCTGAGAAAATACGTGAATAGTCAGGATGTTTTCCACAAGGACAGATATTGTATTCATCGTCGCAAATCAGTGATTCTGCAATAAAGTACTGCAATAATAGTTCCGCATTATAGTAACAATAGTGTATGTGCAACAGGTTTCAGGTCCTGTTTTCACTGCACAAAAGTCACGGGGGAGGGGCACAGTCAGTGGCCGTGTCACGCACACAGCCCTGTTTGACCTCAGTTTTTTTGTCCCGAAGTCACGCACGCATGGCCAAAAAGCGTACGCGAGATTTTACGAGATGTATTCGAGACTACAGAAAAACACGAAAAGTACCTGGACACATGCACTGTTTGGCCCAGATGGCTAGATAAAAGGTTGAAATCGTGTGCTTTATTCTGATACCAAAAAAAACCTGCTTTTGACAAACATAAAGTGCTGTTACGGCCTGTCAAACAAAATCATATTTTATAGCGAAGGCCGATAGTTTTTAGGTGTACATTTGATTCTTAAAAAAGGCTGAAAGTAATGGCAAGGCTTAGTAGATAGAGGAAAGTATACGCTTCATTTTCAAGTGAAACAAGTGCAGGAGACCTCTAATGTTTGGTCCAAATCGCCGGATGAAAAATGAGGACTTTTGCCAGATTTCATGATTTGCATTCACATGTACACGTATAAACGTATAGGCCTGAAAAAAAAAATGTGAATAGCACGCGCGAAGGTGCAATGAATGGCTTTATGAATATTAAGCAGTCCAAAATATAAAATACAAAAAAAGGAACTTTTGAACTGAAAAGAAAAATTGAACAATTAAATCAATAAGCAATTCAACAATTAGAGGAACGCCTTCAGTTTTCCTAGATTCCGTTTTTGAATTGAGTTTTTGAGAGGGCGCTGTAACCAGTCGAACATTTTGAGTAAAGTGCCCGATCGGGCACTATATTCCGGACATTTCGCAAGCGATGTCTTGACGCACGTCTATTTTTCGCTGACGCAAATTTCATACACTATCCTATATTAATGAACCCCACGTGACCGTGTTTGGCCAACCAAGGTAAAGAACCAGCAAGAGGTGTGTATGTTATTAGCCAAATTGATGTAGATTTTTCTCTGTAATTTCTATAAGGACGCCTCTATAAAGCAAGAAGGATCCCTAATGAGTCAGTACAATTATTGTAAATTATTAATCGATGGGACGTTGTGAACTAGGGTTAGATAATTGTCAGTGGCATATGCAGGATTTTGCTGAAGGGGGGGGGGGGGGAGGCAAGCAGACTATCCGTGATGGAAGGGCTGCATGGACGCCATCTGACTATTGGAGGCGCTGTATAAAAAAAAGACAATATTGGAGAATAGATGGCGTTCTTCGTTGCAGCCCCTCCTTCCTAAATACGCCACTGAATATTGCCAGCTATGGTTTTCCAACCTAAATAAACATAACAAAGTACAGTCGGGAGGCCAATAACCATGCCTGCTGGCGTTATCAATTAAGGAGTCAAACCAATAGAGCACATCGTACAGATATTTCTTACGGATTGAACTGTGTCTGTCACACATCACTCTTACAGAAATCTCCCATGTAGTTCCCATGGAAAATTTGGGACCCCATGGGAATTGCATGGTGAATTGGAAACACCATGTAGCATGGGATTTTTCCTATGGGAGTTTTCCCATTGGCTTATTCCCATGGGAAATTTTATATGGTTTTATTCCCATGTATAGTTTCCTATCATTTCTGAAAAGAGTCCAAATTGCTCCATGGTATTTTTCAATAACAATTATTTTGTTAATACATTTTAACCCTGTGTGTTTTGTGCTATTCACCGAATAGGTAAAGCACATCATGGAACTCCGATGGGGGTTACTCCACGTATTAGGAGGGGCTTATGCACTCTATGACCAATGTCCACATTATTGCTCCCATACCACTTGTCAAGTTGTACTATATTATCACAGTGTACCCAAATTATTTTCTCATAAATGTTTCCAACCATCATAACAAATGAATCAATATTATCCAAGGTTCTTTGTATGTCACATTTTCCAATACAAAAAAATACTGTATGCTTCATTTGACTCCACTTATCAACAGAAAAATTCAAAAATTTGCAATAACAACCCCCGTTATTGGAGCGATTCTCACATGGTGTTCCAATGGTGTCCCATGGTGTTTATCCCATTGTATTCAATTAGTGAAAATCCACAGGAGTTTCCCATGGTCAGCATAAAAATTAGAATTCTTGATAAATTCGATGACCACAAGGGAAACATTTTTAATTGAATTCCAATTTACAGGCGAATAAGTAATTAAATTAACGAAATTTCACCTCTGGGCGTACTAGTGGCGAGTTTGATCTGTGGACGAGACGATATATGCGGCTAATACAAACGATACAGTTGGCATTATACAATATATTAAATTTAAACTTTATTAAAACAAAGGTTGAAACAACACTCAGGCCTAGGTTAATACTGTCTGTTGAACAGAACATTACAAGGCTGACAATACAATACATTTAAGACTAGATAAGGACAAAACAAGAATAATGAGAAACAGTGAAATAAAACGGTTTTAAAACAGTTAATAATGGTAAGAACATGGGATAAAAGAATTATTGTTCGGCCATAAGAACAATTCTGCATATTCAGACGTCAAACACACTTTAAAGGATTTGCATGATAAAGGCCGGTTTTTGCCAAGTTGGTTCTTTCCTGTAGAACGCCATGATCCAGTGGTTACGGTGTTTGACTCATGTACGAAGGTGCGTGGGTTCGAACCCTGCCAGGAACATGGTGTTTGTGCCCTTGGGCAAGACACTTTACTACAATTGCCTCTCTCCACCCAGGAGTATAAATGGGTACCTGTGAGGGTCGAGGACCGATTGAGCGCTGATTATCGGCTGCCGCGTGGTCCCATGGCCTGATGAACGGGGTAATAATTGTAAAGCGCTTTAAGATCGTTGATATAAGCACAATTATTATTATTATCATTTCCTGGAGTTGAAGATGGCATAAGAGGCTAAAGTGGCTATTTTGGATATGTGTTTAAAATGAGCTGCAGTTTTGGTCGATCTATTGAAAGCTTTTAGCAAAGCACCAATGCAGTTTTTATTGTCTTTAGTTATCAGTCCACGGGAGCTTACTTCAAAGCAGATTAGTTTACAGTCGTACCCCCTCTCCTCAATATATCAGCTACAAGTGGAGCATATTTTTTCCAATTTTCGTTTTTTGGCATTGGAGATATTTGTCTCAAATGGCACAGTCAGCTCACCTATAGTCACTGATTTTTAACTCTGTCTACAATAAAATCATTCATTCATTCATTCATATTTTATTAGACCAATTCGCAGCTGGACGCTGAATTGCATGGTTATTACAAGGGAATAAAAAAAACACTAGAAGATTAAACAAGAAGATTATACAAGAAAAATTTGAATTTAAAATAAATAAGAATTACAGAACTATAAATATCTACAGTGTAAATATTATTCAAAAAACATACAAAAGGGGACATAAAATTATTATTGTTATTATTGCTGCTTAGGAATTCTGGTTCAGGAGTTTTGTCAGAGAGGGAATCGCACTATTGCCATACCTATTTGTTTTGTGATGTGGATCTGGTAAATGTTGGATTGTCTCAGAGTCATATTGTGGGTACATTTGTTGGGAGGAAACCATTCTGCATATCTGACTGATTTTGTACATTAACTAGCAAATTGGGAGAAGAGATGGAGTCGTCTGTCTTCCAGAGTTTGGAGGCCTAACCGATCACAAGCCATTGAGTATGACTCATAGTCAGCTCCAAGAATAATACGACCTGCACGCTTTTGAATGCGTTCAAGTTGATATGTCTGATTATTGCTGATCTTACCATGCCAAACTGGGGCTGCATACTCACAAACTGTACGGACATAACAAGTATACACAGAGACCAAGACGTCGATAGGCAAACCAAACTGTTTCAGGCGGCCAAGCATGTATAACCTACTACTAATTTTTGAGACCATATCATAACCTGAGATTGCCAGCCAAGATTAGATTGGACTATCAGGCCCAAAAGCCTAGTCTCGGACACCACCCCAAGCTCAATTCCACCAATTTTAAGACAAGGTGGCGTTGGAGGATCTTTTTGAAGCAAACTTGCATAACTTTGCATTTGGTAGGATTGAACCTGAGGTGGCTGTCCTTCTTCCACGCATCCAGGCCGTCAAGATCAAATTGAATCTGGCTAGATTCATTAGCATGACGGACCTCTGCAAATGTCAGATCGTCTACATAAAGCTTTTAGTCAAAGACCCTTCAGAAGCATTATTGATAACAGCCCAACAAATGATGGGACCAAATTTGGTGCCCTGAGGCACGCCATATGAGAGGTTTTTCCACTCAGACAAGGCAGAATGGTATTTTACTCTCTGACGTCGATCAGTGGGACAATTAGCAATCCAAGGTAAGATTTCATTTCTGACACCAAGCTCGTAGAGTCTTTGAATAGCTAGAGTATGGTCGACACAATCGAACGCCTTGGAGAAGTCCGTCGTTACTAAGGTTCCTATAGTGTTCCCCTTATCCGTACCTTTGAACAAAACATCTAATAACTAAGTCTGGTCTCTGGGTAGTTGTAAGGATATCATGAGGTACTGCCCCACCGTTGGTAGAATGACCATCGATGTCTGCGAAGGCCGCCAAGGTAGTGGATTGATTAAGCTCTTTCAGTGTTTGAGCCACGTAGGTAATAATACTATCATGACGGTAGTTGAATCGTTCTTGTTCCAGTGCCCTGTCGCAATTATTAATAAAAATGTCACAAAAATCCCTCTTTGTAAGCTTGTTTATTTAATTTTAAAAAAGTGTCCAGATCATGAAGAAAGAAACTAGGATATTTAAATAATTAATTATTTAAAAAATAGTTTTAAAAATGTAGCACATGTATAACGACACATTAAGTAAGTGCACGCATATGAAAACTAAGGGGCTGTGTCCGCGTCGGTGGTTCCGAAAACCTTTTCTTCAACCAAGTATATAGTCCATTACCATGATGCGCATGCGTCAATTAGTAACGTATTGGTCTTGGACCTAACCTCCCTTAGCAATCATCCGGCAGTACACACCTGGAAGAGTCGGGAGGGCAGCCGGCAGCTGTAGTTTTCATCGCATACCCTTTGAACTCAACTTAAACATTGTCAAAGTTGGATCCGACATTTGGAGTTTTACTTTGACAGGAACACAACTCGAGTTTTGGTATCTTTTGGGGAACACACTTATGACTGATTGCTTCCTACAGCTGCTGCAACAGTTTCATAAAAGTCATCCTTGTTCTCCGGGGTGAGCTCTTGGTCGACTTTTGGAGGCTCGTCCGTCCGTATGGTATTCTGATACCCGTCACTACTCCCTGCTCTTTGTATTGCAGTTGAACATTCCCCATCATCGACTTCATTGATGTAGACTCCGTTGGAATTGGATGCCCCTCCTTGGTGAAAGGTTACCGCGAGCTCGGGCCCAGAAAATGCCGAGCTAGTGTGGTGTCTCTTATTGTAGCGCCGTCGAAGACAAATGACCAAGACAAAGACAATGAGCATGATCACAATGGTGATAAACATGGTGGGGAGAACAACAACGGCCAAAGAAGGACCTACTTTGGGCATTATTGTTGATATCTGGTCTTTGGTAACAGTGAGATTGACCACAGCTCTGTCCATTTCACCCAGGATATTTTGGGCCAAACACGTGTAAATTCCTTGATCAGATAGCTCCACTGAAATGATGTGCAAAGTCGTGTTCAAACCTGTTTATCTTGAAATGATAAATCTCCCTTGCCATTTGTATCGTATCACCGTTCCGCAGGGATCCAGCCAAGTTATGATGGATATGGGTATACCAGTCGCCGTGCATGACAGAATTGCTGTCTGACCGACTATCACGTTGAGATGGTTCACGTTTGTCTTGGCCTTAGGAGGATCGCAGACGAAATCATGGAAGTCCAAGTCTGTAACCACTGCTCCTGAGTTCTGCGGTGGACCTTGACATCGAGGGAGAACAGACGGGGGATTGTTGCGAAGCCAGTTACGTAGACCCGTCAACCGGCAGTCACACTGAAGCGGGTTGCCTTCAAGCTCAAGTCTGGATAACGCTTTGTTTCTTCCAGTAAGAGAATCACCAGGAACCTCTTGGATTTGATCAAAACTCAAGTCCAGTTCTACTAAATAATCACAATGGCCGAGTATCAAGCTAATATTATTGATTAGATTGTGAGCAAGCAGGAGGTTCTGTAAGTTGCCGAGAAGGTCATAATTTGTCATATCAAATACTTCAAGTTCGTTTTTAGAGAAGTCCATCGTAGTAAGGCCAGGCATCTGCCGGAACAACTCCGAGTGGGCGTAAACCAGTCGATTCCCAGCGAGATACAGACGTTCAAGCGAGTCCAGACCGAGGAAGGAATCCGGATGTAACTCGGAGAGTTGGTTGTTTGTGATGGAAAGCTCTACTAGGTCAGGTTTGTTGAGAAATATTCCACCCAACAATGACGTCAGGGCGTTGCCATCAAAATACAGAGACTGCAACTTAGTGAGATTACTCAAAGCCGTCATTGAGATGAACAAGAGTCGATTATTTGCTAGATGGAGCTCCGTCAGGTTGATGAATCCTTGTAGGGTTGTGGAGGACAGGTTGGCCAGTATGTTGTAATCAGCGTATAAGATCTGAAGACCTTCTGCCCAATCTGGTTGTATCAGGGAATCAAACGAGTTGTTGCTTATGTCCAGTTTCTTTATATCTTTGTCTCCGCTTAGATGTACATCAACTGATTGGAAATCTCTCAATCCATTGCTTGCGATATTGAAATCAAACAGGAATGAAACTGTCAAAGTACATGTACTCAGCTTATTATGACTAAGGGACACTAAGTCAAGCGTGTCACCAGTAAAAGAAAAATAATACATCTTATTGTTATCCAATAAAAATGTGCTGACATCATTGTGATTTAAACTGATATACAATATTTCAGTAAATTGCAAGCTTATAGTAGAGGGTAACTTTGGCGGAATACGAAAATCAATTAAAGGGTTAAAGTTTGCCGAAAAATAGTCCAAAATTCTGCAGTTTGGGAAGTAAAAACTATTTCCCAGTGAGTTATAGTCAAGGGAGATATTGATCAGGGAGTTGAGGCTACATGAAGTCTGCAATGCCGAAATGACGTTGTGTTCCAACGAGAGTTTCTGCAGGCTTCTCAACCCGGTTGCGTCCAGCAGTGACGTCACATCAGATATGTTGTTGTAGTCAAGGTACAGCTCAACCAACCTCGTGAACGTCCCGCTGAAGTCGTCTGGTTCCAGCACCGATATGTTTTTGTGACTGAGATCCATGACGAGGGAGTCTGGGTAGTTGACGGGCATACAGCTCAGATTACGGGAGGAGCAGTCGGCCCTCGCAGTCACGTGGTCGTAATCGCACTGCGCATGACAGGTAGATGATCGGGAGATACTGATGCAAGCTCCGAGACACAAAAGGAAAACACACCAGGCCATCGTCTTCTGAAAGATATAATTTAAATGCGATATCTAACAAGTCAGGGTGGAAGTAGCGTGGGTGGAAGACAGAGAGGTTGCAGTGTAGGGTTCCTTAGGGTTCGTGTCCAGGTTTTTAGAGAAGGGGTATATTTGCAGTTAAAATGCGATTCGATTAAAATACAATTTTTTTTAATACCTACTGAACACAGGAAAAGATCAGTATGAGAATTCAACTCAATATAGACCTACACGCGCACGATCACTTTTTCTTAAAAATAAAAGATAAACCAGCAAGCCGAATTTTGAAACAAAAATAAGAGTTAATTTAATAATATGGGAAAATATCGCCCAATTTACCACCTGTGAAATTTCTGAATTTTAGCAAAAACGAATCGGTATAGGATATCTAGTTTCAGTCTACAATATTGCCAAGCGTTTTATACAGACAACACAACTTGATTCTAAGTCGTTTAGGGCTAGGAGTGTTGTACACATCAGATAATTGTTCACTATTCAAAAACATCTTCTTGCATTGTGAATTTTCACTAAAAATAATGTCTTGTAAAATCTAGAACAACTTTGTAACAATATAAGTTTAAGTAGCATGAGTCAAATACAGTGAGGTCTCAGGGTTTTTGTGTAATGTGGTACGATTTCCAACACATTGTCATACCTGCGCAACATAGGTGAACATCAGTACAAAATATTCAACTCGGTAGCGCGCATAGTCAGTTTTCTTTAAAATACGAAGCCAGCTACACAACTTTACTAAAACAGATACTGAATAAAATCTTAATTTCAGAAGAGAAAAAGTCGATACCGAAATGATGTGTTTAATCTACATAGTGCACAGAGTTTTCAACACAAAAATCGTGCCGCCATAGAAGGATACACAGTGAAACCTGGATCCCAGGTATACATTGTTCATAATGAGATAATATTTTACTTCCCCCAAACATATTCTCGTATTTAGTATTTCCATGTCAATGTATTTTGAATAACTAGATCAACTTCATCAAACATCTACTTACACTTTTTTTGTTCTTGCTCTCCGGGACCGCGAAGAAAAATAAGACCAAAAGTGAGAAAAGTTGCCAATGTCTGTCAGACAGCTTAGGAGGTGGATGTAAAAACTGAAAAATGACGAAGCAAGTGCAGTACTGATACAAACTGAAAAGCCGGTTTTCTGTAGTTTTGAAAGTACGTTTCCATAGGCTTATTGTTTACATTGTTCGAACTTAATAATACAGGGACCCCACTTATGGTTGAAGAGATGGACAACAGTCTATTCGTATACATAAAAAAAATAGAGTTCCATTAATGTTTAACAAACATAATGATATTAAGCAACATGTTGTTTAATATTTGACACTATAGGGGGACGGTACTGGGCGGAATTTCGCTCGTACCCACCGCCCAAAAAGGGCGCTGGGAAGGGTTAATTTCTTCTGGATGTATCACGTGATTTCTTCCAGCCCTCATTGGAAAGAATTGACACCTGTGCACAAAATACGTGCATGGTTGAGGCAGTGAGCTCCCAACAATGCTGTGCGCGCCTGTCAAGCTTCCTTCGCAAATCTTTGTGAAGGAGATTAGCCCTTCCCTGCGCCCTGTTTGGGCGGTGGTTAAAGAACGAAGAGCAGAATCTGCCGCTAGCTGGTGCTGTTTATCGCGGCTCCATGCTGGCGGCAGTTGAGTCACAGGAATAGAAGGAAAAGGCCAGAAAATGGAAATGGTTGCAAACGTCGGTCGGTAAAGAGAATGGGAAAACAAACTGAAGAGGTTGGGACAATCTAGTACGCCTACTTATAAACTACATAACCGTGTCTGCAGTTTCGGTGGTAGGCCTATCATCTAATATCTTATGATGTTTATCGGGACTTGGAAACAGTTGAAGATGATATGAAATTGAACAAGGGTCGATAATAATATTTGGCTAGATCAGATCCGTTAATGTTTAACCCACATAGTGATATTTGGATTCCGTAACAGCCAAACAATAAACATTTGAAACTCTTAGGTCACAGACTCTTGCTTATTCATGTTTCATACCATGTTGTTCAAACTGTACAGCGTGATATATGAGCAATTACAGAACAATACACAAGGCAAATCCATAGTTGAGATGCTACAGTGTTTTACACTGATGATCCACAATAAGCGACCAATCACGTAGACTGACTGTTTGCATTTGGGTTCGTGTGACAATTGCAGACTGACCACGACAGGCGTTATTAAACGTATCAACCGGTGGGGGTTTACCTGTCAAGATATGGGCTGGGGGCAGGAGGGGGGGGGGGTTGCAGGGTTGCGGGGTTGGCTTCAACCCCTACCTCCACCATATACATCCGATACACGCCGTCACCGGAGTTTTTTCCTGTAACTTACCGTAAAGGGTGCAGATCTGTGAATAGGCCCAGGATTGCAGGCCAAATAACGATTTGTATACCCTCAAATTCTCCGGTGATAAAGCATTTTTGTAAAAAAAAAAAAAAAGGTGGTAGCCGTGCAGAGGACTGCAAACTCGTATTTCTGGATGAAATTACGCCCTAAAATGGCTCTATTTTGCAATGGGGCGTAGGCGTCCTTTTGCAACATGGCGATGGGCTCCAGTACTGCTTTTAAGGGTGATCATCTTTGGATAGAATTTTCTGTCAAAAGTCACAGGTTAACCCCAAAAAAAGTGAACAGAAAATGAAAAGTGATGAAATATGCTATAATTTGATGGGTATTTGAAACACATTGGAGAGTTGTGAGTATTTGAAATAATTTGTGGAAGTACGCGTAATTATCACTGAGGTCTGGGAGTCGATTTGTAGGTCTGCACCCGCAATAAGGGAGGTCGGAATGTGACGTCACCTGACATATAATAAGGGTAGCCCAACTTCCAAAAAACTCATAAAATAAAGGACTCTCATCAAGTTACACCTTGTTTTATTTATTACTTATTATTATCAAGATGGTAAATTTGTGAAAAATTCAATGGCTTTGGGGTGATTTAAGTGCTCTTTAACTTATCCTGAAGCAATTGCCGTAATAAAAGAATCCCTTCAAAACAGTGTCAAAAAAGAACATCTTCCGGATCCTATTTTATCCGCTTTAATACCGGAGTCTAATGTAGCGCACGTATCTACAAACAATTAGGAACTCAAGGCGATGTCAATAATGTCTATTTTTAAATAAACGGAAATGAAATTTATGAGACAAATGAGACCCATTATGTAACAACTTTATATAAAGGGTTTACAAGGTGCTGCGGCGCGGCAAACCCCTTCTCTTAGCGACAGGTGTTACTGGGTTCTTGAACGTACATTACACAACACACGGGACCTACAGCTTTACGTCCCATCCGAAGGACGAAGCAATAATGGTAAAGAGCCTTGCTCAAGAGCACAAGGATCATGGTCCCCGTCAGGATTCGAACCCGTGTACCACGAGCCAGTACAATTATTGTAAATGATTAAAATGAATCGGGCGTTCCGAACTAGGGTTAGAAACTGTTGCCAATAGAAACTGCCAACAGTGGAGTATGCAAGAGCATGGCTGTTTGCTGACGGGGGTGGGGCGGAGGGGAGGGCGCGGGGCAAGCAGACTCTCTATGCCGGAAAGGGTTGCATGAACGCCTCCTGATTATTGGAGGCGTTTTACAAAGCAGGCTATATTGAATACCATTGCACAATAGGTGGTGTTCTTCGTTGAGCCCCCTCCTTCCTATTACAGCATATGGTTGCAAAGGGCGATTTATAAAGGTTACGTAACAGTTGATTTTGAATGAAACTACATGTACACAGACGTGGTCACGTTGGCGGGTGAAATCTTTGAAATTAATTTCTCCAGTTTGGAACCGTATCTTCATGCAACTTTCAGGATTTACTTCTCCTATAATGATCCAAGTATGTGCTAAAAGTCGTTGTGGTTATGTTCATTACTTTTCGTTGAAATCGGAAAAATAGGCCTTGCCACGTGCAATTTTGAAAAATGTAACACTGGCGTGCGCAATATCTATCAATCTTTTCAAGCCTCACGAATACTAATGAGGTTCCTATCCATTACGGTGTGCAGTAAACAATGGGATAAAAGACTCCTTCACGAGTTGTTAACAAATATCACCCTTTTTGCCGGCTTCCATTGGTCGATACCGAGACCCACGCCATGTCACGCCGAGTGACGCTAATGAATTTGCTAATATGCCCGTCATCATTGTGTGCTGGGCCGAAATCGGTCAGGTGTAGCGCCTACGGCGCTTTGCTGAACAATGCACATTGGTTGGGTCAGCAAATATTTTTTTTGATTTTCTTCGAAATTTCCATGGAGATTGTTCACGTTGTAATTACACTAGCCTCTGCAACAACAGAGTAAGCTGAATTTCGGAAAATACTTAGATGAAATAACAACTGGGATAAATTCCTAGAAATTGGGATAAATACATACATTTGGGGAATTTTTCGACAGTAACCAGTAATGAGGTTTCGGCATCGATGACGACGATTTTTTTTTCACTGACATGAAGTTTAGAATTTCTTCTTCAGTTAGAATGTAACATTTCAATCATACCGAGCATATATTCTGAGAAACACAACGTTCAAAATGCCATGTTTTGGGGTTCACGAATTTCACTGCTCCGTTATAGCATCTAAGTACGTATTCGGATAAGTTTGGCAAACAACGGCGACGCTTTGCGGTTAGCAACCATATGGCTGATTAGGCCACTGGATATTGCCAACTATGATTTTGTCAACATAAGGGTTACGAATGGCCATCTAGGATTAGATGTCGCTTACTGGAATTAGATAACCAGATGTCAGATATCGGCCGACGTAACCAAATAGGGTAAGGTGTTACCAACAAGGGTAAGATGTTTTCATCAATGTGGTTAGAAATGTTCAGCACTAAAATCGAAGGAGAAAGATTGGTGTGGGGTACTCAGTTTATGTTTTTACTTTTTGTTCAAAAATGATTTCAAGCTCAGCACAAGTCTAAGAGTGGCGCCCATTTGATTAACGACCATTGATTAATTTATACAGGCACAGAAGTTTTTGCTATAGTGGGGTCGAAAATACACCAGTAGATGAAAACTGCTCGCATTCACATTTGTATGCAATGAAATGTATTTAAAGTAAAACAATTCAATAATATATGTTTTACATGCGTTTCACTAAGATCTATTTAAATGATAAACCATATTACAATCAATTTAAACAGGCTAGCCTATATTGTATAAAAAAATAATCTTAGCATTGTTTATTTGCTATATATAAATGCTTTTTAATAAGTTGTACTTTAAGAGCAGAAATATCGGCCTACAGTTTGCATAGCGATATAAACGAAATGGAACACTAGCTGGAAACCGGCATAACATTTGTGAACATCAGTAATATGTAAATTGTTTATTTTAATTCCTAAAGCAAAGATTTCATGATAACTGCAACAGGTAAATGTATGAACTATGATAAAACCAAAAACCACTTAAACGAATCCAACAAAATCTTCACACTATAAAGAAAATGTTTGGGCTCATCAATTCTATAATTGAATTTGAAATTTTCTTCACGATTCTGTACATCCTAGAGAGGGATTTTTTTGGGGGGACACCCTGTATAACTGCTAAACAGCTTACTATAAATTGATCTGAAATATACCATCCAACAAAATGTTCGAGGGCCTAAAGTTTCGATCCTGAGCAGGGTCTCTCTAGCAGGAGATCTTTAATTTTCCTTTGAGAAAGATCATGCAACGACCTTAACGTTAAGGCCTCAACGTGGCAATACATGTATTTGAATTGAGCAGAAAAGAAGTGGAATTTCTGCTAAAACTATAAAACGTCAAACCAACCTAAACTAAACTGAAGAAGCAGTAAAGTAGCAGTATCGGAAGCAAAATAACAAGGCCCATGCATGCTTGCGTTCTCAATTAATTAAGGAGCAAAAACAGTAAAGCACATCGGATAGACAGTTATAACAGATTTATCTGTTTTCTGTCACACCACCATACACAACACGTAATAATGAGGTTCATCTGTGGATGAGACGCTATGGTCTACGACGTTAAAACAAACCGCTACAATTGCGTTGGCATTACAAATGTACAAGTCCACAATCCCTCTTTGTTCGCTTACCATATAAACTTACATTAGCTTGTTAATTAAACAACATATACACTGTGTCCAATTGGAGAAAGAAACTTCTATACAATTAATACGAAAAAAATGTATGTAAAAATTATGTAGTGTTACGAAACATTAGGTAAGTGCCAATACCAGTGTGACCAAGGGAGTGCCTGCGTCGGTGGTCCTGATTTACCTTTTTTTCTGCCACAAACAAATGAGGTATAATTATTTAAAGTATATGGCCGCGTCCGAATTACTTGACTAAGGTTGGAAATTACAAAATTACAATCTGCAGCCACTTTATAGATCGTGTATTATTTCCAGTCGTGGCCAAGTAGTTTTGATGTGGACTAACTCTATTACCACCGTGCATAGTCAGTTACGATAATGCGCATGCGTCAATTGCGAACGGACTGGTTCTCGGACTTAAATTTCCCTAGCAATCATCCAGCAGCAATAACCTGGAAGAGTCGAGAGGGCAACCGGACCGCTACAGTTTTAAGTGTATACATACAAACTCCAATTAAAGATTGTGAGAGTTCCACATTATGAATTTCCTAAATGATAGGACCACAATTCCAGTTCTATTCTCTTTTATTTGGGGGAGCATTTATGACTGATTGCCTCCTACAGGTTCATACACGTCATCGTTGTTCCCCGGTGTGAGCTCTTGGTAGACTTGTGGAGGCTCGTCTGTCTGTATGGTATCCTGATATCCATCGTTGCTGCCTGCTCTTTGTATTGCAGTTGAGCACTCCTGATCAGCGACTTCATTGACGTAGACTCCGTCTGAGTTGGATGCCTTTCCTTGGTGGAAGGTTACAGCAAGCTCAGAATTCTGCGGTCCAGGAGATGCAGAGCTAGTCTTGTTGTGTCTCTTCTTGTAGCGCCGTCGAAGGCAAATTACCAAGACGAAGACAATGAGCATAAAAACGATGGTGATGAATACGGCGGGGAGAACAACAGTAGCCAAAGAGATTGTTGGCGTCACTCTCGATTTCAAGTCTGTAACAGTCAGATTGACCACAGCGCTGTCCATTTCACCCAAGACATTTTGGGCCAAACACGTGTACATTCCTTGATCAGATAGCTCGACTGAAATGACGAGCAAAGTCATGTCGCTTGAAATGATAAATCTGCCTTGCCATTCGTCTGGTATCACCGTGCCGTTGGGATCAAGCCACATTACGTTGGGGATTGGTATACCGGTCGCTTCGCACGAAAGAGTCGCTGTCTGACCAATTATCAGGTTAAGATGGTTCACGTTAGTCATGGCCTTCGGAGGATTGCAGATGAAATCATGAATGTCCAAGTCGATTACCACTGCTCCTGAGTTCTGCGATGGACCTTGACATCGAGGGAGAACAGCTGGGTGATTGTTGCGAAGCCAGTCACGTAGACCCATCAACCGGCAGTCACACTGAAGCGGGTTGCCTTCAAGCTCAAGTCTGGATAGCTCTCTGTTTCCACCAGTAAGAGAGTCACCAGGAATTACTTCGATCTGGTTGAAACTTAAGTTCAGGAATTCCAAGTTATCACAATGACCAAGTATCAAGCTGATGTTAGAGATTGAATTGTGAGCAAGCAGGAGCTTTGCCAAGTTGCCGAGGATACAATTTCCGATATCAAAGACTTCAAGTTTGTTTGAAGAGAAATCAATCGTAGTAAGGCCAGGCATCTGCCGAAACATCTCCGAGTGGACGTAAACCAGTCGATTTTCGGCGAGATACAGACGTTCCAGCGAGTCCAGACCGAGGAAGTGGTCCGGATGTAACTCGGAGAGTTGGTTGTTTGTGATGGAAAGCTCTACTAGGTCAGCTTGGTTGAGGAATATGCCACCCAACAATGACGTCAGGGCGTTGCCATCGAGATACAGATACCGTAGCATAGTGAGTTGACTCAGAGCGGTTGATGAGATGAACAAGAGTCGATTATTTGCTAGATGGAGCTCCGTCAGGTTGACAAATCCTTGTAGGGTTGTAGAGGACAGGTTGGCCAATATATTATCATCAGCGTATAAGATCTGAAGACCTTCTGCCCAATCTGGCTGTACTAATGAATCAAACAAATTGTTCCTGATGTCTAACTCCTCCAATAAGGCTTCTCCTCTCTTATAGAAATTCCATCCACCCAATTCGTGTAATCCATTGCTGGCTATGATGAGCCTGGAAGGAATGTCTGCGTAAAAATTTTGGAGTCTGTTATGACTAAGAGAGAGTAGGCCTTGATAATAAGAACCAAAATACCTGAGGCTCCCATGTGTGATTGCGTTGTTATCTAGTAAAACGGTCAAATTGGTGCCAGAAATTTGCCCAAGTATGTCGAAATCCCATATCCTGTTGAATCGCATGCTGATAAATGAGGGGATGTTGGAAAGGGTATGAACTACAACACTTTGTATTTCATTTGAATCAGCTGAAAATCTCTTTAAACTGCGACAAGAAGGAAAATGGTCCAAGTAACTGAGTGAGTTGTAGTCCAGTGACATCTCTTCGAGAGAACTAAGCGAGCAAGAAGAAGGCAAGTTAGAAACGACATTACGCTGTACCGATAACTTCTTCAGGCTCCCCAACCCGGTTGACTGCAGCAATGGCGTCACATCAGATATGGCGTTGTTGTCAAGGTATAGCTCAACCAACCTCGTAAATTTCCCGTTGAAGTCGCCTGGTTCTAGCATCGATATGGCGTTGTGGCTGAGATCCATGATGAGGGAGTCTGGGTAGTTGACGGGGATACATGTCAGATTACGGGAGGAGCAGTCGGCCCTTGCAGTCACGTGGTCGTAATCACACTGCGCATGACGACAGGTAGATGATTGGGAGATTCTGAAGGAAATCCCGATACAGAAAAGGAAAGCGAGCAAAGCCATCACCATCTGAAATCAGTCAAAACAACAAGAACCGTAAGTATGTTGATAACAGCAATGAGCTTCCAGACATGATTTTTCGGATTTAGTGATTAATCTGACGAGATGTTTGCTCATTTGAAAAGTTTTCACTTACTATAGGACCACATGCCTCGAAAGTCATCGAGGATGCCGTCTATTCTTAATTTAGAGACATTAATATAAAGCATTACATACCACGGCCCAATTTCAGGACGCTGCTTAATAGAAGGGAAGTTGTGCTTACTTAAGCAGAAAATTCTGCTAACCTTAAGTATTATAACACCTCACCCACAGATTCTGTGTCTTGATTGGCCGAGAGCGAGTCACATGTTACTTTCTAATTTTGCTATCTTTCTGTGCACGGCCAAAAGTACTATGCGCATAGCAACCAAAGTACTATACCATTAGCAACCAAAGTACTATTTCCACGGCGCGGTATTTGTGTGCAAATGGATGCTGGTGTGCGCGTTGCGCGTATTGTTCCAAAGAGAGCGCGCCACAGACTTGGGTTCAAACATTTCGTGAAGGGGTAGTTTGGAAGACAGAAATACATTTTCCACCAATTTTGTATTGAAATTGAAGTTATTTCAACTGTGTTCAGATAAAGATAATTTAAAATATTAAAATCAAGCAGAATCTGTGTGTGAAGTGTTATAAAACAAATATTGAATGCTCGGTGATCCATGGACCATTCTATTTTCCCTCGGCTTCGCCTCGGGAAAATAGAATGTCCATGGATCACCTCGGGAGGCAAGTTTTACTACACCACTCGAAGCATTCAATATTTGTATACTATTTCATGGTGTAGATGTGCTAACGGTTCGCGCGGGCATGGAGATTTCTATTGTGACGTCACTAAATTAAGCAAACTTTTCCTCGGAGGCAAGTGTGCCTTTTGCTGTGCTATATACGTGGTCTCCGTGACACAGACAGATGCTCTGTAGGCAGAAAATCGCGCTCAGTTGACTTTTTAATAGGCAAAACCGCAAGTCCCATCATAAAGAATAAGTTAAGGCCAAAAAAAAAAGTCGGTCTCTGGTCAGCGCGCGCGTCGATTTTAATCATGCGCGTCGATCTTTTTTCCCCAAAATGTTCCGGTAGCTCCAACAGCGCCCTCTATTTCCGCACCTCCCCAATTTTTTTTTAACAAAGAGCACCAAGGAATGGGAAATTGCACCAAGGCAAATGATCGAAAGCACCAAGGCAAATTATGGAGGACACCAAAAAAAAGCCGCGTGGCCGCGTCAATTCCGGAACTTTGGTCTGACCAGAGACCGAATATTATTTTTTTTTTGGCCTAACCGGACCATTTTTTTTTTTCTAAAATTCTCTAATGAATGGGCTTCTGAAAAGAAGTTTTGCAAATGGAAAAGACACTTTGGAAACATCCAATCAGATTGGATATTATGCTTCATGAATTTCTGAATAAACGAGCATTTTTAAACAGCATTTAGTTACTATTATTTTTTTGGTGTGGTGGTGGGACGGGGGCGGGTGGGGGGGGGGGGGCTAGACAGACGATAATTAGAATGGTGCAATAAGACCGACAGCGGGCGCAATAATTTTGATTAGAGTTTCAAAAATTTCAACGCGAGTCATTTGCACAGAAAGTGACCCAACAATTTTTTGTAAAAAACGAGACCGTCTAGTTTCAAAATCGGTGGAATCGTGCGAATATAGCGGAGGATCATCTCCCTAGCTTTTAGGCTTTTATCTAATAGCAGATTTGATAAAATTAGGGTCCAAAAATGGGTCCTTTTTGCACGAGAAAATGTAGGGATGCCATTGGTAAATTTGGCAGTATGCAGGCTCAGCATTACCGGCAGGCTCCATTACCGGCACACTTTCGCAAAACTTGGCTCTGCCAGCTTTCTGTGCAACTCCTCACTGGCCGAGGGTTTTGTGCGTAAACCCTGTCAGTCAGCCGATCACGCTCAACTGGCTTAGGTGAAACCGCAAGTCCCATCATAAAGAATAAGTTAACCGGACCATTTTTTTTCCAAGAGTGTGTCTCTAATGGTCACGTGTGCCTAACATGCAGCGCCATGAAATTAGGCCCACATGATAGTCTGTGTAATGACGGTTGTATAATGATGGCGGAATGATGACTAGTGTTTCCGCATAGTACGGAGCTCTGGAGGGCAATCCTAGATATACTGACATCCTAAAACAATTTATCACGGGATGACGTCTGACATGTTATATATCGACATCGTCGGATAATCTTCACTGAATGACCACAACCTACAAACGGAATGTCGACATCCAATTTATAACGGGATGCCGACATCTTGCACGTCAGATGCCGACATCGCGCATGATGATGTTCACTCGATGACGACAAAATAATAGGATGTTAACCAACGAGATAATTTATCAAGAGGTGGCGATATCCTTAGATAATTTATCCCAGTACATGTATGTCGACATCCTGCTGTCATCTGTTGATAACTTTAGCTCAGGATGTCGACATTTTACGCATGAGATGGTGTCAAAACCATATACCTCTACAGCTCCGTATATTTACCAGATATTCAGATCCAACTTAAATCAACGTCACGCCAAGAGTGGCACTACCCTCGATCCTCGCGCACCAATGGATACCCAACTGTCTTCAGTCTGTGAATCCTAAGTTTAGGCTGTCACCATAAGTCACAACTGCTTTGTACATTGTACAATCAGCCAAATATGTGGGTTTTCCACACCCAAAACACTTGCCCACCATTGGAAGATCTGTGAAATCAACAGGGGCATCATGGTATATAGAATCAAACGTATATACCTTAAAGTATCGGAACGATATAATTATAATCCATGTAGTTCCTACAAGTTGAATGGAATACAAGAAGGCGACTTACATCAATCCTTCCTCGTTCTCCGTAACCAAAAATGAAGATGAGATAGTGCCCAGATTCTGAGGAGTGATGCAAAATGTAATGCGCCGTCTGGTAAAGGCGGAAATAAACCACACAAGGTGGAACGAGACTAGGCCTATATGCTATAGTTTTTCCGAACTACGCAATAGATTTCCTACCAATTTTGTATTGAAATCGCAGGTTTTGTTAAAGCTCAGTGAACTTGATATTGAAATGATGGGACTCCATAAAGGCCACCAGTTAGCATAAAAGAAACGTTCACTCTTGGAAGTTGTACAGTGTGGCCCATAATACATTCATAGGAGTGTGCGAATGTTCTGATTGAACCTGCAGAATGCCCTTGCTATTGTGGCAGTATTTCTAAACGACAGTTAGTCATACACCGAACTGTCTGGCAAACAGTTAAACTTTTATACGATTTTCCCAGAATTCTTCTGTAACCCACTTCTACGCATGAATTCAGCACATATAGTTTTTGGTAACACGGCACTTCTGTTTTGATGATCGATATTGGGCTTATGTTTAAACGCGATTTCAGAAATGCTTTCGTTGGTAACTTTGACCGTACAGTATTTTTCCAGTAGAAGCATCATAAAACTTTTAACATCGTGCAATTAGTAAGCGAACTGCGTATTCTGTTTTAAAGGTATACTGAAGATAGTCCACCCTGGTTTGTTTTTAAAAAAAATACATTTATCCATTATACATTGTGGCATTTCTTGGCCTCCATACACGTAAAGATACAGGGGAGCTTAAGGGACTTCCCCTTCCATTGATATTCAAATTTCTGAACAGGATTTTGGCCCCCCCCCCAAAAAAAAGTACCATACAAAGGCTGATATTGTTCTCTCGTCACAAATCGGTAAGCTTCATTAAAGTACTACAATAGTTCCGCATTCAGGTAATAGTACATATTCAGTATTTTCTGCAACAGGTTTCACGGTCACCTTTTACTACACATCAGACATACCGGGAAAATATTGAGGAAACATTTACACCAAATCCGACTCTTCTATATTCCCGAACGAGCTTTTTTTGTGTCTGATAAACCTCTGCACGCGTGTATCCTCACATCAAGCGCATAGTTCCGTCAAATTCATCAACCCCAACATTAATGCGCTCGACGTAAAAACAAAAATCCAATTGAGAGGTGACGTGGCAACTTGAAAAATAAGTCTAATCTTAATCAAACGCGAGATTGCCATTCAGTTCAACTAACTCCATTTTTCCCTAGGCCTCCTGACGAATTGTCAATTGGTATGTTTTAATTAACCGCCAAAAACCCCACTTTTTTCCATTTGGTTGTCTACAATCTTCTGAAACAGTCGTGAATAATTAGCAATATAACAGTTATTAACTTTTTATATTGCTAGAAAAAAGGAATACAAAAATTCTAATTAATAACGAAAAATTCTAAAAGAAAAGCACGTTCAAAGCAACTTTACTGCGCTTCTTATGCAAAAAAAAAATAAGATACAACTACTGAGTTTAAAAGTCACGGCTTTATAATCAATAGTTTTCTAAATGGAACAAAAGACAAGTTTTTAATAATTCAATATAGGCCTATTGAATTTTAGTTGCATAACACAGTTCCATTCTTGATTGATAAATAAGTATTAAAGTGGACTGTTTGAATTTGTCTTGAACGTAAAACACTGCATGCAAAAGACAAACACAATTCAATTTTGGGTTCAAACCTGCAATTTCAGATTTTCCGGGTTTGTGGTTTACTGATTTATCCCACATTTCTTCGTGACAAAGTTCAAGTCAAAATGAAATTGAAAAAAAAAACCCACAAATGTTGCATTGAAATTATCCATCCAATCATGCATGATTTTTCGTTGGTTTACGTCAAACAATGTTGAAGCAGGAGGTCGTGGGTTCGAGTCCCACCCGAGTGATTTTTTCCAACTTTCACTCGGGGGTAACACACTGAGTATACAGTGTTTATACGTGGGTGAAGGGCAAAACACCTAATTTCATTCAACTAACGTATCATGTCTTTCAGTTGCTTGGCAGGAAAACATTAGATTATCGACGAAGCTCTCATGCAAATATCACCCTGTATAAATGTTTACATGTAAATGTTAATATCAAAGTACAGTCGACCTTTATAACAAGATCCTTGGGACTTTACGAATTACCTTGTTATAACAGGGACCTTGTCTTATCAGTAATGGAAAACAAAGAAAAACAAAGAAAAACAAAGAAAAACAAAGAATTGGGGACTAAAAATTGTGCTTGTTATAAGCAGGATCTTGTAATAACAGTGCTCTTCTTATCAGGATTCGACTGTATCTGATCAACATTCCCGCGGTGTATGATCTAACACATCTGGAAACACGATTGTACCTCCTCAGCCCAAATCAGAATCTGGGAGATCTTCACATTTAGAGGGGTGCAAACCTGGAATATGTGCTGCCGTCTCATCTTATAAACCTGTCTATACTGCCAACATTAAGCACCTCATACCATTCATTATAGTAGTCGTTTCTATAGGTTATTTGGTTGTAGTCTTGATTTCTTAGACCTTTTATTTTGTCATGCTAAGTTCCCGTAATGTTAATGCTGATCTTTTTCTAATTCTTAACCTAATAGTTTCTTCTTCACAATACATCTTTATCGTAAAAAAACCACAGGAATTCCAGATTTCAAAAGTATTCTGTAAAAATCAAGAAATCTGGAAAAATACCGACAAATATTACCACTGATATCTATGGATGGAGAGCACAGTTAGTAGATTGCTGGTTTTCTGAAGGTCACAAGTTCGCATCGAACTTCATTTTTGTCTTTGGTATCTTTCAAATTACACTGCACGACAGCCCGAATTGAATCGACTTTGCACAACAAAATGCCTTCAAAATAAAATCTGCTGAAAATTCTGCAAGAAAATACTGCTGCAAAACGCTTACTTTGACTGGATTTACCTGACATATGTAAAAAAAAAAAAAAAAATTGAAAAAAAAAATTAAAAATGCAAAATGCCAGGTGTATAGGGATACAAACTCGTCAATTAAAGCTTACTTTGAGTTATAAGATCATTTTCATTGATTGCATTTCAAATTACTGCTTACACAGAATAACCAATTAGCACCTCAGGCGGTTTTGGACGGTTTGAGGCGGTACAGGAAGTAACAGGCAGGGCAGTTTGGGGCGGTACATGGACTGATCGGTTACATAAGCTCACTAGTAATGCATTTCACAGCTACAATCTGGGTCATAATACAGGAAGCTCCGAACGCAGAAACTCTGGCTAAGCAAATCATTATGTACTGAGCAAAAATGAGCAGGAAAACTCACGTACATGGTATACACCACCTGATACTTTGGCTGGACACCTGTTTTTGCTTACCAACATTTTGCTGGTCCCAGAGGGCAGGCTAGTGTCCTCCTTGTACCACTCTCACTGACCGACTGACCGAGTGGCTAGTCACTGGTGACTTAGACTGATTTTAGGCCAGTGAAGAAAGTAATATCATATAGGATTACCCTGAATTAGGTTGGATCAATTAAATAGAATTGTTGTGCACTCTGACTGGTCTGGGACCAGTTTTACTAGGCCTGCCTAGTGTAGTTTTTAAGCCTAATAAAGTCTTGAGCCAAGCACTTCCATGAAATTTGCAACTGGTATCTTTGGATAAAAAAAGCATCAGGCAAGGATGTCACTAATATAATCGGCAGCATCAGGGTGTGTCCCAAACAGCTAGCATCAATGCTTATGGCTGTGGCTAACTGATAATGCATCAATGGCAAGCAAGTAAATCCACAGCCACAAATCACCCAATTGTGGACACAGTCTCATATATTCATGTCCTCGACCTCCTGGTACTCTTCCAGTAGCTCCTCTACCAGGGATGGTGATAAACCAATGGGTTGGCGGTCCTGGGGGAGTCTGGGCTCCAAACGCTGCTGACGATGCGGGGGCCAGATGATGTGAGAGGCTCGCGCATGGACCAGACCCAGAGCAACCTACAACAAAGAATACAATAATCATACATTTATATTGCGAAAATTCCATTTCAATATATGTTCAAATGGTCAAGCATAGAAATCCATATAACATCAAAAAATGTATAACTGTGGTTCATGAAAAAAAATTTACACTAAAAAACTATTCACAGCTACACCCATTACACGTACTTGTGCATTTACCGTACACTCCTTAAAAAAAAATACAAATACACTTACATTAGGCCAAAAAAAAAAAGTCTCCGGTTTCTGGTATGCGCGCGCGTCGCCGTAGCCATGCGCGTCGGCAAAATGAAAAAGTTTTTTTTCCAATAAAAGATGATGTCTCAAAACTGCCAAACTCACTGGTTTGACTGGAATCCTGCTGCTGCACAATTTTAACGTGTTTTTAGATTGGGTTATGGTCTAGAATAAGCTTTATGTGGCCTCTGACTCCTATATATTTGCACTAAGTTTAGTCGGGCACCATTTGCAGTCATCAGAACGCATTTGAAGCAAAAAAATCAGGTAAAAAAAAAAAAAAAGCCGCGTCGCCGCACCACTTTTTGGGCAAGCTCCATACCAGAAACCGGAGACTTTTTTTTTTGGCCTTACAATACAGTTGAACAAAATATCCATAAAAAAGCTTTCTGCAGCAACAACATTCATATGTCTTTAAAAATATGATTTAAAATTATCAGTGCTTTGGTGCAGCACACACAATTTATTTGAGCTGTTATTTATTAAATAACTTTACCTAGAGTATGCCCAAACAGTGAAAAACAAATTAGTTCGCTGGCTATCACAGCATACATCACATATTACTCCCGATAATTAAAAACAGTAAAACCATTTGAAAACAAGATAGTGTGGACTTAAACAACAAAATATGTAAAAAAAAAAATCTACATTTCTGTGAATGAACCCTGAAATATTAAGTAAGAAAGAAGTCATTCGTGACAAAAAATGAAAATCACATTTCGTCGAAATGTTCACCCTCTCAACGTTGAGCGGGGGTCCGCTCATAAGTCCAACGCCTCATAGGTCCGACGCCTCATAAGTCTGACATTTCGGACTTGTGAGTCATCAGACTTACGAGGCATAAAATTTATTTATTCCGCCTTATAGATCCGACGCTGCTTAAGTCCAACGCCTCACAGCTCCGATGCCTCATAAGTCCGAAACAGCGTTTGTCCATTGTCGGCCTTATGAGGCGTCAGACTTATGAGGCATTGGACCTACTGGGCGGAATTTATGCTTCGTAATTCCTATGAGGCGTCGGACCTATGAGGCGTCGGACTTATAATACGGCCCTGTTGAGCGAGCCATTACGTGATAATGCACTGGGCGACTTAAAACCCTGTTTTGAGAAACGGGTCACAATTTCAATCACTCACAGGTCCGAAGTAGTTGCTGTCGAGGCTGACACTGTGGTGGTCTCCCTCTATCCAGCAATGGCCCTCCGGTATCGTCACATAACGGTTCTTGTAGCTCAAAGTCCTGAATAAGGGAACAAGACAAAAGCATTCAATATTCAATCGAGCAAGACAGTTCGTTTCCTGTCCCATTATTATATCAAGTAAATATAAGATATCTTTTTGGGACTCGAGTTACAGAGCTCGCATCAGGAGCTTGCGACACCATCACGGTGTCTTTATCACCTGGCGTTGTTGAGGCCCTCACGTGACCACTTGCACGTGACCAAGCTTGGTCACATGACAGGAAGCGTGGTCGTACACGGGGTCCAGCCAGCTGTACCCTCCATCTCGGTTCATATGGGGGTGGTGCCTGAAAATTACTACTGCCACAAGGATTTTGCATTTCCAGAGGTCGTCCTCCAATAATTCAATGTTAGTACACCATGTTTGTGTACGAGCTCGCGCTGCAACTTATTTTTTTCTGAATGTGTCTTGGCGTGAGCTTCAGGCGACATTAGCAAGGAGCTTGAATGTCTTCTCCCAGTGGTCTCCCCCAACTCTCCCTTTCTTACCGTTGAGGGGGTACATGTAAACGGAGCCCATGGGCAAGACACCATGCTGTAATTGCGTCCATGAACTTTTGTTGCCCCATCAAGATTGTGTGTCTAGGCCAACCCGATGATTCTGAGCATGTGTACATGTGTACAAAGGTAAGACACTTTATTGTAATCATGGTAATTGCTTCAATGAGTTTTTGCAGCCTGATCAGTTCGTGGGTCTGATGAGCCAAGCCGGGGATCATGACTGTGTGTACAGAGGAAAGACAGTTCACTGCAATTGCTCCAATGAAATTTTGCAGCCTGAACAGTATGTGGGTCTGAGCAAAGCTGGGGATCATGGCTTTATGTCCAAAGGAAAGGCAGTTAATTGCAATTGCTTCAACAAAAATTTGCACCCTGATCAAGATTGTGTGTCTGAGCATAGCCGGAAATCATGGCCATGTGTCCATAGGCAAGACAGTTTACTACCATTGCTTCAATGCAATTTTGCACCCTGATCAAGATTGTGGGTCTGTGCCAAAGCGGGGATATGGCTGTGTGTCCACAGGCAAGACAGTTTACTGCAATTACTCCAATAAAATGTTGTAGCCCTATCAGTTTGTGGGGCTGAGCCAAGCCGGGGATCATGGCATGTGTCCAAAGGAAAGGCAATTTACTGCAACTGCTCCAATGGAATGTTCAGTCACCTGATCAAGATTGTGGGTCTGAGCAAAGCCGGGGATGCATGGCCATGTGTCCATAGGCAAGACAGTTTACTAAAATTGCATCAATGAAATTTTTCACCCTGATCAAGATTGTGGGTCTGAGCCAAGTCGGGGATCATGGCATGTGTCCAAAGGAAAGACAATTTACTGCAACTGCACCAAAGAAATGTTATCACCTGATCAAGATTGTGGGTCTGAGCAAAGCCGGGGATGCATGGCCATGTGTCTATAGGCAAGACAGTTTACTAAAATTACTTCAATGAAATTTTTCACCCTGATCAAGATTGTGGGTCTGAGCCCAGCCGGGGATTATGTATTCCATGCACGGAATAAAGTGGCTGCTCTAAATTATGGAGGGAGGCAGGAACCAATACAAACATCAGACCTGTGTGTTAATTGAAAGAAAAACTCTCAATGTAATCAGATCCACACACTATGCTCTTACTTAATTGTGTCTCCTTCCAGCGCAATCACCCGTTTTATAAGAACTTCATCTGGACGGCTAGGGGATCTGTCAGGAAAAGTGAAAAAAAATGTCATTTATTGCGCAAGAGAAGTCTTTTGGGTCATTCCATAAATTTGGGGTCCAATCGTTTTTCCTGTCCCTGTTGCATCTGATATGAGATTTTGTAAATTCAGGCCATTCTTTGCTTCCTTTTATCTAGAAGACTGATTATATAAAAGCAAAGTTTTGCAAAAAAATAGTCAATTTTAAATGCGTGCAAGTACTAGTTCCTGCACATACATGACATATTGCGCAAGGTATGCACGACTCACTTCCATCTGAATTTGAGCAAACCTGGAGTGCTCATTTTGCTCAAGCGTCAGGCACTGGCGACAATATGCTTGGATGTCCCTCCCAATGGTCTCCCCCCCCCAACTTTTCCTTTGTAACTCTTGAGGGAGTGCTTGTGCATGGAGTCCATAATGGAACAAACCTCCATGTTAAATGGGGTGAAGTAAACACTGAGTAATCGATATTTCGGAAATCCAATATCTATTATCCCAAGTAAAAGTTAAAGACCATCAGGCCAAAAAAAAAGTCTCCGGTTTCTGGTATGCGCGCGCGTCGCCGTAGCCATGTGCGTTGGCAAAATGAAAAAGCTTTTTTTTTTCAATGAAAGATGATGTCTCAAAACCGCCAAACTCACTGGTTTGACTGGAATCCTGCTGCTTCACAATTTTAACGTGTTTTTAGATTGGGTTATGGTCAAGAATAAGCTTTATGTGGCCTCTCTGGACTCCCATATATTTGCACTAAGTTTAGTTGGGCACAATTTGTAGTCATCAGCCGACATTTGAAGCAAAAAAATCAGGTAAAAAAACAAAAAAAAAACAGCCGCGTCGCCGCACCACTTTTTGGGCAAGCTCCATACCAGAAACCGGAGCCTTTTTTTTGGCCTAAAGATGATACTTTGATTAGAAAATTAAAAAGTTAAAGTCCCGATTTTCCACGGGTTCCTCTTGAGCAAGCTTTTTAAAACAAATCTCAGCACTGACAGTTTGTCCAGAAAAGAACAGGCTGTTTCTTTTGAGGTTTTACACTGGGGAGACTGCGAATTCCAGCGAACGCAGAGCACAAAGTGATGCCGCTTGGCATTTGGCGCTGGTTTATTTTGCATCAAAAGCACATGTTGCCGCCGACTTTTAGTTCATTATACAGCAAACGTTAAACACAAAGTAAAAGCACAAACGGGACATTAATTTGATGTTAATCTGACGTATTTTCCATATTTCGATATCATTCCTCAATATCAAAAATTTTGATATTTCGATGTGATTAATAAAAAAAAATGCCATCGGCGATATCAATTATATTGAATAATCAAGTAATATCGATATATCGACGGTACTTAGGGTGAAGCACTCACGCTAATGACACAATGTCCCCTCGCTGCACCTGGTAGTCCCTGATGGCCCAGTGGTTGAGGAAGATGACGTCTCGTTTTGGCTCGTGGACAGGATTGAACACCGGCTGATCGCAAGGAGAAAAAGGACAAAACAGGAAGGCAGATTTATAAACTTTAGCTAGTGAAGTCACTATCACAAGCCATTAGAAATCAATCACAAAATAAGTCATTTAGACACGAGTCAGTCCTAAGTCAATCACTAGTGAACCACAAGTTGAACGCAAGTTATTCACAAGTCATCCAGCTTTAAGCAAATTAATTACCTTTGTCATATATCATTTCAGCAGCCTGACACTTCACTTGGGACTGGCCAGTCCCAAGTGAAGTGTCAGGCTGCTGAAATGATATATGACAAAGGTAATTAATTTGCTTAGTGAAGTGTCAGGCTGCTGAAATGATATATGACAAAGGTAATTAATTTGCTTAGTGAAGTGTCAGGCTGCTGAAATGATATATGACAAAGGTAATTAATTTGCTTAGTGAAGTGTCAGGCTGCTGAAATGATATATGACAAAGGTAATTAATTTGCTTAGTGAAGTGCCAGGCAGCTCAAATGATATATGACAAAGGTAATTAATTTGCTTAAAGCCGGAGTCCATCATTTGCAGCTATCCAAAAAGTAACTGGTGTAATTATTGTTGAAAAACATACTTGGTTGAAAGATAGTAAGGGGATTAAACTCCCTGTGAAATGATTCTTTCTGGCAAGCTGTCATTTTGAAGAAATCAATGAAAGAAGGCCTTTCCAACGGTGCGTCTTAAGAAGCACCGTTGGAAATTTCCGTTAGTAGGTCGTTTTTTATATTCAGCGAAGCGCGCGCAAGCATTGACACGACGCACACGCGCGCATGGTTGCTATAATTCGTCGGATCGGTGCGTGACATTGCGTAGCTGCAATCAGCTAGTGAGAACGTTTCTCGGACGCTGAATTCAGGCCTAATTCAAAACATGATTCAGCAACTTTTGATTTGAAATTGAGATCCTAGAATGTTGTTTTTCTCGAAATGTACAGCTGAAGCTGAGCTGAAACTTCATCAGGTTAGTTGTTCAGCACCCTTCTTTAGATTTTGAACACTTTTGTTGCTTCAAACGAACAAAATGCACAAATTGCAAATGATGGACTATACCTTTAAATCCAATGTTACATGTAAACCTGACCTGTGATTTGACTTGCAATTGACATTATAACTATGACAAAAATACTTATATTCAAATTTGGAAATCCACACTTTCTCATAGTGTGTGACACATGCAAGACACTGTAGATCCTTTCACTGGGAACGTTAGGCCAAGTACAAAAATAAACCAGTTTTTTGTCCCCGGCCGCTATTCTTTTTCTTTTTTTTATTCATACATTTGCAATATATTTTGCAAATAAAAATAGTGTCACAACAACCAAATGTACAAAGGGTTTGGCAGAAAAAATGTTGCAACCTGACGCCACTTCCACGATTGTGTACAAAGTCTATGGAGAGTCAAGAATTTTTTAAAAGTATTTCCTAACAAAATGGAAATGTTTCTCAGTCCCAGATTCATGTCTTATCATCAGTTTTGCAATGAATGACTTCATTGAGATGATATATGAAGACAAAAGTGGCGTCAGGTTGCAACATTTTTTCCGGTTTGGCTTCTTTGGACACAATTTTGTCAACAAAATAGTTGAGAAAATTGAAGAATCCATCTGCCATCTTGGAAATCTGCCATCTTGGGAAGAAGAAAAGAAAAAGATGCGCCCGCCTCCTTCATTTTTTGAAAAAGGCCGGACGAGAAACTATCTTTTGTATTACTTGGCCTTATGTTTGTGGTCACATGGTAAATCTCAGGGGGGTATTTCACTGAGAATATGTCACATCATGCCATTTTTGTACTCCCCAGCATCCTTTACTAGGAACTGGACCAAGTCCATCAAAATCTATCAATCACTGTGCGTCCAATACAAAACTGTACATGACATAATGGAATCCACAACTAATACACTGGTACTTTCATGGACTTGCTACACATGGCTCTTATCACATAGCAGTACAGGAAGCTAGGCAAAATCAATTGGATACCCCTATCCGCTCCGTTCACAAGTACCCCCTCACCAGCAAAGAAAATACAGTTGGGGGTGGCCGATCGACGCCATCTTGCCTGACTGCAATATTTTGCCGCAAAGCGCGGCCACTGCGTACCCTTGTACATGGTACAAATCCCCTGGTGTACGTGCGTCACACACAAGGAACGGTGCATGCGCGTCAATCAGTGAAATATACGAGTCCCGTCAATGGGACATTGTGCTAGGTAAAAGGGCGCCCTCTTTTGTTGGCGCACAGAGCCCATATAGTACTGCTTCAGGCCATTAGGCCCAAATCCACCAAACACCATTAACATTTAGTCACGCCAGGCCTCCTGGACCAAGTCCCCCAAATCCACCAAAATGGGGGGATGGATTTTGACGGAGTTGGGGTGCTTAGGAGTGAGGGTTAAACAGGATGGGAGGTAATTCCATTGAAATGTCCCCTGAAATTACAACATGACCACAAAGATGACGGTATTCATGAAACAGTCTATAAATACCTGCATAGATTTGCCGTCCACGGTGGCAAAGTACCCGACTTTGTCAAAGAACGTGAGTGAGCCACCAACCCCAAACACAAAGCCACCCGCGAATATCTTGAGTGCCTTTTTTGCTGTCGTCATCTCGTCAGAGTGGGCCACATCCACACATACGTTTAAAACTTACAATGGGTCATTCCATTTTGTCCAGGGTCCACATGATTGCTGTGGAGGAAAAAAGTATAAACAAGTTATTCGGTATCCAGTGAAAAAAAAACTTTTTGATTTTTTACAAAATGCCACCAAAACTTCAAGGTTTTCCATAGCCGGCATCATCAAAAAAGTCAGTTTTTGACCCAAAAATACAACTTTAAGGGCCTGTCACATTATATGCGCTCTCATAGAAGACCTTACGGCGATCAAAAATATCAAATAAATTTTAACAATCGCAGCGAGGACGCAAGAACATGAAAATTTTCTGTCGCAAGTGGCCAGAAAGAAGCTCAAGCTATACGCTCATCTCGCGCTTACGATGCACTCAACTTGCTCTCTATGCGCCCCTGTCAAGCCCAATTACTCGATCTAGTCGCTGCCACTGCACTGTCACTGCACCCACACTACGCTCTGATACGTCCTAGTAGCTTGCGTAGCGCTCTCTATTCGACCAGAATACGCTCAATTGACGTCACTTACGCTGTACAAATACCACGACAAAATGGTCAATCCACAGTCCAGTTTCAAATTTATTGTAGAAGTTCATTGGAGTGGAGTTACTTTCTCATGGAGACTACGTCGACAGCCTTGCGCCTAGGCTGCCTCAAAGCCACTTCAATGTCGCACGATTCACGCTCGCACAGCGCCCAAGTTGCGTCATTACGGCGCCCTGGCCAGAGCACATAAACTTTGGCGCTCATCAGAGACCATTAAGACCCTCCGGCGCCCGTCTGGCGACCTATGAAGTTGTCGCTGCGATCTAGTAGTTGTTCTTGTGCCCCAGCCAATTGTCCAGGATGCAGTGGGAGCACATATATGATCGCAGAAAGTGTGACAGGCCCTTTACCAAATTTCCTCAAAAGTTCACAAGAGGTGCCTAGAGACCAGAATTGAATTCCCTGAAGAGTTCAACTCATTACATTCAGTATCCAGTGAGAAAAGAACAATTTAAGGTTTTTTACAAAATGCCCCCAAAACTTCAACGTTTTCCATAGCCGGCATCATTGAAAAAGTCAGTTTTTCACCCAAAAATCCAACTTCACCAAATTTCCTCAACAGATCACACGAGGTGCCTAGAGGCCAGAATTGAATTCCCTGAAGAGTTCAACTCATTACATTCAGTATCCAGTGAGAAAAGAACAATTTTAGGTTTTTTACAAAATGCCCCCAAAACTTCAACGTTTTCCATAGCCAGCATCATCAAAAAAGTCAGTTTTTCACCCAAAAATCCAACTTCACCAAATTTCCTCAAAAGTTCACACGAGGTGTCTAGAGGCCAGAATTGAATTCCCTGAAGAGTTCAACTCATAACATTCAGTATCCAGTGAGAAAAGAACAATTTCAGGTTTTTTACAAAATGCCCCCAAAACTTCAACGTTTTCCATAGCTGGCATCATCGAAAAAGTGCCTAGAGGCCAGAATTGAATTCCCTGAAGAGTTCAACTCATTACATTCAGAATCCAGTGAGAAAAGAACAATTTTAGGTTTTTTACAAAATGCCCCCAAAACTTCAACGTTTTCCATAGCCGGCATCATCAAAAAAGTCAGTTTTTCACCCAAAAATCCAACTTCACCAAATTTCCTCAAAAGTTCACACGAAGTCCCTAGAAGCCAGAATTTGAATTCCCTGAAGAGTTCAACTCATTACATTCAGTATCCAGTGAGAAAAGAACAATTTTAGGTTTTTTACAAAATGCCCCCAAAACTTACACGTTTTCCATAGCCGGCATCATCGAAAAAGTAAGTTTTTCACCCAAAAATCCAACTTCACCAAATTTCCTCAAAAGTTCACACGAGGTGCCTAGAGGCCAGAATTGAATTCCCTGAAGAGTTCAACTCATTACATTCAGTATCCAGTGAGAAAAGAACAATTTTAGGTTTTTTACCAAAGCCCCCAAACTTCAACGTTTTCCATAGCCAGCATCATCAAAAAAGTCAGTTTTTCACCCAAAAATCCAACTTCACCAAATTTCCTCAAAAGTTCACACGAGGTGCCTAGAGGCCAGAATTGAAGTTCATTGGAGTGGAGTTACTTTCTCATGGAGACTACGTCGACAGCCTTGCGCCTAGGCTGCCTCAATGCCACTTCAATGTCGCACGATTCACGCTCGCACAGCGCCCAAGTTGCGTCATTACGGCGCCCTGGCCAGAGCACATAAACTTTGGCGCTCATCAGAGACCATTAAGACCCTCCGGCGCCCGTCTGGCGACCTATGAAGTTGTCGCTGCGATCTAGTAGTTGTTCTTGTGCCCCAGCCAATTGTCCAGGACGCAGTGGGAGCACATATATGATCGCAGACAGTGTGACAGGCCCTTTACCAAATTTCCTCAAAAGTTCACAAGAGGTGCCTAGAGACCAGAATTGAATTCCCTGAAGAGTTCAACTCATTACATTCAGTATCCAGTGAGAAAAGAACAATTTTAGGTTTTTTACAAAATGCCCCCAAAACTTCAACGTTTTCCATAGCCAGCATCATCAAAAAAGTCAGTTTTTCACCCAAAAATCCAACTTCACCAAATTTCCTCAAAAGTTCACACGAGGTGTCTAGATGCCAGAATTGAATTCCCTGAAGAGTTCAACTCGTAACATTCAGTATCCAGTGAGAAAAGAACAATTTCAGGTTTTTTACAAAATGCCCCCAAAACTTCAACGTTTTCCATAGCCGGCATCATCGAAAAAGTGCCTAGAGGCCAGAATTGAATTCCCTGAAGAGTTCAACTCATTACATTCAGAATCCAGTGAGAAAAGAACAATTTTAGGTTTTTTACAAAATGCCCCAAAACTTCAACGTTTTCCATAGCCGGCATCATCAAAAAAGTCAGTTTTTCACCCAAAAATCCAACTTCACCAAATTTCCTCAAAAGTTCACACGAGGTCCCTAGAAGCCAGAATTGAATTCCCTGAAGAGTTCAACTCATTACATTCAGTATCCAGTGAGAAAAGAACAATTTTAGGTTTTTTACAAAATGCCCCCAAAACTTCAACGTTTTCCATAGCCGGCATCATCGAAAAAGTCAGTTTTTCACCCAAAAATCCAACTTCACCAAATTTCCACCAAAGTTTACACGAGGTGTCTAGAGGCCAGAATTGAATTCCCTGAAGAGTTCAACTCATTACATTCAGTATCCAGTGAGAAACGAACAATTTTAGGTTTTTTACAAAATGCCCCCAAAACTTCAACGTTTTCCATAGCCGGCATCATCAAAAAAGTCAGTTTTTCACCCAAAAATCCAACTTCACCAAATTTCCTCAAAAGTTCACACAAGGTGCCTAGAGGCCAGAATTGAATTCCCTGAAGAGTTCAACTCATTACATTCAGTATCCAGTGAGAAAAGAACAATTTAAGGTTTTTTACAAAATGCCCCAAAAACTTCAACGTTTTCCATAGCCGGCATCATCGAAAAAGTCAGTTTTTCACCCAAAAATCCAACTTCACCAAATTTCCTCAAAAGTTCACATGAGGTGCCTAGAAGCCAGAATTGAATTCCCTGAAGAGTTCAACTCATTACATTCAGTATCCAGTGAGAAAAAAACAATTTTAGGTTTTTACCAAATGCCCCCAAACTTCAACGTTTTCCATAGCCGGCATCATCGAAAAAGTCAGTTTTTCACCCAAAAATCCAACTTCACCAAATTTCCTCGAAAGTTCACACGAGGTGCCTAGAGGCCAGAATTGAATTCCCTGAAGAGTTCAACTCATTACATTCAGTATCCAGTGAGAAAAAAACAATTTTAGGTTTTTTACAAAATGCCCCCAAAACTTCAACGTTTTCCATAGCCGGCATCATCGAAAAAGTCAGTTTTTCACCCAAAAATCCAACTTCACCAAATTTCCTCAAAAGTTCACATGAGGTGCCTAGAAGCCAGAATTGAATTCCCTGAAGAGTTCAACTCATTACATTCAGTATCCAGTGAGAAACGAACCATTTTAGGTTTTTACAAAATGCCCCCAAAACTTCAACGTTTTCCATAGCCGGCATCATCAAAAAAGTCAGTTTTTCACCCAAAAATCCAACTTCACCAAATTTCCTCAAAAGTTCACACGAGGTGCCTAGAGGCCAGAATTAAATTCCCTCAAGAGTTCAACTCATTACATTCAGTATCCAGTGAGAAAAGACCAATTTTAGGTGTTTTACAAAATGCCCCCAAAACTTCAACGTTTTCCATAGCCGGCATCATCAAAAAAGTCAGTTTTTCACCCAAAAATCCAACTTCACCCAATTTCCTCAAAAGTTCACATGAGGTGCCTAGAAGCCAGAATTGAATTCCCTGAAGAGTTTAAATCATTTCATTCAGTATCCAGTGAGAAAAGAACAATTTTAGGTTTTTTACAAATTGCCCCCAAAACTTCAACGTTTTCCATAGCCGGCATCATCAAAAAGTCAGTTTTTCACCAAAAATCCAACTTCACCAAATTTCCTCAAAAGATCACACGAGGTGCCTAGAGGCCAGAATTGAATTCCCTGAAGAGTTCAACTCATTACATTCAGTATCCAGTGAGAAACGAACAATTTTAGGTTTTTTACAAAATGCCCCCAAAACTTCAACGTTTTCCATAGCCGGCATCATCGAAAAAGTCAGTTTTTCACCCAAAAATCCAACTTCACCAAATTTCCTCCAAAGTTCACACGAGGTGCCTAGAGGCCAGAATTGAATTCCCTGAAGAGTTCAACTCATTACATTCAGTATCCAGTGAGAAAAGAACAATTTTAGGTTTTTTACAAAATGCCCCCAAAACTTCAACGTTTTCCATAGCCGGCATCATCGAAAAAGTCAGTTTTTCACCCAAAAATCCAACTTCACCAAATTTCCTCAAAAGTTCACATGAGGTGCCTAGAGGCCAGAATTGAATTCCCTGAAGAGTTCAACTCATTACATTCAGTATCCAGTGAGAAACGAACCATTTTAGGTTTTTACAAAATGCCCCCCCAAACTTCAACGTTTTCCATAGCCGGCATCATCAAAAAAGTCAGTTTTTCACCCAAAAATCCAACTTCACCAAATTTCCTCAAAAGTTCACATGAGGTGCCTAGAGGCCAGAATTGAATTCCCTGAAGAGTTCAACTCATTACATTCAGTATCCAGTGAGAAAAGACCAATTTTAGTTTTTTACAAAATGCCCCCAAAACTTCAACGTTTTCCATAGCCGGCATCATCAAAAAAGTCAGTTTTTCACCCAAAAATCCAACTTCACCCAATTTCCTCAAAAGTTCACATGAGGTGCCTAGAAGCCAGAATTGAATTCCCTGAAGAGTTCAAATCATTTCATTCAGTATCCAGTGAGAAAAGAACAATTTTAGGTTTTTTACAAATTGCCCCCAAAACTTCAACGTTTTCCATAGCCGGCATCATCAAAAAAGTCAGTTTTTCACCAAAAAATCCAACTTCACCAAATTTCCTCAAAAGATCACACGAGGTGCCTAGAGGCCAGAATTGAATTCCCTGAAGAGTTCAACTTATTACATTCAGTATCCAGTGAGAAACGAACAATTTTAGGTTTTTTACAAAATGCCCCCAAAACTTCAACGTTTTCCATAGCCGGCATCATCGAAAAAGTCAGTTTTTCACCCAAAAATCCAACTTCACCAAATTTCCTCCAAAGTTCACACGAGGTGCCTAGAGGCCAGAATTGAATTCCCTGAAGAGTTCAACTCATTACATTCAGTATCCAGTGAGAAAAGAACAATTTTAGGTTTTTTACAAAATGCCCCCAAAACTTCAACGTTTTCCATAGCCGGCATCATCGAAAAAGTCAGTTTTTCACCCAAAAATCCAACTTCACCAAATTTCCTCAAAAGTTCACACGAGGTGCCTAGAGGCCAGAATTGAATTCCCTGAAGAGTTCAACTCATTACATTCAGTATCCAGTGAGAAAAGAACAATTTTAGTTTTTTTACAAAATGCCCCCAAAACTTCAACGATTTCCATAGCCGGCATCATCAAAAAGTCAGTTTTTCACCCAAAAATCCAACTTCACCAAATTTCCTCAAAAGTTCACATGAGGTGCCTAGAAGCCAGAATTGAATTCCCTGAAGAGTTCAACTCATTACATTCAGTATCCACTGAGAAACGAACAATTTTAGGTTTTTACCAAATGCCACCAAAACATCAACGTTTTCCATAGCCGGCATCATCAAAAAAGTCAGTTTTTCACCAAAAATCCAACTTCACCAAATTTCCTCAAAAGTTCATACGAGGAGCCTAGAAGCCAGAAGTGAATTCCCTGAAGAGTTCAACTCATTACATTCAGTATCCAGTGAGAAACGAACAATTTTAGGTTTTTACCAAATGCCCCCAAAACTTCAACGTTTTCCATAGCCGGCATCATCGAAAAAGTCAGTTTTTCACCCAAAAATCCAACTTCACCAAATTTCCTCAAAAGATCACACGAGGTGCCTAGAAGCCAGAATTGAATTCCCTGAAGAGTTCAACTCATTACATTCAGTATCCAGTGAGAAAGAACAATTTTAGGTTTCTTACAAAATGCCCCCAAAACTTCAACGTTTTCCATAGCCGGCATCATCAAAAAAGTCAGTTTTTCACCCAAAAATCCAACTTCACCCAATTTCCTCAAAAATTCACATGAGGTGCCTAGAAGCCAGAATTGAATTCCCTGAAGAGTTCAAATCATTTCATTCAGTATCCAGTGAGAAAAGAACAATTTTAGGTTTTTTACAAAATGCCCCCAAAACTTCAACGTTTTCCATAGCCGGCATCATCAAAAAGTCAGTTTTTCACCCAAAAATCCAACTTCACCCAATTTCCTCAAAAATTCACATGAGGTGCCTAGAAGCCAGAATTGAATTCCCTGAAGAGTTCAAATCATTTCATTCAGTATCCAGTGAGAAAAGAACAATTTAAGGGTTTTTTACAAATTGCCCCCAAAACTTCAACGTTTTCCATAGCCGGCATCATCAAAAAAGTCAGTTTTTCACCAAAAATCCAACTTCACACCAAATTTCCTCAAAAGATCACACGAGGTGCCTAGAGGCCAGAATTGAATTCCCTGAAGAGTTCAACTCATTACATTCAGTATCCAGTGAGAAACGAACAATTTTAGGTTTTTTACAAAATGCCCCCAAAACTTCAACGTTTTCCATAGCCGGCATCATCGAAAAAGTCAGTTTTTCACCCAAAAATCCAACTTCACCAAATTTCCTCCAAAGTTAACACGAGGTGCCTAGAAGCCAGAATTGAATTCCCTGAAGAGTTCAACTCATTACATTCAGTATCCAGTGAGAAAAGAACAATTTTAGGTTTCTTACAAAATGCCCCAAAACTTCAACGTTTTCCATAGCCGGCATCATCAAAAAAGTCAGTTTTTCACCCAAAAATCCAACTTCACCCAATTTCCTCAAAAATTCACATGAGGTGCCTAGAAGCCAGAATTGAATTCCCTGAAGAGTTCAAATCATTTCATTCAGTATCCAGTGAGAAAAGAACAATTTTAGGTTTTTACAAAATGCCCCCAAAACTTCAACGTTTTCCATAGCCGGCATCATCAAAAAAGTCAGTTTTTCACCCAAAAATCCAACTTCACCCAATTTCCTCAAAATTCACATGAGGTGCCTAGAAGCCAGAATTGAATTCCCTGAAGAGTTCAAATCATTTCATTCAGTATCCAGTGAGAAAAGAACAATTTAAGGTTTTTTTACAAATTGCCCCCAAAACTTCAACGTTTTCCATAGCCGGCATCATCAAAAAGTCAGTTTTTCACCAAAAATCCAACTTCACACCAAATTTACTCAAAAGATCACACGAGGTGCCTAGAGGCCAGAATTGAATTCCCTGAAGAGTTCAACTCATTACATTCAGTATCCAGTGAGAAACGAACAATTTTAGGTTTTTTACAAAATGCCCCCAAAACTTCAACGTTTTCCATAGCCGGCATCATCGAAAAAGTCAGTTTTTCACCCAAAAATCCAACTTCACCAAATTTCCTCAAAAGTTAACACGAGGTGCCTAGAGGCCAGAATTGAATTCCCTGAAGAGTTCAACTCATTACATTCAGTATCCAGTGAGAAAAGAACAATTTTAGGTTTTTTACAAAATGCCCCCAAAACTTCAACGTTTTCCATAGCCGGCATCATCAAAAAAGTCAGTTTTTCACCCAAAAATCCAACTTCACCCAATTTCCTCAAAAGTTCACATGAGGTGCCTAGAAGCCAGAATTGAATTCCCTGAAGAGTTCAACTCATTACATTCAGTATCCAGTGAGAAACGAATAATTTTAGGTTTTTACCAAATGCCACCAAAACTTCAACGTTTTCCATAGCCGGCATCATCAAAAAAGTCAGTTTTTCACCCAAAAATCCAACTTCACCAAATTTCCTCAAAAGTTCATACGAGGAGCCTAGAAGCCAGAATTGAATTCCCTGAAGAGTTCAACTCATTACATTCAGTATCCAGTGAGAAACGAACAATTTTAGGTTTTTACCAAATGCCCCCAAAACTTCAACGTTTTCCATAGCCGGCATCATCGAAAAAGTCAGTTTTTCACCCAAAAATCCAACTTCACCAAATTTCCTCAAAAGTTCACACGAGGTGCCTAGAGGCCAGAATTGAATTCCCTGAAGAGTTCAACTCATTACATTCAGTATCCAGTGAGAAAAGAACAATTTTAGTTTTTTTACAAAATGCCCCAAAACTTCAACGATTTCCATAGCCGGCATCATCAAAAAGTCAGTTTTTCACCCAAAATCCAACTTCACCAAATTTCCTCAAAAGTTCACATGAGGTGCCTAGAAGCCAGAATTGAATTCCCTGAAGAGTTCAACTCATTACATTCAGTATCCACTGAGAAACGAACAATTTTAGGTTTTTACCAAATGCCACCAAAATCAACGTTTTCCATAGCCGGCATCATCAAAAAAGTCAGTTTTTCACCCAAAAATCCAACTTCACCAAATTTCCTCAAAAGTTCATACGAGGAGCCTAGAAGCCAGAAGTGAATTCCCTGAAGAGTTCAACTCATTACATTCAGTATCCAGTGAGAAACGAACAATTTTAGGTTTTTACAAAATGCCCCCAAAACTTCAACGTTTTCCATAGCCGGCATCATCGAAAAAGTCAGTTTTTCACCCAAAAATCCAACTTCACCAAATTTCCTCAAAAGATCACACGAGGTGCCTAGAAGCCAGAATTGAATTCCCTGAAGAGTTCAACTCATTACATTCAGTATCCAGTGAGAAAAGAACAATTTTAGGTTTCTTACAAATGCCCCCAAAACTTCAACGTTTTCCATAGCCGGCATCATCAAAAAGTCAGTTTTTCACCAAAAATCCAACTTCACCCAATTTCCTCAAAAATTCACATGAGGTGCCTAGAAGCCAGAATTGAATTCCCTGAAGAGTTCAAATCATTTCATTCAGTATCCAGTGAGAAAGAACAATTTTAGGTTTTTACAAAATGCCCCCAAAACTTCAACGTTTTCCATAGCCGGCATCATCAAAAAGTCAGTTTTTCACCCAAAAATCCAACTTCACCCAATTTCCTCAAAAATTCACATGAGGTGCCTAGAAGCCAGAATTGAATTCCCTGAAGAGTTCAAATCATTTCATTCAGTATCCAGTGAGAAAAGAACAATTTAGGGTTTTTTACAAATTGCCCCCAAAACTTCAACGTTTTCCATAGCCGGCATCATCAAAAAGTCAGTTTTTCACCAAAAAATCCAACTTCACACCAAATTTCCTCAAAAGATCACACGAGGTGCCTAGAGGCCAGAATTGAATTCCCTGAAGAGTTCAACTCATTACATTCAGTATCCAGTGAGAAACGAACAATTTTAGGTTTTTTACAAAATGCCCCCAAAACTTCAACGTTTTCCATAGCCGGCATCATCAAAAAGTCAGTTTTTCACCCAAAAATCCAACTTCACCAAATTTCCTCAAAAGTTCATACGAGGAGCCTAGAAGCCAGAAGTGAATTCCCTGAAGAGTTCAACTCATTACATTCAGTATCCAGTGAGAAACGAACAATTTTAGGTTTTTACCAAATGCCCCCAAAACTTCAACGTTTTCCATAGCCGGCATCATCGAAAAAGTCAGTTTTTCACCCAAAAATCCAACTTCACCAAATTTCCTCAAAGTTCACACGAGGTGCCTAGAGGCCAGAATTGAATTCCCTGAAGAGTTCAACTCATTACATTCAGTATCCAGTGAGAAACGAACAATTTTAGGTTTTTACCAAATGCCCCAAAACTTCAACGTTTTCCATAGCCGGCATCATCAAAAAAGTCAGTTTTTCACCCAAAAATCCAACTTCACCAAATTTCCTCAAAAGTTCACACGAGGTGCCTAGAGGCCAGAATTGAATTCCCTGAAGAGTTCAACTCATTACATTCAGTATCCAGTGAGAAACGAACAATTTTAGGTTTTTACCAAATGCCCCCAAAACTTCAACGTTTTCCATAGCCGGCATCATCGAAAAAGTCAGTTTTTCACCCAAAAATCCAACTTCACCAAATTTCCTCAAAAGTTCACACGAGGTGCCTAGAGGCCAGAATTGAATTCCCTGAAGAGTTCAACTCATTACATTCAGTATCCAGTGAGAAAAGAACAATTTTAGGTTTTTTACAAATGCCCCCAAAACTTCAACGTTTTCCATAGCCGGCATCATCGAAAAAGTCAGTTTTTCACCAAAAAATCCAACTTCACCAAATTTCCTCAAAAGATCACACGAGGTGCCTAGAGGCCAGAATTGAATTCCCTGAAGAGTTCAACTCATTACATTCAGTATCCAGTGAGAAAAGAACAATTTTAGGTTTTTTACAAAATGCCCCCAAAACTTCAACGTTTTCCATAGCCGGCATCATCGAAAAAGTCAGTTTTTCACCCAAAAATCCAACTTCACCAAATTTCCTCAAAAGTTCACACAAGGTGCCTAGAGGCCAGAATTGAATTCCCTGAAGAGTTCAACTCATTACATTCAGTATCCAGTGAGAAAAGAACAATTTTAGGTTTTTACAAAATGCCCCCAAAACTTCAACGTTTTCCATAGCCGGCATCATCGAAAAAGTCAGTTTTTCACCCAAAAATCCAACTTCACCAATTTCCTCAAAAGTTCACACGAGGTGCCTAGAGGCCAGAATGAATTCCCTGAAGAGTTCAACTCATTACATTCAGTATCCAGTGAGAAACGAACAATTTTAGGTTTTTACAAAATGCCCCAAAACTTCAACGTTTTCCATAGCCGGCATCATCAAAAAAGTCAGTTTTTCACCCAAAAATCCAACTTCACCAAATTTCCTCAAAAGTTCACACGAGGTGCCTAGAGGCCAGAATTGAATTCCCTGAAGAGTTCAACTCATTACATTCAGTATCCAGTGAGAAACGAACATTTTAGGTTTTTACAAAATGCCCCCAAAACTTCAACGTTTTCCATAGCCGGCATCATCGAAAAAGTCAGTTTTTCACCCAAAAATCCAACTTCACCAAATTTCCTCAAAAGTTCACACGAGGTGCCTAGAGGCCAGAATTGAATTCCCTGAAGAGTTCAACTCATTACATTCAGTATCCAGTGAGAAAAGAACAATTTTAGGTTTTTTACAAAATGCCCCAAAACTTCAACGTTTTCCATAGCCGGCATCATCAAAAAAGTCAGTTTTTCACCAAAAATCCAACTTCACCAAATTTCCTCAAAAGTCACACGAGGTGCCTAGAGGCCAGAATTGAATTCCCTGAAGAGTTCAACTCATTACATTCAGTATCCAGTGAGAAACGAACAATTTTAGGTTTTTTACAAATGCCCCCAAAACTTCAACGTTTTCCATAGCCGGCATCATCGAAAAAGTCAGTTTTTCACCCAAAAATCCAACTTCACCAAATTTCTCAAAAGTTCACACGAGGTGCCTAGAGGCCAGAATTGAATTCCCTGAAGAGTTCAACTCATTACATTCAGTATCCAGTGAGAAACGAACAATTTTAGGTTTTTTACAAAATGCCCCAAAACTTCAACGTTTTCCATAGCCGGCATCATCGAAAAAGTCAGTTTTCACCCAAAAATCCAACTTCACCAAATTTCCTCAAAAGTTCACACGAGGTGCCTAGAGGCCAGAATTGAATTCCCTGAAGAGTTCAACTCATTACATTCAGTATCCAGTGAGAAACGAACAATTTTAGGTTTTTACAAAATGCCCCCAAAACTTCAACGTTTTCCATAGCCGGCATCATCAAAAAAGTCAGTTTTTCACCCAAAAATCCAACTTCACCAATTTCCTCAAAAGTTCACACGAGGTGCCTAGAGGCCAGAATTGAATTCCCTGAAGAGTTCAACTCATTACATTCAGTATCCAGTGAGAAAAGAACAATTTTAGTTTTTTACAAAATGCCCCAAAACTTCAACGTTTTCCATAGCCGGCATCATCAAAAAAGTCAGTTTTTCACCCAAAAATCCAACTTCACCAAATTTCCTCAAAAGTTCACACGAGGTGCCTAGAGGCCAGAATTGAATTCCCTGAAGAGTTCAACTCATTACATTCAGTATCCAGTGAGAAAAGAACAATTTTAGGTTTTTTACAAATGCCCCAAAACTTCAACGTTTTCCATAGCCGGCATCATCGAAAAAGTCAGTTTTTCACCAAAAATCCAACTTCACCAAATTTCCTCAAAAGTTCACACGAGGTGCCTAGAGGCCAGAATTGAATTCCCTGAAGAGTTCAACTCATTACATTCAGTATCCAGTGAGAAACGAACAATTTTAGGTTTTTTACAAAATGCCCCCAAAACTTCAACGTTTTCCATAGCCGGCATCATCGAAAAAGTCAGTTTTTCACCCAAAAATCCAACTTCACCCAATTTCCTCAAAAGTTCACACGAGGTGCCTAGAGGCCAGAATTGAATTCCCTGAAGAGTTCAACTCATTACATTCAGTATCCAGTGAGAAAAGAACAATTTTAGGTTTTTTACAAAATGCCCCAAAACTTCAACGTTTTCCATAGCCGGCATCATCGAAAAAGTCAGTTTTTCACCCAAAAATCCAACTTCACCAATTTCCTCAAAAGTTCACACGAGGTGCCTAGAGGCCAGAATGAATTCCCTGAAGAGTTCAACTCATTACATTCAGTATCCAGTGAGAAAAGAACAATTTTAGGTTTTTACAAAATGCCCCCAAAACTTCAACGTTTTCCATAGCCGGCATCATCAAAAAAGTCAGTTTTTCCCCAAAAATCCAACTTCACCAAATTTCCTCAAAAGTTCACACGAGGTGCCTAGAGGCCAGAATTGAATTCCCTGAAGAGTTCAACTCATTACATTCAGTATCCAGTGAGAAACGAACAATTTTAGGTTTTTACAAAATGCCCCAAAACTTCAACGTTTTCCATAGCCGGCATCATCAAAAAAGTCAGTTTTTCACCCAAAATCCAACTTCACCAAATTTCCTCAAAAGTTCACACGAGGTGCCTAGAGGCCAGAATTGAATTCCTGAAGAGTTCAACTCATTACATTCAGTATCCAGTGAGAAACGAACAATTTTAGGTTTTTACCAAATGCCCCAAAACTTCAACGTTTTCCATAGCCGGCATCATCGAAAAAGTCAGTTTTTCACCCAAAAATCCAACTTCACCAAATTTCCTCAAAAGATCACACGAGGTGCCTAGAGGCCAGAATTGAATTCCCTGAAGAGTTCAACTCATTACATTCAGTATCCAGTGAGAAAAGAACAATTTTAGGTTTTTACAAAATGCCCCCAAACTTCAACGTTTTCCATAGCCGGCATCATCGAAAAAGTCAGTTTTTCACCAAAAATCCAACTTCACCAAATTTCCTCAAAAGTTCACACGAGGTGCCTAGAGCCAGAATTGAATTCCCTGAAGAGTTCAACTCATTACATTCAGTATCCAGTGAGAAAAGAACAATTTTAGGTTTTTTACAAAATGCCCCCAAAACTTCAACGTTTTCCATAGCCGGCATCATCGAAAAAGTCAGTTTTTCACCCAAAATCCAACTTCACCAAATTTCCTCAAAAGTTCACACGAGGTGCCTAGAGGCCAGAATTGAATTCCCTGAAGAGTTCAACTCATTTCATTCAGTATCCAGTGAGAAAAGAACAATTTTAGGTTTTTACAAATGCCCCAAAACTTCAACGTTTTCCATAGCCGGCATCATCGAAAAAGTCAGTTTTTCACCCAAAAATCCAACTTCACCAAATTTCCTCAAAAATTCACACGAGGTGCCTAGAGGCCAGAATTGAATTCCCTGAAGAGTTCAACTCATTACATTCAGTATCCAGTGAGAAAAGAACAATTTTAGGTTTTTACAAAATGCCCCAAAACTTCAACGTTTTCCATAGCCGGCATCATCGAAAAAGTCAGTTTTCACCCAAAAATCCAACTTCACCAAATTTCCTCAAAAGTCACACGAGGTGCCTAGAGGCCAGAATTGAATTCCCTGAAGAGTTCAACTCATTACATTCAGTATCCAGTGAGAAACGAACAATTTTAGGTTTTTTACAAAATGCCCCCAAAACTTCAACGTTTTCCATAGCCGGCATCATCGAAAAAGTCAGTTTTCACCCAAAAATCCAACTTCACCAAATTTCCTCAAAAGTTCACACGAGGTGCCTAGAGGCCAGAATTGAATTCCCTGAAGAGTTCAACTCATTACATTCAGTATCCAGTGAGAAAGAACAATTTTAGGTTTTTACAAAATGCCCCCAAAACTTCAACGTTTTCCATAGCCGGCATCATCAAAAAGTCAGTTTTCACCCAAAAATCCAACTTCACCAAATTTCCTCAAAAGTTCACACGAGGTGCCTAGAGGCCAGAATTGAATTCCCTGAAGAGTTCAACTCATTACATTCAGTATCCAGTGAGAAACGAACAATTTTAGGTTTTTACAAAATGCCCCAAAACTTCAACGTTTTCCATAGCCGGCATCATCGAAAAAGTCAGTTTTTCACCCAAAATCCAACTTCACCAAATTTCCTCAAAATCACACGAGGTGCCTAGAGGCCAGAATTGAATTCCCTGAAGAGTTCAACTCATTACATTCAGTATCCAGTGAGAAAAGAACAATTTTAGGTTTTTTACAAATGCCCCCAAAACTTCAACGTTTTCCATAGCCGGCATCATCGAAAAAGTCAGTTTTTCACCAAAAAATCAAACTTCACCAAATTTCCTCAAAAGTTCACACGAGGTGCCTAGAGGCCAGAATTGAATTCCTGAAGAGTTCAACTCATTACATTCAGTATCCAGTGAGAAAAGAACAATTTTAGGTTTTTTACAAATGCCCCCAAAACTTCAACGTTTTCCATAGCCGGCATCATCGAAAAAGTCAGTTTTTCACCCAAAAATCCAACTTCACCAAATTTCCTCAAAAGTTCACACGAGGTGCCTAGAGGCCAGAATTGAATTCCCTGAAGAGTTCAACTCATTACATTCAGTATCCAGTGAGAAAAGAACAATTTTAGGTTTTTTACAAAATGCCCCCAAAACTTCAACGTTTTCCATAGCCGGCATCATCGAAAAAGTCAGTTTTTCACCCAAAAATCCAACTTCACCAAATTTCCTCAAAAGTTCACACGAGGTGCCTAGAGGCCAGAATTGAATTCCCTGAAGAGTTCAACTCATTACATTCAGTATCCAGTGAGAAAAGAACAATTTTAGGTTTTTTACAAAATGCCCCCAAAACTTCAACGTTTTCCATAGCCGGCATCATCGAAAAAGTCAGTTTTTCACCCAAAAATCCAACTTCACCAAATTTCCTCAAAAGTTCACACGAGGTGCCTAGAGGCCAGAATTGAATTCCCTGAAGAGTTCAACTCATTACATTCAGTATCCAGTGAGAAACGAACAATTTTAGGTTTTTACAAAATGCCCCCAAAACTTCAACGTTTTCCATAGCCGGCATCATCGAAAAAGTCAGTTTTTCACCCAAAAATCCAACTTCACCAATTTCCTCAAAAGTTCACACGAGGTGCCTAGAGGCCAGAATTGAATTCCCTGAAGAGTTCAACTCATTACATTCAGTATCCAGTGAGAAAAAACAATTTTAGGTTTTTACACAAATGCCCCCAAAACTTCAACGTTTTCCATAGCCGGCATCATCGAAAAAGTCAGTTTTTCACCCAAAAATCCAACTTCACCAAATTTCCTCAAAAGTTCACACGAGGTGCCTAGAGGCCAGAATTGAATTCCCTGAAGAGTTCAACTCATTACATTCAGTATCCAGTGAGAAAACGAACAATTTTAGGTTTTTACCAAATGCCCCCAAAACTTCAACGTTTTCCATAGCCGGCATCATCGAAAAAGTCAGTTTTTCACCCAAAAATCCAACTTCACCAAATTTCCTCAAAAGATCACACGAGGTGCCTAGAGGCCAGAATTGAATTCCCTGAAGAGTTCAACTCATTACATTCAGTATCCAGTGAGAAAAGAACAATTTTAGGTTTTTTACAAAATGCCCCCAAACTTCAACGTTTTCCATAGCCGGCATCATCGAAAAAGTCAGTTTTTTCACCAAAAATCCAACTTCACCAAATTTCCTCAAAAGTTCACACGAGGTGCCTAGAGGCCAGAATTGAATTCCCTGAAGAGTTCAACTCATTACATTCAGTATCCAGTGAGAAAAGAACAATTTTAGGTTTTTTACAAAATGCCCCCAAAACTTCAACGTTTTCCATAGCCGGCATCATCGAAAAAGTCAGTTTTTCACCCAAAAATCCAACTTCACCAAATTTCCTCAAAAGTTCACACGAGGTGCCTAGAGGCCAGAATTGAATTCCCTGAAGAGTTCAACTCATTACATTCAGTATCCAGTGAGAAAAGAACAATTTTAGGTTTTTACAAATGCCCCCAAAACTTCAACGTTTTCCATAGCCGGCATCATCGAAAAAGTCAGTTTTTCACCAAAAATCCAACTTCACCAAATTTCCTCAAAAGTTCACACGAGGTGCCTAGAGGCCAGAATTGAATTCCCTGAAGAGTTCAACTCATTACATTCAGTATCCAGTGAGAAAAGAACAATTTTAGGTTTTTACAAAATGCCCCAAAACTTCAACGTTTTCCATAGCCGGCATCATCGAAAAAGTCAGTTTTTCACCCAAAAATCCAACTTCACCAAATTTCCTCAAAAGTTCACACACGAGGTGCCTAGAGGCCAGAATTGAATTCCCTGAAGAGTTCAACTCATTACATTCAGTATCCAGTGAGAAACGAACAATTTTAGGTTTTTTACAAAATGCCCCCAAAACTTCAACGTTTTCCATAGCCGGCATCATCGAAAAAGTCAGTTTTTCACCCAAAAATCCAACTTCACCAAATTTCCTCAAAAGTTCACACGAGGTGCCTAGAGGCCAGAATTGAATTCCCTGAAGAGTTCCTCATTACATTCAGTATCCAGTGAGAAAAAAACAATTTTAGGTTTTTACAAAATGCCCCCAAAACTTCAACGTTTTCCATAGCCGGCATCATCGAAAAAGTCAGTTTTTCACCCAAAAATCCAACTTCACCAAATTTCCTCAAAAGTTCACACGAGGTGCCTAGAGGCCAGAATTGAATTCCCTGAAGAGTTCAACTCATTACATTCAGTATCCAGTGAGAACGAACAATTTTAGGTTTTTACAAAATGCCCCCAAAACTTCAACGTTTTCCATAGCCGGCATCATCGAAAAAGTCAGTTTTTCACCCAAAAATCCAACTTCACCAAATTTCCTCAAAAGTTCACACGAGGTGCCTAGAGGCCAGAATTGAATTCCCTGAAGAGTTCAACTCATTACATTCAGTATCCAGTGAGAAAAGAACAATTTTAGGTTTTTTACAAAATGCCCCCAAAACTTCAACGTTTTCCATAGCCGGCATCATCGAAAAAAGTCAGTTTTTCCACCAAAAATCCAACTTCACCAATTTCCTCAAAAGTTCACACGAGGTGCCTAGAGGCCAGAATTGAATTCCCTGAAGAGTTCAACTCATTACATTCAGTATCCAGTGAGAAAAGAACAATTTTAGGTTTTTACAAAACCCCCAAAACTTCAACGTTTTCCATAGCCGGCATCATCGAAAAAGTCAGTTTTTCACCCAAAAATCCAACTTCACCAAATTTCCTCAAAAGTTCACACGAGTGCCTAGAGGCCAGAATTGAATTCCCTGAAGAGTTCAACTCATTACATTCAGTATCCAGTGAGAAAAGAACAATTTTAGGTTTTTTACAAAATGCCCCCAAAACTTCAACGTTTTCCATAGCCGGCATCATCGAAAAAGTCAGTTTTTCACCCAAAAATCCAACTTCACCAAATTTCCTCAAAAGTTCACACGAGGTGCCTAGAGGCCAGAATTGAATTCCCTGAAGAGTTCAACTCATTACATTCAGTATCCAGTGAGAAAAAGAACAATTTTAGGTTTTTTACAAAATGCCCCCAAAACTTCAACGTTTTCCATAGCCGGCATCATCGAAAAAGTCAGTTTTTCACCAAAAATCCAACTTCACACAAATTTCCTCAAAAGTTCACACGAGGTGCCTAGAGGCCAGAATTGAATTCCTGAAGAGTTCAACTCATTACATTCAGTATCCAGTGAGAAACGAACAATTTTAGGTTTTTTACAAATGCCCCCAAAACTTCAACGTTTTCCATAGCCGGCATCATCGAAAAAAGCAGTTTTCACCCAAAATCCAACTTCACCAAATTTCCTCAAAAGTTCACACGAGGTGCCTAGAGGCCAGAATTGAATTCCCTGAAGAGTTCAACTCATTACATTCAGTATCCAGTGAGAAAAGAACAATTTTAGGTTTTTACAATGCCCCCAAAACTTCAACGTTTTCCATAGCCGGCATCATCGAAAAAAGTCAGTTTTTCACCCAAAAATCCAACTTCACCAAATTTCCTCAAAAGTTCACACGAGGTGCCTAGAGGCCAGAATTGAATTCCCTGAAGAGTTCAACTCATTACATTCAGTATCCAGTGAGAAAAGAACAATTTTAGGTTTTTTACAAAATGCCCCAAAACTTCAACGTTTTCCATAGCCGGCATCATCGAAAAAGTCAGTTTTTCACCCAAAAATCCAACTTCACCAAATTTCCTCAAAAGTTCACACGAGGTGCCTAGAGGCCAGAATTGAATTCCCTGAAGAGTTCAACTCATTACATTCAGTATCCAGTGAGAAACGAACAATTTTAGGTTTTTACAAAATGCCCCCCAAACTTCAACGTTTTCCATAGCCGGCATCATCGAAAAAGTCAGTTTTTCACCCAAAAATCCAACTTCACCAAATTTCCTCAAAAGTTCACACGAGGTGCCTAGAGGCCAGAATTGAATTCCCTGAAGAGTTCAACTCATTACATTCAGTATCCAGTGAGAAAAAACAATTTTAGGTTTTTACAAAATGCCCCCAAAACTTCAACGTTTTCCATAGCCGGCATCATCGAAAAAGTCAGTTTTTCACCCAAAAATCCAACTTCACCAAATTTCCTCAAAAGTTCACACGAGGTGCCTAGAGGCCAGAATTGAATTCCCTGAAGAGTTCAACTCATTACATTCAGTATCCAGTGAGAAACGAACAATTTTAGGTTTTTACCAAATGCCCCCAAAACTTCAACGTTTTCCATAGCCGGCATCATCGAAAAAGTCAGTTTTTCACCCAAAAATCCAACTTCACCAAATTTCCTCAAAAGTCACACGAGGTGCCTAGAGGCCAGAATTGAATTCCCTGAAGAGTTCAACTCATTACATTCAGTATCCAGAGAGAAAGAACAATTTTAGGTTTTTACAAAATGCCCCAAAACTTCAACGTTTTCCATAGCCGGCATCATCAAAAAAGTCAGTTTTTCACCAAAAAATCCAACTTCACCAATTTCCTCAAAGTTCACACGAGGTGCCTAGAGGCCAGAATTGAATTCCCTGAAGAGTTCAACTCATTACATTCAGTATCCAGTGAGAAAAGAACAATTTTAGGTTTTTTACAAAATGCCCCCAAAACTTCAACGTTTTCCATAGCCGGCATCATCGAAAAAGTCAGTTTTTCACCCAAAAATCCAACTTCACCAAATTTCCTCAAAAGTTCACACGAGGTGCCTAGAGGCCAGAATTGAATTCCCTGAAGAGTTCAACTCATTACATTCAGTATCCAGTGAGAAAAGAACAATTTTAGGTTTTTTACAAAATGCCCCCAAAACTTCAACGTTTTCCATAGCCGGCATCATCGAAAAAAGTCAGTTTTTCACCAAAAATCCAACTTCACCAAATTTCCTCAAAAGATCACACGAGGTGCCTAGAGGCCAGAATGAATTCCCTGAAGAGTTCAACTCATTACATTCAGTATCCAGTGAGAAAGAACAATTTTAGGTTTTTTAAAAATGCCCCCAAAACTTCAACGTTTTCCATAGCCGGCATCATCGAAAAAGTCAGTTTTTCACCCAAAA